>NC_092697.1:12383326-12722154 GCF_964275005.1 Diadema setosum
CAGCTCGTTTCACATCATCGGTCACAGTCTTGGAGCCCACGCCTCTGGGTATGCAGGAGAACGGCAAACCGACCCGCAGGTTGCGAGAATCACGGGTAAGAAAAATGGGTCAGCTTTAACCTTAAAGGTATTGGGGCATTCAAACAGCTGGCTGGTTAGCGCAATAGCTCGACCGTTTCCTCTCTGCAGGCGTGTATGTTTGACTAGCAAACTACTTTTGTGCTGCACTATAAGAGAAACTTGTTTCGCTAATAGCAATGCAGTCTCTGAGCTCCCATGATATTATAGTTTTCTATATGCACAAAGTAGGGCCTACAAACAAATATCCTTTAGATGGAAATGTTTGTTGTCTTTTTGCCGGTTAAGTTCTCGAGTGGTCTTGATTTAATTCAGTATCATTTGCAGTCGTGCATAAAAAAAGATGCATAATACGAAAATAATGATCAGGCATTTCATTAAAGTCAAAAAGAAAAGGGCCTACAAGACGAATACGCTTCAGAGAATATACCATGCGTAATGATAGGTTAAAGGCGCACCTTTTACCATTTTCTGATAAACGGACATATTTTCGAATTAAAGAACCTTCGGAACAATGACCATAGAAATGATAAAGGTAGATTTTGAAAGGCATATTTCTTTGTAACTTTCAGGAATGAAACGTTTGAGACAATGTATTTTTCGTCTACTTCTTCTTCTTCTTCCTCTTGTTATTATCATTATTGTTGTTGTTATTATTATTATTATTATTATTATAGATAATAGAAATGCAAGAGACACTCAATGAAAGCTGAGAAAGAATACAGGCGAAAAACTTGTCCAAAAATTTCCTTAATTTGGTATAATTTTGATCTTGTCTAACCTTTCTTATCTGCTCTTTCTTTTACAAACACTGGTTGTTCGGAGCTTACAGCCAAACAAGCTAGCTGAGAAGATCTCATCAGTTGAAGAAACACCTACAGCATTATTTGAAACATTTTCGGACACTTATGTTTTGCCACACTCTTCTGAAGAAAGTTTCACGTTTTAAAAGTTCCTTTAAATCGTGTTCTTTCTCAGAAAACTGCTGCAATGAAATGGCTTAGATTAAAGAATTTTAGCTGAAACCATGAAATGCCTTCCCTTCGCAGGTCTCGATCCGGCCGGGCCGTACTTCGAGGGCACGGACACGATAGTTCGCCTTGACCCGACAGACGCCGCGTTCGTTGACATCATTCACTCGGACACTGATCCAGTCTATACACTCGGTAAGGACACCTGCCAAATCAGGCGGTGAATATGCCTACTGTTCCTGTAAAGGACAAGTTCATCCAAATATATCATATGCGGATTGAATCAATGCAACGATATCAAAGAACACATTAGTGAAAATTTGAAGAAAATCGGACAAAATCCGCGTTCAAAATTTATGCATTTTTTAGTTTTAGCGCCGCCGTCGCTGGATGAGTAAACTACAGCTGTTTTTGCAGGATAACAATAAAAAGAAAATACAAACAAACTTAACAATGTTTTCATGTTTCTGGCAAAATAAAAGAGCGCTTGACTTATCTTTCCCAAAAAGGAAGGTGAACAATATGACCTTTAGAATGTAACAACTGGAGGGAATGTGTGGGTTTTTTTTTTTTCGTGTAGAAAAATGAAATGTTGTAGAATTCCTTTTAAATGTATCTTTTTATATTGTTCTACAAAGGGGCCTACGAGACATCACAAACTGTAGTAGCATTCGCGGTCCACTGAACACAGAAAGTGAAAATGTATAACCTTTTAACGGATTGTCAGATATTTTCTATAACTTTCGATGATGTTGTCTACTAACATTGCTGCATTCACTCCATTCACACATAATATTTGAATGAACTTGTCCTTTTAATCATCATGCGCTGCACCTTTAGAAATTAGTATGTAATAATATTATGGAGGCGTGTTCTTAAAGTACAGAAATAAAAACAACTTCAATAAATCGCATTGAGGATTCGATGTGATCCAAGTGTGATATCTAAGCAACGAGTTTTTTTTTTTTTTTTTAATTGCTAGTGCCACTTTAAAGCAAAAAAGGAGTAAAAAGAACAACGCTTTTTTAAGGTCGTGTACTGGTGGTCCAGGCTACATAGCGACATTATTGTGTCTAGTCTTTACGTGACTAATGTCGAAACAAATTATTGAGGCAGACCCATAAAATCTATTCTACGAAGATACAGTAAGTTTCCCCTTGTCCACATAATATGTCCCGCCTCGCAACTTTTTTCCCCCGTTGTATACTGTTTGGTTAGAGTCTTGTCTATGCTGGATTATACTCTTCATATCGTTTTATTAACCCCTCAATAGATGTATTAAATAAGTTCAACTTAATAAGTTCAACTTGGTCAAAAGACCCTGTAATATCTTGTTACCCATGTACTGCATATGGTGCCAATGCGTTTATCTTCTTTTTTTTTCTTAAACGACTTACTCTGATATGTTTCACTCTGTGAGTTCTCACCAAAGGTCCAGTGTACCCTATTATGTTGATTATAGGTTGGAGGTCGACCCCTCCCCCCCCCCCAAAAAAAAAAAATGGAAAAGGAATTCATTTTACTTGATTTTCAGCCACTTCTACCTAATCTTTAAGTACATGGGCCAGCATAAAATTCACTGATCCATGCTGATTGCATTTACATTTTCTATCCAGCTCTCCCTCAACCCTTCCTATTATACATCCTTCTTCCAATTTAAAGTGCCTTTTTTGCTCTCCAACCGTTGTAGTTATTATTCCCTCTTTCGTTCAAAAAGGATATGGCATGTACGCGGCGTGTGGCCACATGGATTTTTACCCGAACGAAGGCAGGGCGCAGCCCGGTTGTGACCAGAGCTTTTTCGAATTCGTTGGCAGCGAAGGTGGGCTGTGGGATGGTAAGTAACGGTCAAAAACCACAGGCCCACTCTGTTCCCACAGAGACGATACCTGAGACGAGGACATCATCAGGGCCGGCGCAGTGTTTTCAAAAGTGTGGGGGCCCACTTCCGGTGTTCATGAGCTAACAAGCAAAAAAAAAAAAAAAAAAAAAAAAAAAAAAAGGTCCTCAGCTCATCTCTCCCCGTCCACTTCCGGGTTTCTTCATCTAGCAAACGAAAAAAAAAAAAAGGTCCTCAGCTCATCTTTCCCCGTCCACTTTCGGGTTTCTTCAGCTGACAAGCAAAAAAAAAAAAAAAAAAAAAAAAAAAAAAAAAAAAAAAAAACCCCGGTCCTCAGCTCATTCTCTCCCCTTCCATTTTAGTGCCACTTACGTACTTCCGGGTTGAAAAAAGTGTGGGGGCCCAAAGTGATGACACCTTATGTATTCCTTTGTATGGTGCACAAAGAGTGTGGGGGCCCGAGCCCCCACGGCCCCCACGGCTGCGCAGCCCCTGATCATAATCATGCATGACACTGACTCCATTATTCACAGCATTTTGGAACGAAACTGAATGTCTTTTGTTTGTTTTTTGTTCATTTTTTTAAGGCAAAGAGTGTGATCCTCTCAGCACCCCGTCCCAAATTATTTCAATATTCATTGGTAGATCGTCTTTTCATTCGTTATTCTTAAAACTCGTGTGGATGTTTGCTAGTAATACCCTTGCCTTTTTGTGTTTCAGTGTCACTTAATAAGATTTTAAAAAAGCGAATAAAATGTTGTAGTTTTGTACCAATTGAATGCACTAAAAATGTTGAGATGAGACATTGTCATACAACCCTCATATGACTTTAAAAATAAAGTTATTATGGCAATTATCCTTTACTAATTGAAGGTTTCTCCCCCTCCCCCTCTCATAAAAACGTCACTTACTTTCTTACTTTCATAAATACGCGCGTTTGCAAACGAATGCTATTTGCAGGAACGACTCAGTTCGTAGCATGTAATCATCTGCGTGCCATTGAGTACTTCATTGAGTCGATTTACGCGAGTGCGACCTGCGAGTTCGTCGCTACAAAGTGCGGTTACGGCGAGAGCAACGAGTATGGACTCTGCTTCGGGGACAGAAATACGGCGAGGATGGGTTTCTATTCCGTCCAGGATCGGGCGGACGGAAACACGTACCAGATAACCACCCGGAGTTCGTCCGATTTCTGCGGTGAGACGTGATTTGATAGACTATAGTTTGGATTGATTGGACATCTTGTGTCTTGTTTCGTGCTAAAGTTTGTAAAGTATGTTAAAAAAATTGATAGCAAACTTGTCGAAGCGCCATTTTTATACATTTTAACGACAGTCCATACAACAAAACAAAACTTTCCCAGTCATGGCTCACTTGTAACATAACAAGCAATATTCTTGAATTGTGATTAAAAGATCCCAAATTTTCTCATACACTTACTGTTTTTTTAATAGTTTTTTATCTCAAATATCTAAACTGCTTAGAAAGAATGGACTTAACTTGTTTTGAAATTAAACTGTTTATATGATAACATTTCAGTTAACTGTATTTTTTTTTCATGTAAGTCGTGTGAGTCCATTCTCTCTCAGCAGTTTAGATATTTGAGATAAAAACTGAAAAAAAAAGTATATGAGAGAATGCGGGATCTTTTAATCACAATTTCAAGAATATTGCTTTTGATGTTTCGAGTGAGCCGTTACTGGAAAGGTTTGTTTCGTTATAAGGACTGTCGTTAAAATGTTTAAAATGTTTGATTTTTTTTTTCAGTTTTTATCTCAAATATCTAAACTGCTTAGAGACAATGGACCTAACTTGTTTTGACATTAAACTGTTCATATGATAAGATTTTAGTTAACTGTATTTTTTTTTTTCGTGTAGGATCTCCAAACGCCATTGTGCCAGATCATGTTTGACTTCACTCATACAGCAAATGTGGCCCTGTACAAGGATCTATAACACCATTTAAAGAAAAAGAAGCAAATTAAACGGGACACACCCGATAAAATGCCTCAGACATGACAGAGAAGAAAAGAGCAGTTTTAATTTGTAGAAAGTATTGATTGTTTCTCACACAAAAAAAAAAATCATTTTTTCTACCTTCAAAAGGTAGCTGCAGTTTTTCCTTGTTTTTTTTTTTCTATAAAACTTTACTTTTCTTAATCTTACGCAATGAAGGAATGAATGAACGTGAACTGTGTGGATTATTAATGTATTTGATTATAAAAATACATATATTACATAACTTTATTCTTACACAGAAACCCTTTATACACAAATGAGTGGTATACCAATCTACATTTATACGAGTTTCTCATTATCAATTTCTCAGTATCCACCTGCCACGGGGCTTTGGCCTTTGAACAATTCCAGAAAATTGTGTAGGTCATTTAGATGTGTCTCTGTGAATCGAATATGATGAATAACACAAATTGCTCCTAACAAACTCGAACAGAAGGAGATGCTCCTTTGTGTAAGTTCCTCCAAAGTAATAACTTGTATTGGAAATCTCTGAGTTTTCTGCTGAATGTAGCAGTGCTAGGTCTTACAAAAATATCACACCAAAACTGTAGAATCCCTTGCACTAAAATCGACATTCTCCTGTTTGTCTACAATTCTAAAGAGAGTAATTCAAGAGTTTGTAAACTTAATACAAAATGTGACTAACGGTATGTTTTCCTTGATCAACGTAATGTTGATAACTGCTATCTATGAATATAATCGTCTGTCCTAAAAACTTTAAAATGTTAAACAATGTAAGTTGTATTTATTTCCATCCAATGAGTGCCAATTGGATTCTGCCCCATCATATTTTCCGCTTTTCAGTGCTATATCACAATTCCAGATCCTAACAAATCCTTGTGTTCGTTTATTTTGTGTTTGTTTCATGTGATTTATTCACAAAATGCAAACACGTGCTTGATACAAACACAGGAAAAGTTTGAGCATGTAATATATCATGTAGTATACATCTTTTGCGTATAGTGTCTAAAATGATAATCCAACCTCCACCTTCCAATTCATTCGTAAGGTCAGCAGTATCTTTTTTCGATCAAAACGGATGATCCTCGGAGGGCGGAAGAGGCCTGCGGTCAGATCTACGTCCAACTCTTCGGCTACTCCGGTCAGTCTTCAAGATTCGCTCTAACTTCGTAAGTGAAACAATGGTTCTTCCATCTTAGCTGAGGCGGAAAATATGTATTTTAAAGTTCAAATAAAAGCATGTTTCTGATTAATTAACTGTATACGCAGACAACGTAATTTCATATAGAATAACCTTACATTTGCAGATCTGTACATACAAACAATATGCATTTATTGTACACAGGCAGACAAAAGAGTGCAATAAGTAGTTGAAAACAACAAGAACAACAACTGAATTTGCTTAATTTTCAACGGAGTATTAACATCAAGAATAAGAACAAACGAGAACACAATCCATGAATCTCAAAAATAAAAGAGGAGGAGAGGGATTTTATTTCTATTCTTACGTAAATTATTTGGATACTTCATCTTTCGCTCTCCGAGAAAGAATTCTTTCTAGATAAGATTTACAAGGGTTTTTTTATTACTCTTTTGCTCGCTTTTGCAGTAGATTCAGGAATGTTCATTTACGATGTCATTGCGCATTTGCACAATGCTCATGAGCAACGTTCTAATAACCCGGAGGTCTTGATCCCAATTACATGCCTTTTTAAAAGTACTCTTTTCCTGGCTTAGGTAACTAAAAGAGTACCTTCAAAATACTATTTTTAGAGGACTCATGAATACCCGTGCTCTTTTGCTCTCTTTTTAAAACATGGGAGTGTACATCATCACCAGGGAGGCTTCTGATAGAATATACTTTCCCTTTATACGTTTCACTGTAATGGTCTTTTACTATTACAGCTTGGTGAATATCATATTCTACATGAAAATTCATTGCTCGTTTGGCCGACCCAAAATAAAAGCGAAATTCCTGTAAAATAAACATCTTTTGTGTAATTTCCAGACATCAAAGGAAGACTAAGAAGTACTTTCAACCAGCGTTAAAATTATCTTTTGATGATCTTTCGCTTCAATGTCGAATTCTTGTGGAATATTTTTCCAGCTGGGAAGAAGTCGCTATGCTTCTGTGACTTATCTTTCACTTGTGATCTTATTATAAAAAGACAAGATTAATTTTTCCATGTTTACAGTTTAAAGAGTGCTTATCACTTATATTTTGTTCACTTGGGGAATCTGAAGAGCGAATGTTTCTGGTTCTGTAGCAATGCATCTTTTGATTATTCTTCTGCTATCCTAGCGAAACTGAGGAGTACTCTCCAGACACCATATACATGCATGTTGGCGCGTCGGATGTTCATGTAGGCTTGCTGTCTGGTCTGTACTTGGACTGGGACTATGATGTTGCTTGGTACGAGTTCTGGGATTGGGAGTTATGGGAACGACCCAGGCTCTACATCACTCAGATTCAGATTACTGACTTCTACGGTACCACGTGAGTATTTTTGATGACAGGTTACTTGAGTCTGTATTCAAGTTTATGTCTCAGTTCCTTTCTCTCTCTTTATCTCTCAATATCTCTCTCTTTTTTATTTGGGGGGGGGGGGAGGAGGAGGAATATGATCATTTTTAATGACATGATAAAAATCAAAGAAAGGACATTCAACGAGTGCAATCTCAATTTTGATGGAAGGTGACGTTGTGGAACCTAAGTAGTGTTGTTGTTGTTGTTGTTGTTGTTGTTGTTGTTGTTGTTGTTGTTTTTTTTTGGGGGGGGAGTTACAGATCACATAAAAAGACTTATAGGGCAAACATGTGTTTAATGAATACTGTATGACTAATTACTAAATATGGTAGATTTTGACAGGCAAAAGTAACGTTAATTTGGTTTAAGTTTCCTTCATCTGTTCAAAATAATGATGATGGCTGATGACGCCGATCATTGAAAGGCTTTTCCCCCTATTTGGTGCGCTTGTGCTCGCACTGCGATAACCAACACATTAAAACCGCTCGCCTATCACGTGATCAATTTGGTGACATTAAGATTAAACATCTTATTTTGACACATACACACACACACACACACACACAAACACACACAAACACGCACAGACCCCCCCCCCCCAACATAAAATGAGGCCATTTTGCTGATACACACTTGTTAGGAGTAGATTGAGAGTAAAATGCCTGAAGGTTCGGTAGTACGAGGGATGTAGTCTTTCTCAATCTTGTGTAATGACCAACTGCACTGCATTTTCTTTTGTCTTTCCTCCTGTTTTCTTGGTGGTATCGCACACTTGGATCGTCCATGGACTCGTCTCTGCGCTGTCAATCTCTCTCCCACATTATTTCTTCCATCGAAAAATCATGGAACACTTAAAACATTTCCCATGCAATTCATCGTTATCTATTCTGACGCGGGGATGGGGATTTGTTTTGGCAACCACACCATCCCATTGTCAAACGCATCAAATGATATTTTCAATGTCTTTCCTCTTCTATCACATAATTTTTCCTCCTCGCCATGCACGTGACATCATTGTTTCATCTTTTTCTCTATTGACATGGTGCTCATTACCTATCGTTACGTTGTCGCAGAACCTACATGTGCGGAGGAGATGACGGTATTCCGCCCGACGAAGCTACCGCATTCTATGCCCAAGACAGTCCTTGTTAGTCTTGTGCATCCAGCCACGACTATACAGATCACTTTTCCATGATTTATTCTAGTGATGCACAGCTTCCATGAATTCAAAAAATTCCTAACGATTAAACATGTTTTAGATTGCTTATGTTAATTTAACATGCGTGTTGATCGAGCTTGAAAGTCATTTTATCATAGCGGAAGTAGACTCAACTTCATTTTATTATTAACTTAATTGAAGATTCCATTGGTACGCTGTACAACTTCAGCCAAAATTTCAGTTCTTTTGTTCATAATGTCTTCCATGAAAGAAGTTGTTCTTTTTTTCTTCTGAAACTTTTTGTTTTCAATTTTTCATTTTTCATCTTGAAATCTTATGTGCATTTTTTCTTTCATGGATGCTAGAAATAGGCATCGAATGTGGAGTAGTGCTTGTGAGAAGCAATCATCATACTAAACAAATTACTTATGTCCATTGGCTCCTATAAAAGCCATCATTACCTAAACGTCGAGCGTTGTTAGACTTATTCGTTGCTGTCGATTCTTGAATTCAAATTCATTTGTCACATGCTTCAAAGCAAATAATTTTACCATTGCACTTTTCCTTTGCTTATAGTTATATTTGGAACATTAATAAATTAATCATTTTTTTTTTTTCGCTGTAAGATTTTTTTCCCATTTCATCTTGATAATGCCTCTTCTGTAGGAAATCCATTACCTGGAGACAGATTTTAAAAATACAAGTACGTGGCTTTTCTCCAATATTACCGGGTCGTCAAAATAAATTGTTTCTTCTTCAACAGATCACTTGTACTCATTGACCACGGTTATCTTTTGTTTTGTCTGCATGAATCTGCATGTGGATGAAATGTTTCAGTAACAAAATTCGACGATTAAGTCACTTCGTCGAAAGGTGTTATATGCAAATCGACTCCATGTTAGTTAGATTACAGAAGTAATAGAGTAATAATAGACTTTTATTCTTGCCAATTAAAAGTGCACGCACAATGCGCACTGGCGTTGACAGCTACTGCATGTGCATTAATAGCATGATGACTTTGCCTTGTTCATTCAGATTCACATGAGTTTACAGTTTACGAA
Source organism: Diadema setosum (assembly GCF_964275005.1). Taxonomy (NCBI): domain Eukaryota; kingdom Metazoa; phylum Echinodermata; class Echinoidea; order Diadematoida; family Diadematidae; genus Diadema; species Diadema setosum. The sequence goes on from NC_092697.1 coordinate 12,392,943, forward strand.
ACAATGTTCATTAATGCTCGCTACATCTCCTTCGTTAAAACGGCTTCTCGACTGCGTATAGGCGGGTTGCCTTTGGTAAACGATGAGTTCATAATACAGCGCATGTACTGATAATAAAGGAATAGAGAATGAGTAAATAAGATCGAAGTGTATCAGTCTTTGTTGTTGTAGTTTTTTATGCGTCGACATCATTCACCTCTTTGTGAGTGCGAGGTATGTGAATATTTTAGTACACTGGCCCAACTGCTCTCTATGGCTTTATATTTCGAAACGAATTAAAGATATCTGTGTTCTCTGTTCTGTTGTAACTCTATTGGCGTTGGCCTGTGAAAGTTTTATCTCATGAGCGATCAACTACCACTGAATATCACCAACAGTCATTACAACAATTATTATGTGTTATGGAATAAGATAATAAATTCTATAACATAATCACTAATGTCTTGTCACTTTAAATGCAGGTATAACAGTCATTGATATTCATACATGTCCATACACACACACACACACACACACACGTAAACACACATAAACATATACATGTATAATCATGTATTTACAAAGTTATATAAGAATGATGTTTCATATAAGCATGAATGCAGTTTATATACACAATAAGTATAATAAAGGACAATATTAAATGGGTTAATCAAATACCGGTTAATGATTGGCTAAACAGAGTCACGTGATGGAGGTACATTCGTTATGTTCACCCATGGGCGAACATTCTTGGTAATGTTCTCCCATGGGAGAACATTTTCACGTAACAAACCATTAATGAAAGAAGTCCTAGGACCGGCCACCCACGCGCGCACAGTGAATTTGGCTATGCGCGAGCGAGCGATCGAGTGCGTTGTGCTCTGCATGCATGCTGGTGGTTGCAAAGATCGTACACTGTAACTACTGTATACACAAGCCAGTCGCTGTGTAGCGCACTGCGTCTGGTCGGGCTACGCTACACTACGCGTAAGTACACTGAATCTTTACGATCTTTGGTGGTTGACGTTGACGTATTTGACTAACCCATATAATATAACAGATGATGACTTTTGTTGTCGGGAACATGTACCAAACGTTCCTCTCTCATTTCGGGAGGCTATAAGTCCTCGACTTCGTCTCGGGACTTATAACCTCCCTCAATAGCATTTCAAACCCTTCGGGTGGAACATTCGGTATGTTCCCTCCCCCGCCAGTCATCATCTATATAATGTTATACGAACAGTAGATAAGCAGATGAACAAATTAGACATTTATACATGATAACGATGCAGAGACTGCTGCGAAATAATGTTTGATATAGATGTTTTCAGCTGACAAGAGAAGTGAATAGAAAGTAAAGATCAGAAGAATAGTGAGAGAGAGAGAGAGAGAGAGAGAGAGAGAGGAATTGAGGGAAGATAGGTAGAGAATTAATAAAGATGAGAATTAGTACAGCATAAAAATCCAATGAGAAAAAGAAAATGACATATAGATACATAGGCAACACAATTCACCTGTTCAGGCGTTTTCTCTTTGTTCATGCAACATCATTCTTTTCCTCCCTCTCCCTCAGTACAATTTCTCTCTTACCCTCACTCTCCCTCCCTCTCCCTGTCTCTTTTCAAAAATTGTGTTTCATGTCAATAGCATATACACAGGCAGATGATTGTGTGTGTGTACGTGCGTGTGTGTGTGTTTGCGAGCATGTCGTATATTTGTTTTATACAAGTGTTAACAAAATTGAGTGTAAAGGCTAAAGGTTTCCGCAGGATCAGGGATTACATTACTAGTACCTTGTCCCCTGAGTTGGTTGTTGTAAAAATTAGACCCACATCCCAGATTTGCTCTCTTCTTTGTTTTTTTTGGGTTTTTTTTTTTTTTGTTCATCTTCCTCTTCTCCTTCTTTTAAGCCGACGACTTAACATGTCACTATTGTTCCTGAAAGAGCTTCTACATATCACGTGACGACCATCTTAGGCCAAAATGAAATAGTTTATCAAAATTGAACGAGTAGAAAACAACCAAGCAAACAGACAGACAGACAAGCATACACTGTACAAACACTATCAAAACACTTTGTGTACATTCATTAATTATTGAGAGTTTACGTCTTTACCTCTATCACCTTTACCACGTCCAGTATGTTTTTACGTCATCTCAAGGCAAAATTCAACAACTTTCATCTCCTGGAGAAAAAAGAAAAAGAAAAAGAAAATGTTGAATGGTCGTTAGATACGTCGCGGATATTGTTTATGGCTCTTTTTATAAACCCAACAAACTCAAACACACACAAACGTAAACACAGCTTGTGTGTGTAAGCTTGTGTGTGTATGTATGTGCGTGCTGCGTTATGAAAATAAACGGTGATTAATCATTACATTTGTACCCATCACCGTCAATAATCAATCAATATAAAGCATCTCATATTTTCTACCACCCTTACCCTTGTATTCAAGGGTCCTTTGCAAATTTACATACCCAACGTGCAAGGAAACCCATTTGCAATATTTAAAAAATGCAGGTTCTTTCTAATCACAATGAGCATCTCCTTGGTGGACTACGCAACTACCCCTCCTTAATCAAAATCACGCAAGGGGGTTTTGTAGGCTATGTCACATTCGTAAAATTATGTGACAATTGAATATGACGAGACAATTCCCACTGTTACGCTGTTCCAGATTACCATAGCCATCTAATTATCATTATGCCCCGCAGCTTTGCCAAAGTACACTCAAGGACGCATATACCATGTCTAGAAATTAATGTGAGTTTTATTATAATCTATTTGTACTTCGGGCTGATTGGCTACTAATAGGAACAGAATTATTATAATGCATATATATATATATATATATATATATATATATATATATATATATATATATATATATTGAAACAAAGACAGGGAAAACTGACCAGAAACGAATGAATGATAGTAAAAACTTTGAGCAAAGAAAATGGGTTTCCATCTGGATTCGAACCCGAGACTTCCGGATTAATAGACCGGTGCTCTACCGACTGAGCCACAGTTAGCCCTAGCTCGGTGTTTTGTTTTTTGTTTTTGTTTTTTATTGTTCCATATTCCACATTTCAACAAATACATAAAACATAAACATCACAATACAAAAGCATGGATGAATTGTCAAGTACATCTTATAAGACAATAAAACATGTGAAATATGAGGAATCTACATAGAAGCATTGCTTGTAGGGTGTAGATTCCAGATGCGGATGTGAGATTATTTCTTAGTTGGTATATGTGAAACGGTAACCGTGTTCGTCCCATAACCCTTTGGTTCTCTTTGCTTGTGTGGTCAGAAGCTAAAGTGTGAGTATGGGTGCCATATGGTATGTATATCAGTAGGTATATATATATATATATATATATATATATATATATATATATATATATATATATATATATATATATACTTATTATAAAAAATAACCATTATTATTGTTATTATTATGATAAAAGCCAATAGACAACGAATGAGACGAACTGAGTTTTGCGGAAAACTAGTGGTTTACCATGGACTAATTTTGATGGACAGATGGACTAACTTGAGCTATGTATCTTAAAACCCATCGTCTCACCCCGTCTACTGTCTCTTGTATATAATAATACCTTTCTAAATCCAAGAGCTATACCTATTTGCCTAATTTCTGCACATACCTTGTAACCGTGTTCACAATTTGGTGATTGATTGGGCCTGTTAGAAATGTCACTGTAATTCTATAGGAAGAAGTATTATTCGGCTTAGGTGGAAAAGTTAGTCTTTTAAGTGAAAAAACCCTGAAAAATATAACGATACAGAATGAATCAGCAAATGCAGGTAAGTTGAATAAAGTATGTATAGAGAGAAAACGTAGAGCAAGACATCTTCCATCGTTGGGTCCTGGAGGTTGTTTTGAGCAAGTGACTGATAAAAAATGTGCTGCAAGACTTATTACCGTTTCACACTCCTTAGCACACACCGAATCTCTGTTTTATGACTTAAAGACTCTCAAAATTTTTGATATACATACATGGTAAACATCAACATTTATGTATAAAATACACTAACAATCAGCTCCATGAATCGTTTAAAGATGATTATGTATATTTCAAATTATCGTATTCATTAATATCCTACCCGTCATGCAACAGATTCATTTGGAAAATCCTAAACTCATTATAGCTCGAAATTCCGTAAGACATAATGGCCCAGATGTATGGAACTCATTGAATGATGACCTTAAACACACTTCAAACATCTTTCTTCAAAAATCAGACACAATTCTTCTCTACAATGTTTTAAATCATCCTATAAAAACGTTCTTCTCGCAATATACCACTCGAATTAGAAATTACACTTTTGTTATAGTTCCCTACTCCTGAACACTGTATCTCATCGCTTTTCTTCTCTTCTCTCTTCCTCTACTCTTCCTATTTGGGTACCTTATTCTCAGGTTTTGTTTTGTTTTGTTCTTCTTTCTTCTTTATGCATTCCACCTTTTGTTGACCTTTTTGGTAAAGTGACATTTAAAATGCCTTAAAGATTTACATTATTTCTTCTACGTGAGTATAATTGTTCCGTTCCTTCCTTTGGTTAAATAAAAAATTGTTACAAGGCATATTATGTTCAGAGGCCGTTGTCCAAGTCAAGCGTTTTGCTTATTGATAACGGTCTCCTCCACCTGTACACTTAAAGATCTTTAATGACATTAATGCATTATTTCACATGATAATTATTTGTAATGCGAAATTTTGTTTAGATTTTCATGACTTGTTAATAATATGTCCGGTATTGTCGTACCTATTTTCTGTTATAAGGTAGGGAGATTTGGATTTGAGACGCGGACGTTTAAGACGACAGTTGCATTGACCGTTCTGCTCTCTCCTCGCGTCGTGTTGCAAATAAGTTCTAGATTGCGCTATATAGGACGGATATCTCAATAGGATTATTACATCAAGTGCTCTGTGTCGTGAATCAAACGGAGACGCAAAAATGAAATAAAAAATGGCCAAGAACGCGTAGCGAAAAAAAACAACAAAAAACTCGGACAGCATGAGATGAACTCTGTTATGGGATTTTGTGCAGGCGCAGAAGAGTTTGTTTTTATTACTCTTTCTCTCTTCACGCCCGCGTCTAAATCTACAGCTCCCTAATAAACACAACTTTAGTAGGACCATTATATATCTCTGTACCATTTTGTCAACAATAACATTTACGTTAATAAATAAAGACACAAGTATGGGTACGATACAATGTCATGATACTCTATCCAGACCCATCGCATTATGACTGAACTTTGGAAGCATTATTACAACGAAACTGACTAGGAACAAAACGCATGATGTTTACATAACACTGGGAAAATGAAACAAATACATAGAGAATGTCACACATGATGCATTTTCTTTAGCATATGTAAAGTGGTGGAGTAACATGCCCACTTTACTGGAGAGATAGTACAGGCAGGAAGATGGAATATAGCTTTCCTGCCAAGACATGTAACATAAGTTTATGGAGCAACTTGCCCACTTTAGTGTACATAGAGTTTGTAGAACCAGAAAGCTGGAATCTATTCATTACCAAGATACAATAGCTGCTTGGTACACAGTGTATATTATTATAGTGCCACCTCGCAACCTAAAGATTGAATGAGTTTATGAAACAAAAGAGGTACTGCCACCCTACTTGAATAGTGGATTTAGTGGCAATGACTGGACAGTGACTTAGAGATAGAAAACCACATAAAAGTGGCTGGTATAGTTCTACGTTACTTTGAAGTTTGCCACCCTGTGATGCCGTACAAAGAACCAGAGTACAGCATACATGTAAAATGCTTTGTATTAAGTCTCTTTCTCAATCTCCCCCTCTCTCCCCCTATCTCTCTCTCTCCCTTACCATTCATGGTCAGTTTTTGTATAAAGTTTTTGTATAAAGTTTCTTTGAGAAGGGTTAGTCAGGAAAGCTTGGGTACGATACTAGAGATAAGTATTATGGGATAGTAGGAACAGGAAAGTATATATAGTATAATTGGAGTTGATACTGGTCAGTCTCTCTCCCCAGGGAGGTGGATTCCCACCTCCCTGCTCTCCTCCTGTATGTGTGAGTCAGCTCAACGCAGAGATGTCTTCAAGTCATCATTCGCGGCCCCTCTTCACTTCATGGACTGAGCGCTCCAACGAGATTCGCCATCAGTTAGCATGTTAATTCGACCACGAGGACTGTATGTATTTGTGAGCATTTTGCGCGAAAATTGAATGGTAGTGCATGACCCAAATCCCCTTCACTGAATATCAGAATGGACTTACAATGTATATGTGAGTACATTCTTATCTCTATCATTTGTATATGTATAATAACTCTTTTTATTTTGCATGGTTAAAAGAGATCAAACTGGCTGCTCTGATGCATGACTTTGAATAAATCTCAACACCAACAAGGTGATTAATGTAATCCAATGTGTACTACATTGTCTTTGTCACTGCTTTGACGCCCACATACTTAGTTTGTTTAATGTTTCTGTGTGATATATCCATTTGGATGAAATTATGTATTCGGGGTGAGAATAAGCCATCCTGACAAGTGACTTTATTCTACACACACACAATAACACCCCCTTACATAAATTGGTGTCAGGAGTGGGATAGTCAAAGTAGGTGTTGAGATCTAGTTTGTATCTCATGAGTCTGCAATTAAGTCATTATATTTTTGTACATTTATTCTGCCACACTTATTGTGAAGCACTACATCTCGCAAGGTTGTTTTTGAGTTAATTGGTCAAGTGTACATTGAATGACCGAATTCAAACAGAGAAAGATTGTTCTGGTCAAAGCAGTAGTAAACCCACTATACCGACAGGTGACAAGGTTCAATGAGGGTTTACTCGCTTGATGTACGTAGTGGCTGTATAGTGGCACATGCATCTATATTTCTTTTATGCCCATGCTTTGATTTTGTGATTTTACATGCTTGAGTTCGATTGATAGTTTGAGCAATAGATTGCATGCATGTTATTGGTCCTTCTCAAATTTAGATCTTTTGATGACAATTTAATTTCAAAGTGTTTTTGGGACTTCTTGGTGGTAGTAGACAAACACTGTAATACAATGAATGTGACTGATGCAACTCCGGTGTCTCAAGGGACATCACACTCCACACCTTCATCTAGTCAAGGGGCTACACCTGTATTGATCCATCTGGGTGTGATGGGTTAGGTTTTTGGTAACCCTCCTCTTTCTCACTGTATTGAAATGAATATTGTAAATAATATATTTTGTGTATGGTGTATATGTAAATAGCAATGTAAAGAGGATGCGTGGTATGCATTATCATCATGACGTGGAAGTCATGATTCTTTTAAAGCAGGGAGGTATGTAAAGTGGTGGAGTAACATGCCCACTTTACTGGAGAGATAGTACAGGCAGGAAGATGGAATATAGCTTTCCTGCCAAGACATGTAACATAAGTTTATGGAGCAACTTGCCCACTTTAGTGTACATAGAGTTTGTAGAACCAGAAAGCTGGAATCTATTCATTACCAAGATACAATAGCTGCTTGGTACACAGTGTATATTATTATAGTGCCACCTCGCAACCTAAAGATTGAATGAGTTTATGAAACAAAAGAGGTACTGCCACCCTACTTGAATAGTGGATTTAGTGGCAATGACTGGACAGTGACTTAGAGATAGAAAACCACATAAAAGTGGCTGGTATAGTTCTACGTTACTTTGAAGTTTGCCACCCTGTGATGCCGTACAAAGAACCAGAGTACAGCATACATGTAAAATGCTTTGTATTAAGTCTCTTTCTCAATCTCCCCCTCTCTCCCCCTATCTCTCTCTCTGCCTCTTTGTCTCTCTCTCTCTCTCTCTCTCTCTCTCTCCCTTACCATTCATGGTCAGTTTTTGTATAAAGTTTTTGTATAAAGTTTCTTTGAGAAGGGTTAGTCAGGAAAGCTTGGGTACGATACTAGAGATAAGTATTATGGGATAGTAGGAACAGGAAAGTATATATAGTATAATTGGAGTTGATACTGGTCAGTCTCTCTCCCCAGGGAGGTGGATTCCCACCTCCCTGCTCTCCTCCCCAAGCCCTGTGAAGTGGAATTGCGTGTTCCAGTTTCTCCGAGACCGAGCTGTTATACTTAAATGTTTTAGTGGAGAAACTCAACCTTTTGCATCCATGCACCCAATTCCATCCCGACATAACTAAGTCATGTCTTCTGTACATCAGTTCAAAGTTGTTAAGATGTTTAGAATGATATTTTATGGACGCTTTGCTGTACATTCGAAACGGTCTGCTGTAATTATGTTGGTCGATCTAAGGAGGAGTCAAATGACCACTTAGTGTTTTGAGGACCAGACATGCAGCTTTCGGAATGTGCAGCAATCCCGAAGTAACTTTCATTTGGACATGGACCCCCCCCCCCCAACTGTATATAGATGTTTCGAATGATATTTTATGGACGCTTTGCTGGACATTCGAAACGGTCTGTTATAATTATGTTGGTCGATCTAAGGAGGAGTCAAATGACTACTTAGTGTTTTGAGGACCAGACATGCAGCTTTTAGAATGTGCAGCAATCCCGAAGTAACTTTCATTTGGACAAGGACCCCCCCCCCCCAACTGTATGTGTGAGTCAGCTCAACGCAGAGATGTCTTCAAGTCATCATTCGCGGCCCCTCTTCACTTCATGGACTGAGCGCTCCAACGAGATTCGCCATCAGTTAGCATGTTAATTCGACCACGAGGACTGTATGTATTTGTGAGCATTTTGCGCGAAAATTGAATGGTAGTGCATGACCCAAATCCCCTTCACTGAATATCAGAATGGACTTACAATGTATATGTGAGTACATTCTTATCTCTATCATTTGTATATGTATAATAACTCTTTTTATTTTGCATGGTTAAAAGAGATCAAACTGGCTGCTCTGATGCATGACTTTGAATAAATCTCAACACCAACAAGGTGATTAATGTAATCCAATGTGTACTACATTGTCTTTGTCACTGCTTTGACGCCCACATACTTAGTTTGTTTAATGTTTCTGTGTGATATATCCATTTGGATGAAATTATGTATTCGGGGTGAGAATAAGCCATCCTGACAAGTGACTTTATTCTACACACACACAATAACACCCCCTTACACATAATCAAATCAAATAAAAATAAAATACAGAATTATTATCTCAAACGCAATGTTTCATCCTAACTAACACCAACAACACACTATGGAGGCAACTTTCAGGCGTGATGCATTAATGGTAAATCGGAGTAAACTCCTTTCCACTTAGATTGCCACAGCAACTCATGCAGTATCGGTTGGTGTGAGGAAACCATGACAACGTACAGATGTCATCCTAGTGAAGGTATCTATCTTCTTTTTTATTTGTTAGCCCTGAGTTTTATGATGCACAATTATGTCTATAATGTACATGCTTATTGGCGCTTATGTCGACCTTGTTCGAACATAAGATATGCAACTACCAGACTAACGTTAGACGCATATTCCATCACAAGCTGGTTAGTTTTGAAATCCGTCCAACCAGGAGCAGACGTATACCCTTGTGTGTATGTTTGCTTCAGAAACGGATTCTAATCTAACATCACATCGCATCCTGGTCGCTGATGACGAATGCGATGACTAATCTGTTTGGCGTCTTGTTTCTAAAACACGTGCTTTCCTCGCCAGGTTAAAGCGTTTTTATCACATTCACTTCTGTTCGCTTTTGATCAGTGACTACCAGGAAAGGCTGGTTGACTTTCAGGTAAAGTCTTATTGACTATTAAGAAAAGTCTGATTGACTGAAAGACCGTTGACTATCAGAAAAATATTCTTCAGGTGATTCACAGTTTCAGGGTATCATAATTCCAATCATCGTCATCACCGGTTACATCATCAGCATCATTGCCAATGCAACTATACGTGTAGTTTAGTCTTGTTATTAGTTGTAATAACATTAGGAATGTATAATGTAACAGCAGCAGTATTGTCATCATTATCTTTAATATTAGTATCAGTATCATTATCTTTATCATAATTATCATTATCAATAAATCATTATTTGTATCAACAACATCATCATCATTATTACTACTACTAATGTTATCTTCATTGTTTTCTATTTTGTGACAAATTGTAGTGTGAGTGCTCGTTTACAGATATATAACCTTCAGGACCCTTCCAAGATCTCTGAACAACGTACTTTTTTGCATCTTACCTCACTTTTTAACAGCAGAATATCTTAACCAATCGCTTGCCAGACGCGGTTGTTCCGTGCATTGAAGGTACGACAGTTCACATATCTTTGGATGCAGGTGGTTTATTACGATGACGCTGGGTGCCAGGCGCTGGCGGAGATGATCGTACACAGTACATGCGTACCGGGCCAGCTGTTCATAGTCATTAGCAAGGCAATGTTTACATTAACAGTACTTACGACGATTACAAATCTTTATCGAATCCTCGAGTGTTTGTAAGGGGAGATTAAACTTGACTCTCTTGACTTGACTTGACAACAGAGTTTGGCACCAGACAGTTCTCTCGACAAGAAAAAGTCTTGTCGGTACTTGCAGTCATTTTCTTCGTAGTTATTCTGGAGCACGGTTGCAGAAACCATGGCGTCGTCTTGGCTACGTTCCGCTACAATACTTGCAGCCTGGCTGAGCCTAGGTAAGACTTGTGAGCACGGCACGTCTCTATACTCCTCCTTTTGTCGGCGTAGGTTTTAAGAGAAAAGCGTTTATTTCCCAGATTATTCAATTGAAATGTTCTCTTTTATTTTGATTGAGAGTGAATAAGCGTTACTGTTGTAATCATTGCATCATCATGCAAAGGGATAACTTTGTTTGCCGAAGTAATTATCTTCCCCTGGCAATGGCAAAAGGACTCGAATGATACGATAATGTGATGGACTCGGCTTCAGCGACTTTTTCAGTCGACAATATTATATGAACAGATTATTTGTTATTTTGGTAGTATACGTTTAATATGATCACAAGATAATTCCCTATGTAACACATGCATGACAAAACTTTTTTTTATTGGAATTGTATACATTTTTTTTTTTTTTATCAAGTAAGGTTTAATTATTGAAAATGAACTGTTGTTGGATGCTGGTGATGGACAGTCTCGAAATTTTCTCCCCTGTGATATGATCGGGAAGCTTTTGCATTACAGAAGTGCTATGAAGATATCGGGTGCTTCGACAACGGCTCCCCGTTCTACGATCCCCCCAACCGCCCCGTTAGCTGGCTACCCGAGAGCCGCGACGAGGTCGGCACCCAATTCCGCCTGAACACCCGCGAAAACTCTAACATGAAAAACTGGGAGGAGCTGAGCACCTACGACGTCAGTACCCTGTCGGGTTCGACCTTCAAGGGATACAGGGATACCAAGATAATCCTCCACGGATTCTCCCAGGGGTCCATCGTTGACTGGATGGAGGAGATGGCCACGGCTTTCCTGACCGTGGGCGACTACAACGTCATCCGTGTGGACTGGCGGGACGGTGCGCTGGATCTTTACGGGATCTCCACCGCAAACACTCGCATTGTTGGCGCCGAAATCTCACTCCTCATCGATCTACTGAAGGTTGGAGGAGCAGTAACTTTCAATTATTCATTTTATTTCTACATGAAGTAACATTTGAATGGTTAAAATACGCTTAAAAATAGGAAAATAGATGTAAATATGATAATGTCAACAATTTCCATCATATCCCGCCTCAGGTTGAATTTGGCGTCGATGCCAGCTCGTTTCACATCATCGGTCACAGTCTTGGAGCCCACGCCTCTGGGTATGCAGGAGAACGGCAAACCGACCCGCAGGTTGCGAGAATCACGGGTAAGAAAAATTGGTCAGCTTTAACTTAAAGGCATTGAGGCATTCAAACAACCATCTGATTAGCGCAATACCTCAACCGTCTCCTCTTTGCTGGTGTGTATGTTTGACTAGTAAAATCCTTTTGCACTGCACTATACGAGAAATTATACTTGTTTCGCTGATAGACTACAGTCTCTGAGCTCCCATTGATTGTACATTTCTATAAAAATAGCATTGAAATAAATGCTGTGAACACACATTTTAATTTACTTTGATTAATTTTTAATGAACCCTTCAGATGAAAAATTTAGATGCCTTTTGCCGTTTTCTCGATTTCATTCAGTATATTTTCGAATTATAAGTGTACAAGGCTATAAGATGTAAATACTTTCTTTTTTAGTTGTGCATAAGAAAGATGCATAATACAAAATAATAGTCAGCAATTGCATTAAAGTCAAAGAGAGAAGGGCCTACAAAACGAATATGCTTCAGAGTATCATGCGTAATGATAGGCTAAAGTTATTCCGAAGAATCGCCAATTCGAAAATGAGGATAAAGTTTGTTATTCCGAATGTTCATTATTTCGAAGGTTCGCTTATCCGAAAATGTAATATCAAGGTTCGTATTACGATGGTTCGTTAAGAGGAAACGAAATGGGGTTCGCAATTCCGATGGTTTGCTGAGCCGTACTTTTTGTCTTTTTCTGATACACGGACCTGCTTTAAAGGGGATGGCTAGTACCTGATCAGTAGGAATCGGAGGGACTACTGGGGGATGATTGTTTCAATCCTTGTGGATTCATTTAAGAGTACATTATATATCTATTGTTGTGTGAAATTATTTGCTTCAGAATGGTCTCATATTCAAGTAATGTGCAGTTTAATGTTTCCAGGCTAGCATGCCTGTACAGTGACGGGATATTAAACTGCACATTACTTGAATATGAGACCATTCTGAAGTAAATAATTTTGACAGAACAATAGATATATAATGTACTCTTAAATGAATCCCACACGAATCGGAACAATCATCTCCCAGCATTCCCACTGAGTCCCACTGATCAGGACAGTGGCGTAACTGCGGGGGGGGGGGGGGCACGAAAAAAAGAAAAGAAAAAAAACCCTCACCAAAATATATGGTAATTCAAAGGTTAGTAAACTGCTTTTGAATCCAACACCAAAGTGTGATCAAGAAAAAGATATTTTTTAAAGATTTATTTTTTACCATAATTAAAGAGGTATTATAGTGTTAGACATTGTTCAAAAGCCCGGAGCCGAAAAAAGATTGTGATTCAGCGTGATTCCTGGTTGGCATTCTGAATATAAGCAGGATTTAAGCAGTGTAACAGTACTCAGAACATCCAAACGGCAAAAAGAGTCGCTGCAATGTTGCGCAATGTGATGTAGAATGTACGCCTTTGTACCTTACGCTTCGTTATACAAATATATCAAAGCTAGATCATGGATTTTGTAGTGTTGCTTTACATACTAGTCTATTTTAAAATGCCTTGCCATGCCAATAACATTTAAGACTTGACCTGGACTATTCCCTAACTCTTCCATGTATAAAACACACACACACACAAACACAGGGGATGCTCTAAAGTGCAGATTTTGGACATCCTTCCCCCGCTTGATCACTTCGACGCCCCCTCGCTGGTCATACCTCCCCCAATCATGAACATAAACCGACACCCTTGACTACCAGTGGCGGATCCGGGGGGGGGGGGCGCACCGAGCGCCCCCCCCCCTCCCCTTAATTTCCAAAGCGAAAAAATATAGCTACAAATGGCACTTTTTGGACTGTAAAATGTCGAAATTTTCAAGCTCGCTCGCTCCGCTCGCTCGCATTAAATCGTTATGTCATTCTCCTGATGTTACTGCCAGTAATTGCCAGCAGTTGCGCCCAGTGCGCCCCTCCCCCCTTAATTTCCAAAGCGAAAGATATAGCTACAAACGGCAGTTTGGGGACTGTAAATTTCAAATTTTTGAAGCTCGCTCGCTCAGCTCGCTCGCATTTAATCTTTATGCAATTCTCCAGATTTTGCTACCAGTAATTGCCAGCAGTTGCGCCCGGTGCGCCCCCCTTAATTTCCACAGCGAAAAAATATAGCTACAAACGGCAGTTTGGGGACTGTAAAATATCAAAATTTTCAAGATCGCTCGCTTCGCTCGCTCGCATTTAATCGTTATGCCATTCTCCTGATGTTACTGCCAGTAATTGCCAGCAGTTGCGCCCGGTGCGCCCCCTTAATTTCCACATCGAAAAAATATAGCTACAAACGGCAGTTTTGGGACTGCAAAATGTCAAAATTTTGAAGCTCGCTCGCATTCAATTGTTATGCAATTCTCCTGATGTTGCTGCCAGTAATTTCGTCGTTACACACCGTCATTTCCTAATCCATGTATAAAGGAAAACTTACAATGTTACTCAGTGACTGCGCTGTGGAATGTATCACATTCCATTGTAATGTAGTCCCCATTAAGTTTGCAGATTGACAGCGCGCACACACACACATACACACGTACGCACGCACAAGTATACACACCCTCAAAATTACTTTTCCACGAGGTGCCCCCCCCCCCCCCCAATGTCTTGACCCACGGTACGCCACTGGATCAGGTACTAGCCATCCCCTTTAATTTTCGGATTAACAAACCTTCGGAATAATGAACATAGAAATGATAAAGGTAGATTTTGAATGGCATATTTGTTTGTAACTTTCAGGAATAAAACGTTTGAGACAACGTGTTATCATTATTATCATCATCGTTATTATTATTATAATTATAATCATCATCATTATTATCATAATTATTATTATAGATAATAGAAATGCAAGAGATACTCAATGTAAGCTGAGACAGAATACAGGCAAAAAAAAATTGTCCTAAAATCTTCTAAATTTGGTATGATTTTGATCTTGTCTGAACTCTCTTATCCGCTCCTCTTTTACAACCACTGGTTGTTCGGAGCTTACAGCCAAACAAGCTAGCTGAGAAGATCTCATCAGTTGAAGAAACCGACAACATTATTTGAAATATTCTCGGACACTTGTGTTTTGCCACACTCTTCTGAAGAAAGTTTCACGTTTTAAAAGTTCCTTTAAATCGTGTTCTTTCTCAGAGAACTGAAATGAAATGGCTTTGATCAAAGATTTTAGCTGAAACCTTGAAATGCCTGCCTTCGAAAACGTAGGTCTCGATCCGGCCGGGCCGTACTTCGAGGGCACGGACACGATGGTTCGTCTTGACCCGACAGACGCCGCGTTCGTTGACATCATTCACTCTGACACTGATCCACTCTACACACTAGGTAGGTGTATCAGCTGCAATGTCAGCTAGTGAATACATCAAAGACAATGTTCATCTAAATAATTATTATGCATGGATTACGTGAATACAGCAATATCAAAGAACATGATCGGTGCAAATTTGAAGAAAATCAAACAAAATTCGCGTTCAAGAGTGACACAGTTTTAAAGTTTTAGCGCCGCCATCGCTGGATTAGAAGACTACAGCTGTTTTTGCAGGATAACAATTAAAAGAAAATACAAACAGATTTTACAATGTTTTCATGTTTCTGGTGGCAAAATAAGAGAGCGCTTGACTTATCTTTCCCAAAAAGCGAGGTGAACAATTTTACCTTTAAAATGTAACAAGTGGAGGGAATGTGTGTTTTTTCATATAGAAAAATGAAATGTTGTAGAATTCCTTTTAAATGTATTTTTTATGTCGTTGGACAAAGGGGTCTACGAGACATCACAAACTGTAGTAGTCTTCGCGATCCACTGAACACAGAAACTTTGAAAATTTATAACCTTTTAACGGATTGTCAGATTTTTTCTAAAACTTTAGCTGATGCTTTCTACCAATATTGCTGCATTCACTCAATCCACATATGATATTTGAATGAACTTGTCCTTTTAGTCCTCATGCACACCTGCAGAAATTAGTATCTAATAATATTATGGAGGCGTGTTTTCAAAGTACAGAAATAAAAACAACTTCAATAAATCGCATTGAAGATTCGATGTGATCCAAGTGTGATATCTAAGCAAAGAGCCTTGGTCATCTTTCAATCGTTTTTTTTTTAATAGCTAGTACCACTTTAAAGCAAAAGAGGAGTAAAAGAACAACACTTTTTTAAGGTTGTGTACTTGTGGTCCAGGCTACATTATGTCTAATCTTTACGTTGACTACTGTTGATACAAATTATTGAGGCAGACCCATAAAATCCATTCTACGAAGATGTAGTAAGTTTCCCCTCGTCCACATATATGTCCCACCTTGCAACTTTTTCCCCCGTTGTATACTGTTTGTTTATAGTCTTGTCTCTGCTGAATTTATACTCTCGATCTTGTTTTATCAACCCTAAATAATAATAATGTATTTATGTTCAACTTGGTCAAAAGACCCTGTAATGTCTTGTTACTGCATTTGATGTCTACGCGTTTATCTTCTTCTTCTTCTTCTTCTTCTTCTTCTTCTTCTTTTTTGTAAGTAACCGGTTACTGGTGCTGGGTCCGTTAGCTAGCTGCGCATTTGATAGGGTCCCGTATCTCCATCATCCAAATACTCAATACTCAGTACTGCGATATGTTTCACTCTGTTAGTTCTCACCAAAGGTACAATGTACCCTATTATTTTGATACTACCTGTGTATGTTGATTAGGTTGGAGTTGGATTCTCCGCCCCCCCCCCCCAAAAAAAAAAAGAAAAAAAAAAAAAAGAAAGAAGAAGAAAGAAATTGAACTGAGCTGAACTAACTCATTTTGCTTAATTTTCAGCTACTTCTTCCTAATCTTAAAGTACATAGGTCCACATACAATTCACTGATCGCAACTTCTGTTTCTATTCAGCTCTCCCTCAACCCTTCCTGCATCCTTCTTCCAATTTAAAGTGTCCCTTTTGCTCTCCAACCGTTGTAGTTATTATTCCCTCTTTCGTTCAAAAAGGATATGGCATGTACGCGGCGTGCGGCCACATGGATTCTACCCGAACGAAGGCAGGGCGCAGCCCGGTTGTGACCAGAGCTTTTTCGAACACGTTGGCAGCGAAGGTGGGCTGTGGGATGGTAAGTAACAGTCAAATACCACAGGCCTATACAGGCCATTCCGTTCCCACTGAGATGATTCACAGATCACATTGTTCACCTGAGACGGGGACATCATAATATGCATGACACCGACTCCATTTTTCACAGCATTTTGGCACGAAACTGGGTGTCTTTTGTTTTGTTTTTGTTCATTTTTTTTTTGGGGGGGGGGGGGGCAAAGAGTGTGATCCTCCCTGCACCCGTCCCCAATTATTTCGATGTTCATCGGAAGATCGTCTTTTCATTTATTCTAAAAACTCTTGTGGATGTTTCCTAGTAATACCCTTGCCCTTTTGTGTCTCAGTGTCACTAAATAAGATTTTAAAAATGCGAATGAAATGTGTAGTTTTGTATCAATTGAATGCACTGAAAATGTTGAGATGAGGCATTGCCATATATACAACCCTCGTAAGATTTTTTATGACAATCATCCTTAATTGAAAGTTTATCCTCGCACCCCCTCCCATATAAACACACATACTTTCATAAACACGCGCGTTCGCAAACTAATACTATTTGCAGGAACGACTCAGTTTGTAGCATGTAATCATCTGCGTGCCATTGAGTACTTCATCGAGTCGATTTACGAGAGTGCGACCTGCGAGTTCGTTGCTACACAGTGCGGTTATGGCGACAGCAACGAATATGGACTCTGCTTCGGGGACAGCAATACGGCCAGGATGGGTTTCTATGCCGACCAGGATCGGGCGGACGGAAACACGTACCAGATAACCACCCGGAGTTCGTCCGATTTCTGTGGTGAGACGTGATTTGATTGACTAGATGGACTGGTTGGACATCTTGTGTCGTGTTTCGTCCTAAAGTTTGTACAGTATATCAAGAGTTTCATTGCGAACTTTGCGAAGCGCCATTTTTAAACATTTTTAACGTCAGTCCATTCAACAAAACAAAACCTTTCTCCAGTAATGGCTCACTCGTAACATAACAAGCAATATTCTGGAAATTGTGATTAAAAGATCCCATATTTTCTCATATACTTTTTTTAAAGTTTGAGTTTGAGTTTATTTATTTAACCACGATAAAAAGCTTTCTATCAGCTAAAAGCTATTTTTCAGCAAGGCCGTAAAATGATAACAAAACATATAAATCATGCAATGAAGAGAATACAATTAACGCCATAGTCATTACAAACTTAATAAACATTAAAAACAAGTGAAAAAAGTCACAAAGTATGCACAGTGTAACATAAAAAGTATATACAATGAACACAAGAAATCAAATTGAGTATTCAGGAAAAGAATTATACAGAAATACACAAATATATTTTGCAAAATCAACACTTGGATATAAGTTGAATATAAATTGTTTCAATCATACAAATATTTTTTTTTATTTCTGTTATAAATAATTTAATATCATTGATTGTCCTAAGACTTATATGGAGATAGTTATAGAGCTTAGAACCTGAATATAATGCGCTTTTTCTTAAAAAATTGGTTCGTGGTTTTGGGAGAACAACAGCCACAGCGGAGATTGTAATAAGACTGAGATCTGAGATTGAGATGCGAGATCTAAACTGAATCTTGTTCTTTTATCTCAAATATCTAAACTGCTTAGAGAGAATTGACTTAAATTGTTTTGACATTAAACTGTTCTTATGATAAGATTTTAGTTAACTGTTTTTTTTTTTTTCGTGTTGGATCTCAAAACGCCATCGTGCCAGATCATGTTTGACTTTACTAATACAGCAAACATGGGCCTATACAAGGAGCTAAACACCATTAAAGAAAAAGAAGCAAATTAAACGGGACACACCCGATGAAATGCCTTAGACATGACAGAGAAGAAAAGAACAATTTTAATTTGTGGAGAGTATTGTTTGTTTCTCCAAAAAAAAATCATTTTTCCTACAAGTTTATTGATCCACAAATCAGTTATAAAGCCCTTTATTACACATGTATTTTTAACGATATAAATTCAACACAAATAATATGTATAGAAAAAAAATAGAAAATAGAATAAATAGAAATAAATAAATAGAAAAACAAAACAAAACAACTTAATACCTATAATAGGAAGAAAGTAGAAAAAATAAGAACACACACTCACCCTAACACACAAAACTATGCACTCACCTATTTATATATCTTTTAATCTTAGAGTTTAGAGTTAGGATGACCCTCGTATCCGAAGGCAGGATGTCTATAATAGGTGTAAGTGTACGAATAAAGGGGAGATCATTTAGTGACATATTAGCCGAGGTATAGTTCCGAGCTTACGGCTGTAGACGTATCTGTGCGTGGCTTGGTGTATTGCCTCATTGCCTCGTTGTATTATATATATATTTACATAATAGCATAATAAGTAGTGTTTAAGGCCTGGATGAAATACTCAGGATAAACACATTCATAGATTTTATAAACCTCTTTTTTAACTCTTAAAAGGTAGCTACATTTTTTCTTTTTTTTTTCTATACAATTTTACTTGTCCTGATCTCACGCAATGAAGGAATGATTAAATGGGAACTGTGTGGATAATTAATGTATTTGATTATGAAGATACATAAATTTATATTACATAACTTTATTCTTACACAGAAACCACTTATACGCAAATGAGCAGTATACCAATCTGCGTTTATACGAGTTTCTCATTATCAATTTTTCAGTAGCCACCTGCCACGGGGCTTTGGCCTTTGAACAATTGCAAAAAAATTGTGTAGGTGATTTAGATGTGTCTCTGTGAATCGAATATGATGAATAACACAGCTAGTTCCCAACAAACTCGAACAGAAGGAGATACTCCTTTGTGTATAAGTTCCTCCAAAGTAATAACTTGTATTGGAAATCTCTGAGTTTTCTGCTAAATGTAGCAGTGCTAGGTCTTACAAAAAATATCACCCCAAAACTCTAGAATCCTTTGCACTAAAATCGGGTGCACGTCACGAGACCGACACCCACGAGTCATACAGCCCACAAGTTATACAGCTCACAAGTCATACAGCCCACGAGTCATACAGCTCACAAGTCATACAGCCCACCAGTTATACAGCCCACGAGTTCGACACTGAGTGAATAAAGCCCACGAGTTCGACATCAAGTGAAATAAGCCCAGGAGTTATACGGCTCACGAGACCGACACTACGCACAAAAGGCTCATGAGACCGACAGTAAGGAAACAAAGCCCACGAGACCGACACTACACTTAAAAGGTCCACGAGACCGACGCTACGCATACAAGGCTCACGAGACCGACATTACGCAGAAGAGGTTCACGAGACCGACACTAAGCAAAGAAGGCCCACGAGACCGACAGGATGAACAGCGCCACCTATAGACCATGAAATTGTATAGGGTGTCCTGATAATAGCATAGGAAGATATGAGAGATGGAAAAGAAGAGTTGCCATCAATTAGTAGAATTACCTTATAGTTACAAAGAAAATTACAGATAGATCTTACTGCAAAACGTCAAAGCAGGAGGGTAGAATATCTAAAATAGAATAAGTAACTAATGCATCGGGAAAGAGAAGAGGTAAAATTTATATCTTGTCCATCTTCTAGCCAAAAACTGGGAAAGCCTATTAAAATAGCACGATGGCATTATCAAAGCTCTAAAATTAATCCATACATCGTTATTGTCCTCTTTTAAATTCATTTGTGTTTTTGTCTCTTTTTTTTTTGAGGGGGGATGAAGAATACTAATTCTTCTATTTTTTTTGGGGGGGGGGGGGGGCGGGGCATGAAGAATACAATTCAATTTTTCTACTTGAGAACAATGTCGCTCCCTGACACACTTGCCCCCCCCCCCCCCCCTCCCCAGAAGTATGTAGAAATACATATTTGATGACGTTCATAATTATGAAGATGGTCACCATCTTTCAATTGATAGCGTTACGAAATTACACCCGCCAGTATGTTATTTTTCCGTTTATGGAACACCCTGTACAGGTGATTGACATGTAGATGGCGCTGTTTATCCTGTCGGTCTCGTGGGCCTTCTTTGCGTACTGTCGGTCTCGTGGGCTTTCTTTGCTTAGTGTCGGTCTTGTGAGCCTTTTTAGCTTAGTGTCGGTCCCGTGGGCCTTTTTTGCCTACTGTCGGTCTCGTGGGCTTTCTTTGCTTAGTGTCGGTCTCATGAGCCTTTATTGCTTAGTGTCGGTCTCGTGGGCTATGTTTGCTTAGTGTCGGTCTCATGAGCCTTTTGTGCGTAGTGTCGAACTCATGGGCTGTATGACTCCTGAGCCGTATAACTCGTGGGCTGTATGACTCATGGACCTATTATTGATGTCGGTCTCGTGGACCGTATTACTCGTGGGTGTCGGTCTCGTGGGATGCCCCCCTAAAATCGACATTCTCCTGTTTGTCCAAAATTCTAAAGAGAGTAATTCAAGAGTTTGTAAACTTAATACAAACATTTGACAACCAGTATGTTTTCCTTGATCAATATCTGTCCTAAAAACTTAAAAATGTTAAACAATAAGTTGTATTTATTTCCATCCAATGTGCGCTAATTCGATTTTGTCCCATCATATTCTCCGCTTTTCAACTCCAGATCCTAACAAATCTTTTGTTCGTTTATTTTGTGTTTGTTTGATGTGATTTATTCACAAAATACATACACGTGCTTGCTACAAACACAGTAAAAGTTTGAACATGTAATACGTCATGTAGTATACATCCTTGTGTGGAGTTTCTAAAAATACATTCCATCCTCCACCTTCCCATACTTTCATAAGGTCAGCAGTATCGTTTCACGATCAAAACGGATGATCCACGGAGGGCGGAAGAGGCCTGCGGTCAGATCTTCGTCCAACTTTTCGGTTACTCCGCCCAGTCTTCCAGATTCGCTCTAACTTCGTAAGTGAAGCAATGGTTCTTCCATCTTTGTTGAGGCGGGAAATATGTATTTCAAGGTTCAAATTTATGTTTCTGATTAATTAACTGTATACGCAGACAACGTAATTTCATATAGAATAACCTTACATTTGCAGATGTGTACATACAAACAATATGAATTTATTGTCCACAGGCAGACAAAAGAGTAATAGTTGAAAAAAACAACAACAACTGAACTTGCTTGATTTTCAACGGAGTATTGACATCAAGAATAACGAACAAACGAGAACACAACACAGGAATCTCAAGAATAAAAGAGGAGGGGAGGGATTTTTTTTTTCCTATTCTTACGTGAATTATTTTGATACTTCATCTTTCGCTCTCCTAGACAGAAATTCTTTCCAGATAACATTTACAAGGGTTTTTTTTATAACTCTTTTGCTCGATTTTGCAGTAGATTCAGGAATGTTCATTTACGATGTCGTTGCGCAATTGCACAATGCTCATGAACAATGTTCTAATAACCCGGGGGTCTTCCCTTTCTTGATCCCAATTACATGCCTTTTTTATAATGTTTTACTGGCTTAGGTAACTCAGGGTACCTTCAAAATACTATTTAGAAGACTCATGAATACCCGCGCTCTTTTGCTCTCTTCTTAAAACACGACAGTGTACATCACCATGGAGGCTTCTAGAATATACTTTTCCTTCAAACGTTTCACTGCAATGGTTTCACTGCAATTTTACTGTTATAGCTTTGTGAAAATCAGGTGTTGTCACGCTCCATATATTCTACATAAAAAATTCATTGCTCGTTTGGCCAACCCAAAATAAAGAGCGTATTTCCTTGTAAAATATATAGCATCTTCTGTATAATTTCCAGACATCAAATGAAAACTAAGAAGTACTTTCAACCAGCGTTAAAATTATCTTTTGATGATCTTTCGCTTCAATGTCGAATTCTTGTGGAATAGGTTTCCAGCTGGGAAGAAGTCGGTATGCTTCTGTGACTTATCGTTTACTTGTGATCTTATTATAAAAAGACAAGATTAATTTTTTCCATGTTTACAGTTTAAAGACTGGTTTGTCACTTATATTTTGTTCACTTGGGGAAACTGAAGAGCGAATGTTCCTGATTCTGTATCAATGCAACTTTTGATTATTCTTCTGCTATCCTAGCGAAACTGAGGAGTACTCTCCAGACACCATATACATGCATGTTGGCGCGTCGGATGTTCATGTAGGCTTGCTGTCTGGTCTGTACTTGGACTGGGACTATGATGTTGCTTGGTACAAGTTCTGGGATTGGGAGTTATGGGAACGACCCAGGCTCTACATCACTCAGATTCAGATTACTGACTTCTACGGTACCACGTGAGTATTTTTGATGACAGGTTACTTGAGTGTCTTTTAAATATTACGTGAGTCTGTATTCAAGGTCATGTCCGAGTTTCTTTCTGTCTCTTCTTCTTCTTCTTCTTCTTCTTTTTTTTTGGGGGGGGGGGGCGCATAATCATTCTTAATCACATGATAAAAATCAAAGGATATTAAAGGAGTGCAATTTCAATTTTGATGGGAGGTAACATTGTGGAAACTAAGTATGTGTGTGTGTGTGTGTGTGTGTGTGTGTGTGTGTGTGCGTGCGCTTTACAGATCACATAAAAAGACTGATAGCACAAACATGTGTTTAATGAATACCGTATAACAAATTACTAAATTTGGTCGATTTTACAGCCAAAAGTAACATTAATTTGGGCTTACTTTTCTTCTCCAGTTCAAGCTAACGTCAGTTTCCTCAACGAAGCACTGTATTGCATGGCTTCGCTACTGAAATTTTCGAGGGTGTTATCTGCGTCTGACGCTCGGTGATGGCCGATGACGCCAATCTTTGAAAGGCTTTACGTTTTTTTTCCCCTAGTATTGGTGCACTTGTGCTCGTGCTGCAATATGCAACACATTATAACCTCCCGCCTGTCACGTGATCAATTTGATGACATTAAGATTGATCATTTTATATTTGGCACACACACACGCACACACACACACACACACACACACATACACACAGACCCCCCCCCCCCAAAAAAAAAGAAAAAAAAAAAGGCCATTTTGCTGATGCACACTTGTCAAGAGTAGATTGAAAGTAAAATGCCTGAAGGTTCGGTAGTATGAGGGATGTAGTCTTTCTAAATCTTGTGTAATGACCCACTGCACTGCATTTTCTTTTGTCTTTCCTCCTGTTTTCTTGGTGGTATCGCACATTTGGATCGTCGATGGACTCGTCTGTGCGCTGTCAATCTCTCTCCCACATCATTTCTTCCATCGAAAAATCATGGAACACTTAAAACATTTCCCATGCAATCCATCTTTATCTTTTCTAACGCGGGGGATGGGGGTGTGTTTCGGAAACCACACCATCGTCAACCGCAACAAATAATATTTTCAATGTCTTTCCTCTTCTGTTGCATGATTTTTTTTCCTCCTCCCATGTCACATCATTGTTTAATCTTTTTTCTCTAATGACTGGTTGCTCATCACCTATCGTTACGTTGTCGCACAGAACCTACATGTGTGGAGAAGATGACGGTATTCCGCCCGATGAATCTACCCCATTCTATGCGCAAGACAGTCCTTGTTAGTCTTGTGCATCCAGCCACGACTATACAGATCACTTTTCCATGATCTATTCTAGTGATCCACAGCTTCCATGAATTCAAAAAATCCCAAACGATTAAACATAGTTTTAGCTTGAATATATTATTTAACATGCGTATTGATCGAGCTTGCAGGTTCTTTAATCATACCGGAAGTACACTCAACTTAATTTTATTAACTTGTTTGAGGATTCCGCTGCTACGCTGTACAACTTCAGCCAAGATTTCAGTTCTTTTGTTCATGTGTCATCCATGAAAGAGGATGTTCTTTTTTCTTCTGAAACTTTGTCTTCTCTTTTTCATTTTTCGTCTTGAATTCTCATGTGCATTTTTTTTGCTTTTATGGATGCTAGAAATAAGCATCGAATGTGGAGTAGTGCTTGTGAGAAGCAACCATCATACTAAATAAATCACTTATGTCCATTGGCTCCTATAAAAGCCACCATTACCTAACTTAGAGTGTTGTTAGACTTATTCGTTGCTGTCGATTTCGGAATTCAAATTCATTTGTCACATGCTTTAAAGCAAATTATTTTACCATTTCACTTTCCTTTGCTTATAGTTATATTTTTCTTTGTTTTTTCGCTGTAAGATTTTTCCCATTTAATCTTGATAAAGCATCTTCTGGAGGAAATCCACTACCTGGTGACGTATAAGAAATACAAGTACGTGGCTTTTTCCAATATAACCGGGTCGTCAAAATAAATTGTTTCTTCTTCAACAGATCACTTGTACTCATTGACCATGGTTATCTTTTCTTTTTTATCTCATTCCTTCGTCTTTAACTCAACCTCGTCCTAACTTTCTTTTAATTTTGCAATCTGCCTGCATGAATCTGCATGTGGATGAAATGTTTCAATAACAAACTTCGACGATCAAGTTACTTCGTCGAAGAGTGTTATATGCAAATCGACTCCATGTGAGTTAAATTACAGAAGTAATACAGTAATGATGGACTTTTATTCTTGGGAATCAAAAGTGCACGCACAATGCGCACTGGCGTTGGCAGCTACTGCATGTGCATTAATAGCATGATGACTTTGCCTTGTTCATTCAGATTCACATAAGTTTATCATTTCAATTTAGGAAACAATGTTCATTAATGCTCGCTACATCTCATTCGTTAGAACGGCATCACGACTGCATATAGGCGGGTTGCCTTTGGTAAACGATGAGTTCATAATATAGCGCCTGTACTGATAAAGAAATAGAGAATGAGTAAATAAAATCGAAGTGTATCTGTCTTTGTTGTTGTTGTTTTTTATGCATCAACATCATTTACTTCTTTGTGAGTGCGAGGAATGTGAATATTTTAGTACACTGGCCCAACTGCTGACCATATGGCTATACATTGTATTTCAGAAACGAATTAAAGATATCTCAGTTCTCTGTTCTGTTGTAACACTATAGGCGTAGGCTTGTGAAAGTTTTGTCTAAGGAGCGATCAACTACCACTGAATACCACCGACAGTCATTACAACAATTATTACGTGTTATGGAATAAGATATAAATTCTACAACATAATCACTTGTCACTTATGCAGACAAAGTCATTGATAAGTCATGTTCGTACATACACACACACGTAAACACATATTATACATATACATGCATAATCATTCATTTTTCAATTCAATGTTTTATTTCATTTTTCGACAGAACATATAAGCACCACTTCTTTTTTGGTAACAGAAAATCAGGTGCGTAAAACTATGTAGGATGAAAATAATATAGGCCTACAATAATTGTAGCACCTTGCAATAATTACACATTATCATAAAACTCAAGTGATTTGAAGTAAGTCAACATTGTGGATAATTCGAAAAATGGAGGGACCCACTAAAAAGACAAGTCTTGTAGAATGTGGGCCCCTCAGACGAAAAACATCAATTGAAAGTAAAGAGAAGGTTTGGAAGCCCACTAGAGAGACAGATCAACAAAACAGACATATGTACACACGTAAAAACATGAAACGGGACTGAGTATAGGAGTAACAGTACAACAGACAGTTGACTACGAGATGAGACAAAACTGACATAACAGTATACGAGAACAGAACGGAACAAACAAAACAAACAAAAAACGTTTAGCAGAAACAGCGATCTCATCGGAAGTACTATGTCGAGGGAGAGAGAGAGAGCAGGTGACGCGAGAAAGAACAATGTAGGCCTACTAGAGATATAATCGAGGAAATATCCTAGCTATATTACATGAGGAAGTTGTATAATAATAGGAGAATACACGTAGCAATCAATACGTGGTTCTTTTCTTAGATAAAGGGTTATAACAGCTGGTTAATTCAAATCAGTAGAATCATAAGATTGCAGTAGAACAAATTTCAGTTTTCATTGCAACTGATTGACAAAATTTGAAAATTTCAGTTTCCTTTTATTAAAATGAATACATAGAAGGGGCATTTTCAATATCGGAATGCAATGAATTCCAATAACTTGGGCCGGTACAAACAAATGTGTTCTTGGCTAAAATGGTACGAAGAAGAGGTAGGCCTACATGATATTCATTAGAACGTCGAGTTGGATATTCATGAAATGACTGAATTTTTAGGAACATGGAATGAAAAATATCAGTAAGAGAGTTATTGTTATACATATACATAAATTGTCCAAAATTAAATAAAAACAAATTTGTGATTTTTAACAGTTTATTACAAGACATCTGTATGAGAACGTATGGGAGAAGAACAACAATGCGGAGAGCTTTCTTTTGTAAAAGGAACACCCTATCCAACAAATTGTGGTGGGTGTTGCCCCAAACTAACACTCCGTAATTAAGGTAGGGCAATATCAATGACGAGTAAGTAATGATTTTTGTGGGAAACACAATTTTAGTTTTTTAATGACGCCTATATTATATTACGTGAGATTATATTACAAATATAATCAATATGCAATTTCCAAGAAAGTTTTCCATCTACAATATTACCAAGGAATTTGAAATGTGAAACTCTCTCTAAATGTGTATCATCCAAAACTATGTCTGTATTTAAATTGCTAACGGTATTACTAAAAAGCCTATATTTCGTTTTTTGAACATTCAACGAGGGTTTTTTAGCTCTAACCCGATTTGTTACTTTTTTTTTCAATTCACTGTTAACTTTTCGAACAAGAACATCAATATCACTGTGAGAATAAAATACATAAGTATCATCAGCGAAATGAATAAAAGAAAGAGTTTCAGATACCTGACAAAAATAATCGATATAAATAATGAATAAGAATGGCCCTAACAGATTTCCCTGAGGAACCCCACATTTGACTTCCCTAGTCAATGACTTATATCATTTTTGTGACAATTGTGACAAACTGTCTTCTTTTGAATAGATAACTCTTGAAGCACTCCAAGGCCTTCCCACGTATTCCATAATGTGATAACTTGTGAAGTAAGATATCGTGATTAATTGTATCGAAGGCCTTGGAGAAATCCAAGAAAATACTAATCAAATGGGAATGGTCATTAATTGCATGAGCCACTTTTTCAACGAAACTTATCAGGAGAGCATGAATGGTACTGTGCCTCTCAAGAAAACCAAACTGAGAATTTGTAAAAATTCTATGTTGCTTCAAAAAAATTAATCATTCTCTTATGAATTAGTTTTTCCAGGACCTTAGACAAAGAAGATAATAATGAAAGTGGACGATAATTATTAATTTCAAGTTTATCGCCCTTTTTTAATATTGGGATAACTTTTGCCAATTTTATATTTACAAACACTGACAAAGTTATATACGAATGATGTTTCATATAAGCTTGAAGGCAGTTTATATACACAATATGTGTAATAAAGGACAATACCAGTGTATGATCAGATGAACAAATTATACATAGGTGATAACGATGCAGAGACTGCAGCGAAATAATGTTTGATATCATTATAGATGTTTTCAGTTGAAGTTGATTGTTCATGCAAAGAAAAGTGAATAAAAAGGAAAGACCAGAGGAATAGTGAGAGAGAGAGAGAGAGAGAGAGAGAGGGAGAGAGGGAATTGAGGGAAGAGAGGTAGAGAAATAATAAAGATGAGAATTAGTATACAGCATAACAGTCCATTGAGAAAAAACGACAAATAGATACATAGGCAACACAATTCACCTTTTTAGGCATTAATTTTTCTCTTTGTTCATGCAGTGTATTTTCCTTCCTCTTCCTCAGTACAATTTCTCTCTTCCCCTCCCTCTCTCCCTCTCTCTCCCTCTCTCCTTCCCTCTCTCTGCCTCCCTCTTTCTTCCCAAATTGTGTTTTTCATGTCAATAGTATATACACAGGTAGATGATCGTGTGTGTGTGTGTGTGTGTGTGTGTATGTATGTGTGCGTGCGAGCATGTCGTATATTAGTTTTATTCAAGTGTTAACAAAATTGAGTGTTACGGCTAAAGATTTCCGCAGGATCAGGGATTATATGAGTTGGTTGTTGTAAAATTGGACCCACATTCCAGTTTTACTCTCTTCTTCGTTTTCTTCTTCTTCTTCTTTTAAGCTAACGACTTAACTAGTCACCATCATTCCTGAAAGATCTTCTGCAAATCACGTGACGACCATCTTAGCCCAAAACGAATTAGTTTATCATAACTGAACGACTAGAAAACAAACAAACAAACAGACAGACAAGCATACACTGTACAAACACTTACAAAACACTTTGTGTGCATTCATTTATTATTGAGAATTTGCGTCTTTACCTCTATCACCCTTTAGAACGTCCAATATGTTTTTACGTCACCCCAAGGCAATTAAAATTCAACAACTTTCATCTCCTGGTGAAAAAAAAATGTAGAATGGTAGTGAGCTACGTCGCGGATAACGTAAACACAGCTTGTGTGTGTATGTGTGTGCGAGTTATAAGAATAAAAGGTGATTAATCATTGCACATGCACCCACCGTCAATAATCAATCAATATAATGCATCTCATATTTTTTCTATTACCCTTGTGTTCAAGAGTCCTCACAAACCTAACATACCTAACGTGCAAGGAAACCCATTTGCAATTAACAAATGCAGGTTCTTTCTAATCACAGTGAGCATCTCATTGACTAGGCAGCTACCCCTCCTTAATCAAAGTCACGCAAAGGGGATTTTGTATGCTATATCACATTCGTAAAATTATGTGAGAAATGAATATCATGACGAGATAATCCCCATTGTTACGCTGCTCCAGATTACCACAGCCATCTATTTATCATTATGCCCCGCAGCTTTGCCAAAGTACAGCCAAGGACGCATATACCATGTCTAGAAATTAATGTGAGTTTTGTTAGAATTTATTTCTACTTCGGGCTTATTGATAACGGTCTCTTCCACCTGTACACCTAAAGATCTTTAATGACATTTATGTATCATTTCACATGATTGTATATTTGTAATGCGAAATTTTGTTTACATTTTCATGACTTGTGAATAGCATGTTCGATATTGTCATACTTATTTTCTGTTATGTACTAATGAAATAAAACTTACTGAAACTGAAACTGAAAGCAGGAAAATACGGAGATTTGGATTTGAGACGCGGACGTTTAAGACGACAATTGCATTGGCCGTTCTGCTCTCTCCCACCGTCGTGTTGCAAGTTACTTTTAGATTGCGCTACGACTGGAATCCCAATAGGATTATCAGTACTCTGTGTCGTGAATTAAGCGAAGACGCCCCCCCCCCCCCCAAAAAAAAAAAAAAAAAAATGACCGAGAACACGTCGTTAAAAAAAAAAAACTCAGACAGCGTGAGATGAACTCTGGTATGGGAGTTTGCGCATGCGCAGAACAGTTTGCTTTTATCATTCTTTCTCTCTTCACGCCCGCGTCTAAATCGAAAGCTCCCTAATAGACACCACTAGTAGGACCATTGTATACCTCTGTACAGTTTTGTCAACATAAATAAAGACACAAGTATATGGGTACGACATAATGTCATTATACTGTATCCAGACCCATCGTATTATGACTGAACTTTGGAAGCATTATTACAACGAAACTGAATAGGAACAAAGCGTATGATGTATACATAATATTGGGGGAAAATCAAGAAAATCAAATAATCAAGTAGCACTGATCTTACTCTCCCCACCCTCCTCGGGGTACATTGGATATGAAAATATTTAGTTAGTATATCATAAAATGTGACCGTGCACCACAAAACAAACAAAAAGTCGCCAGACATGGATGTTTAGGTAAGAGCATATTGTGAAAGAACAGACTTCAAGCTTTAAAATGATGTATAACTCAAATCAAATGGACTCTCCTAACCTATCTAAATATTGGAAAGAAAGCACACACTCCAGAAATGTGTGAACTGAGAAAAGAGGCTCTGAAGCACAGGGTCTATTCAAGCGTTTAATCTTCACCAAGACGAGCTACCTGTGCAATGAATGATACAGAAAAACAGGTTGAAAACCACCGGTTTAACCACAATGAAGGGATTATCAGATTATCTAGCTGAAATTGGGCATGTCCACATTCTGTCCATAATAAATGCCAACTTTCAAAGCAGTAGTAGTGTCCTTTATACAGTTATTAGAGTTGAAAGTGAAGAGTATGTACAGGGTTTTTTTAAAGAAATGAAAGGGGGGCTCTGAAGACACACCTAATCACACTATTCTTTAAAAAAAGTGTTCAAGATTAACTACTAAAAACAAAATTTCCTGTTCATTTTATGATGCCAAACTTAAGCATAATGTAGAAGAAGACTTGCTCTGTCAGAAAATATATAAAGTCAAGAATGACCAAATTGATCCTATTCACCTATTTTTAGTCCTCACACAAAATCATTTTTGGTTCGTTTTGTGGTGCATGGTCACAAATATAAGTTTAAAAGATGGATAACAGTCAGACTCAATTTCTACTGTCTATTATTGCCCAGTGTGTTCAATGTCCAACACTTTATATCAAAATATTGGCAAAATAAAAGAAGAAAAATAGAGAGACCATAGAATATGCATACAATGCAATCACACTGCATAATACTTTCAAAAATACTCAACTTGCAAACCAACTTTAATGATTAAAATCGATAATTTTCCTCCAAACACAGGCTCATAGAATCCCAAAAAACACGCAAGCGGTGTGAAAAAGTAGTTTGATCACGTACCTTCGATCCGTCAAGGCGTAAGTCTGCATTGAGCAATCCATTTTGTTTTTGGCGTCTGTCGGTGTCTGTGCGAAGAAGGGATATCATATCTAATGCAAAGAGAAGGCCTTATAGTGGGACAGACGCCATGAAAAATTAATTGCCTCTCCGTGAGGTTCGCGCTGAAACAACTAGGACGGTGGGTGTGGAAAAAAGAGGTATAATACATCCACATTTCCTCTTTCGGATTCTGCAGCTACCATTCTTATACATCAACATTTACCGAAATGAGGTAGGCGCCGACGGTACTTTAGGGGAAAAGCACTCAGTTTTCGTCTCTGCAGAAATTAATTTGTGCTTCTCTAGAATATATCAGACATCAAAGACATGGTAAGCAAGAGATAAGTTAGATTTGGTATGAATTTGATCCCAAACTTTAGTACCTAGAAATACAATGTGAAAATGTCCCCACTGACCTTTAAACATAAACACGCTATCGAAATTGTTATTTTGCATGTCCACTTAAAATACAAGAAGTTTGTTGGATTATAAAGCAGTTGTGATGTGACACTTTCTTCGAAATTTTAGGCTTTAATCGCTTGCGTAAGAGAAACATTTTCTGATTATCGCCTAAATTTGATCTTGACCGCATGTCACGGTTAATCAGATAAAGTCGAACCTGCTATAGCGGCCACATGTACCTGTACAGAACGAATATTCATTGTGTTGTGACTCGGTAATTAAACAGGTACCAACCAAGACAAACGCCGAACTTTGGTAGCGAAACCACGTTTAGTATTTATCATTATAATTAAATCCAATTTACTTCAAACATCGTTTTATGTTTCCCCCCAACAGACACTAGGTCATGGTCATGGCACATTGTACCTGAAGTGTGGGCCCACTGTATATAATACAAGCTCTTTAACACATAAAATGTGCCCTGCATGATAAATATGATATAAGAAGATTCGATTTGATTTACCAGTCTTCTCTGTGACTGCATGAAGGAAAACGAAGACATTTCTTTTTTGTTTTGTTTTTCACATTTTGGTCCAAAATTCTCAATGAGCTTGAATTGAATTAAATTTAATCAATTT
The DNA here is from genome assembly GCF_964275005.1 of Diadema setosum. NCBI lineage: Eukaryota > Metazoa > Echinodermata > Echinoidea > Diadematoida > Diadematidae > Diadema > Diadema setosum. The sequence continues at coordinate 12,425,473 of NC_092697.1, forward strand.
TTCATATTTCACAATATGCAATATACATGAGTAATCGAAAATAAATACAATGGGCACATAGAATCAAATAGAAATTTAAAATGGTGAAGATGAATGAGATGGTGACGATGGTGATAAAGTCTTATATATCACAAAACGTTCGTATTACTATTTTTAAGCAACAACTATTGTATTAATATTGTGGAAGTTAATTATACCACTGTTGTTATTGAAACGCAGTAATATCGTTGATATTTGACAGTTTGTGTGCGATATGGTATGAAATTTTTTTGTGTTTCGGTAATTATAAACTTTAATTCTTTTTTGTATCCCATGCACGTGTTTTAACCTGCCAATTCGTTTTGAATAAAACGGTGGACTTGGCTTTTGTGTGTGTGTGTGTGTGGGTGTGTCTATGTCATTCTAGCACTGCCTTGAACTCGAATAAAGTCATGATTAAACAACATTGACATCATCAAAATGTAACCAAATCTGTCTTCCTTAGGACATGATACATAATGGTATAAGTTTGAAATTGATAGTCAAAGAACTTTTTTGAGTTAACCTCTTCACAACATTTGGGGGAAATAAATAAATAAAGAAATCGTACAGATACAGACGGTGATCCGAGAAGATATTCGGATTCACTAATTCAGAGCATGATTGATTACAAATAGGTACAGTAATGGACCGAACCTATGTAACTTGTGTAAATAGCTTCAAATATTCAAGTTGTCTTTTCTTTTATAATAGAAACCTTTCTCTACAGGTTTCACGATGTATCAAGATTAACAAAAAGAAAAAGCAACAACAAGAAACGTTTATTTTCGCCGATATCAATATGGGCGCTAATTTATACTACCATTTTAATAAAGTATTCACATTTCCGTCTCCACATGAATACGGACATAGACTGTTCTCCAAGGAAAGTATACAAGCTTTGTAGCCGCCAGCCTTTGTCTCATATACTTTGGTAAGTATAGGACTCTCCTTTCTGCCTGTTATTGTTTGTCAAATTCTTGTGTGATTCCTCGAGTTCTTGTATCTTCAGAATTGCGAGTTTCATTCATGAGTCCTTAAGGGTATTCATTTATGGATTAAAAAAAAAAACCGATCCATTTTATCAATTCGAAGTAGTCAAACTTAAAGATGCTGAAAAAACCCCCAAATGATTACACTATACATGATAATTTGGATAACTTCAAGAACACTGCTTATTATATGTATCGAGTACAGTTTGATAAAAGTTTTGATTTTTTCTGTATATCTTAATGAAGATCTTACTTTAAAACTTTGAACGTGGATTTTGCCGGTTTGTGTATTGAAAGTCTCCATGAACTATGTTCATAAAATGTCTTTACCTCAAGTTTCAAATTTATTTTCCACATCGCATAAAAAAAGATTGAAAATGAAACTAATGTGATTTCATGCAAAAGCAAACAAAATGTACAAACAGAAAAACAATCATCAACAAAATAGTGCACATAAAAATCAAAGTTTGTGATTCAGGATAAATAAGAATAGAGTTAAAAATGATATCATAAATATCACTTATCGAACAAAGCATTACAGAATAATTAACAACAAGCACAGAGAACAATAACAAGGACTAAGTGCACTTTCAGGGGACAAAATAAAACACTTACTAAATGAAACAGCTTACAAAACGGAACATTATGTAGCACATAGCCATCTAGGACGACACATTTATACAATAGTTTGAAATAAGCTGTAACACACATTTTCTTCTGAATGATGCAAGTGATGGACTTTATTTTAAATCAATGTTTAACCTGTTCCACAATTCTGGACCCCAAAATCTTATGCTTCTTCTTCATATTTTATATTTATCGATGAACTGGAAATATATATTTCACGAATTTAGAGTTTCAAATAGATTTATAGATCTATTAAAAGCAAAGTAACGGCTACAAATTTGAGGCAAATCAGAGTACTCGTACATAAGACTGGCTACTTGAAACAAAAAACAAAAACAAAACAGCAACAACAACAACAACAACAACCTAATTTTCTTTGAGCATAATTAACTTCTTATGATAATGATGATCATAATAATGATAATAATAATAATGATAATTCATTGATAGATTTATAAAGCGCAAAACCTATAGACATATGTTCTTCAGCGCTGCAAAAGCTTCTGATGTGCTTGATGATAATGAACAGTTAAATGAAAAGATGTGTTTAAGTCGTGATTTAAAAACTGCTACAACACCGACAAATTCAAAGGGAATCTCTCCCCTTAGTTAAATTTGAGAGGTGTGAGAGCATGTCCTAAGAACTCTAAGAAAAAAAATTGCATCCCATCACACACACACACACACACACACACAAGTCCAAAACTGTGAAATATTAAGTTAATCAGCAGGCACTCCAAAAGTAGCCAAATCTGAAAAAAAAAAAAAAATAGCCGCGCGTAGACCATCGGTGTGTGCACGTTTCCTTCGTTCGCCTCCGTCTGCACACAGCTATATCGGTATCGCCTCATCGAGCCATATATGCATCCGCATGAGTGGAGGCTGCCACGGCTGCCTGGTCATTGGCCCGGCGCAGCGCGGTAGCACCAACCTAGCTGCGTACCTGGCGTGGACATTTGCGTGTGTTAGCGTGTTTTGAGAGTATCGTATATATATATAGTACACTGATCGTACAGAAAATTATCGAACTACGCAATCGAATGCAGTCGATAAGGGCAAGCGCATGTAATTTTTGACATTTTAGAGATTGCTCTATGTCTCTTTATATATTGCTATATCTCTGTATGTGAGTAACGTTGCACTCTTATATTTCATATGGATATTACCAGTGCAATAACCTACAATGTCAGAAAACTATTTTTTTTTGTGTGTGTGTGTGTACACATACACTTTAACATCGTTAACCTCTGTGATTCTATTTGTATATAACATTATATTCAATGACTTACTATAGTATCTATTGTAACATTTTTTTTTTTTTTGTCTGAATACCATATACACTTTTTTATAATTATTCATTGTAAGTTTATCAACTATGGAAACCTAATCACACACCTTCATCAGTTCAGTACTTATCAATGCTGTCGTATCATGTACTTAGCATCATTGAATGAGCCACTTCGAATTGTAATGATATTCCTGTAAGAATCATGTTTCCAGATTTACCTAGTCATATAAACATTCTGCATATTTTTTTTTTTTTTTTTTTTTTTGTTAATCACTACACTTATGAGCCAGATCCATGAGTTAGCTCTAATTGCCATTTGGGCTATTTAGTAGTTTCATTTTTTTCTTTTCTTTTTTAATGCCGTCATTATCATTATTATCATTTTATCAATAACGTTTTGCAGTGTAAAAATTATTACAGACGTTGCCACCTCCTATCAAACCCTCCCCTCAAGTGCATCATCAAATGAAGACTTACTTGCTAATCTCTGTCGGACCTATCTGGGTACGTCATTGACCCACTCACGCTGAAGCCGCCTCGCCGCCATATTACCGTGCACACTCCATTGGGACTTGCATGCATTCTAAGAGACTTTCACCAAGATCACGTGATGTCATGCGCTCCGTGCCTGCGCCCAAGTGTACAGGAGATAATGTGTGGTAAGATGGCGGCACGGTAGCTTCGAAGCGATTGGCCAATGAGATATGCAGAGACTTCCGATCCCGTAGCTAGATCTGTGGACTTACTTAATGTCTATGAACAGCGCCTCCGATCGCCTGTGATCTCGTCTCGCGCTGTCGTCTTGGCTACGAGCTGAATTACACCTTGGCCATGCTGAGGCCATGTAATCGGGAGCTTGATGCGAATGGGAGCTTGGTTCAGACCATTCCCAAACTGGTTTTGTTGCCACCAGCTAGACGTAGCATCTGCCCTCAACAAGCTCAACGACAAAGTAGGATCGGAATCCCGCATGGATGGAGAATTTGCCGCATCCCGGGTTAGTATCAAAGAGAGGAAGGGGGCGGTCAGAAAAAAAAACCCCAAAACAAAACATACATGCAGGACATTGAAGTTTAACTTAAAATCAGGTAACAAACAAAGATTATCGATTTCAGATGAAATTATTCTATTTGTGTAAACTTTACCAATAACTCTCACCATCCCCTCTGTATCTCTCCCTCTTTCTCTCTCCATTTTATCTATCTATCTATCTATCTGTCTATCTATCTATCTATCTATCTATCTATCTATCTTAATGTAGGCCTATGCAAAAGATGTCTTGATCACAGAATTTCCCGGAGGAAGGTAATCGAATCTGATATTGGATGGGGACATGAATGGTAACCTACCATCCAAGCGTGCGAACAACCTGCCTAAGACACGACACAATTTAACACAGACACTCTCTTTCTTTCATTCTTTCATATAAACACATACTCTCCCTCTCACAAGTACACACACAATCACACACACGCACACAGGGCATTTATTTCCTGCATGGCTTCTCAGAAGGTGAAAATTATCAAAGATGAATATTGTTTGTACATGTTTGAAAGTAGTCAGAGATACATCATTTTGTCTATAGATCACATGGAACATTGAAAAAAAGTATTATCTCAAACGCAATGTTTCATCCTAATCAATACCAACAAAACATTAGAGGCAACTTTCAGGCATGATGCATTGATGGTAAAACGGAGTAAACCCCTTTCCACTCAGATTGCCATAGCAACCCTTGCAGTATCGGCTGGTGTGAGGAAACCATGACAACGTACAGATGTCATCCCAGTGAAGGTATCTGGCTTCTGTGGTTTATGATGCACCATTATGTCTAAATTATTTACTGTAACCGTGCTTAGGCGCTTATGTAGACCTTGTTCGAACGTATAAGATATGGTGCTACCCCCCGAAAATATAAAAGTGAAAAGAATAAAAAGTTCGAAAATGACGTTGCATAAGATAGCACAAACAGATTCTGCACCCTTCAAGAATAATCCAGAATAGAGATGACCTCATATAATGGACCATCTAGTCACTAGACTTTTTATAGGATACGATAATGAAATGAAATATGACGCCCAGTTCACAGGTATGTAAAATTTATGGATGAATCACTTTGCCGGATGAAAATAACAACATGTATTGCAACAGACTTCTAACACAGACATTATTTTGCATTATTGACAATTTATCAGAATACAAATGCATCATGTTTGTTATAGAAGGATGTACAACTCCTTCCCTCTCCTAGGAATCAGTGTTTTTGTGACACCATTCAACACTGGTCGATCTTGCACGAGACCAAGCTTTTGAAATGTTAGATGAAACAACAACAACAACAACAACAACAAAAGAACCAAACTAAACTCCAAAAATTTCATCATAAGCTGCTAAATCAGTAGTTACGATAGGGAACTGCTGATTAACATATTATTACCTTTCTTTTATTTTTATTTTTTTTACAGAAAATAACCTTACTTTACCCGGCATCTCGTCTGCGACACATCAGAAAAACAGTGTGACGGTTGTACATGTACATTATCATGATGATTACAATAACAAAAGATAATAGATATATAAGGCACTGATTTTATCGAAGTAATAACCTGCATAATGCAGTCACCTTGCAGATACAACGTATCATTAAACACCATGATTCTTGAAATTGATTACGTATACACCACTATCTTTATTCATCATAATTATAGCGTCTTTAATTCGCGCAGACTATTTCGGTATTAAGAAGACAAGTGGTAAGGCACATTAAACATAATCTGTTCCAATTCAGTCGTTCTCCTGGAGGGCACAATAGATTGGATCGCAAAATTCGCCAATGGTACGATTCTGCGTCTCGTGGTGGATCTCGCCGGACACGTGATTTCTCGGATTCCGATCGATGCGGGCACGATCGGCAGGGACCTTACGTACAACCGCGCAGAAGACATGGTCTACTGGTCCACCAAGGAACATGTTTATTGGGCGCACGTCAACGGATCGATGGCGGAAATTGTTAAAGGTAGGCCCTGTGTTCATCCTCAGATGAGGTAGCAAAGAAATTGAAAAGTACTGAATATTATTGGCAATAAAGAATACAAATATCATTAGGTAATTTTGTAATAATGTAAGGACCAGGGATCACATCTTGTATATATTTCTTACGGGTTAATCTGGAGATTATAAGGAAGTTAACATGTGGCGCGAAAAGACGCATAGACATTGCACTTCAAACCTGATTGGGGGTTTCTTTGGGGTCATCCCACGAGACCGACACCCATGAGTCATTAGGTCCACGAGACCGACATAAAAAATAGGTCAGTGAGTCATACAGCCCATGAGTTCGACACTACGCACAAAAGACTCGCGAGACCGACACCAAGAAAAAAAAAAAAAAAGGGACCAAAAGCCCACGAGACCGGACACTACACAATAAAGGCTCACGGGACCGACAGTACGCAGGAGAGGCTCATGAGACCGACACTAGGCAAAGAAAGAAAGCCCACGAGACCGACACTAGGCAAAGAAGGTTCACGAGACCGATACTAAGCAAAGAAAGCCCACGATACCGACACTAGGCAAAGAGGTCTCACGAGACCGACAGGATAAATAGCGCCATCTACATGTCAATTACAAATATGTACCTATACAGGGTGTTCCATGAAGGGGACAATTACATACTGGCGGGTGCAATTTCGTCACGCTATCGAGCGAGAGATTGTAATTAATCGAAGAACACCATCTACATATCAACGGCATCAAGTATGTCTTTCTACACGTGTGGCTGTGAGAAGGCATTTCTGTCACGCTGCAGAGAACAGTGTTACCGATTTTTCTTTTTTTAAATAGAATTGTCCTCTTCATGGGACCCCCCCCCCCCCATGAAAAAATAAAAGAGGACTAGAACGATGTATGGTTTGATTTAAGATGCCATCGTGCTTTCCCTATTTCTAGCTAGACGGTGGACAGGATGTAAATTTTTTTCGCCCTTTTCTTTCTCGCTTCAATGATTAAGTAGGCCTTTATCACTATCCTATCCGCCTGCTTATTTACGCCTGCTTAGAGTTTAATTTGTAATTTTCTCTGCAACTATAATGTATGACATTCAACGGATGAAAACTTTTTATATCGCAACGATTCACATCAATATGTGGCTTATGTTGCAAGATTACTCTCCTCATAACTGTAATTTCTTTCATGAAATAGAATAGCTGTTTTCATGGATGCATCTTCTTTTTCCGAATCCTTAACCCTACATTAATAGACAATTACATTATTTTCTGTAAATTCATACTAAATCAACACCTTTGCAGATGACTACTTCCCCTTCATATCATATAAAGCAGGTTCGCACTGCAACATTGCCCGTTTTGTGAAATATTTTCTCGTAAATTTCATTTCGTACCTGGGTATTTTTCTAGTTGGTTGATCTGAAAATCCACATCATTTTCTTATATATATATATATATATATATATATATATATATATATATATATTCTAAGTAGGTGTATACCGGTATGTGTTTTGAGGAAAGGTCAACGAGGATTTGGGGGCATTTTCGAAATCAATGTTGAAACATCTCATGCACTTTTACTAAATTTTGTTTGTTTTTTCACAAACACACAAACGCAAACGCAATGAAAGATCTTGAACCGTTCAGGGAGTGAGGGAGGGCAATTGACGGGGTAATACCCTAGCAACTCTCCATTTCTATCTTTCATATCTTCCTTATGCCATTATCTGGACGGTTACAGCTCGTTATTCCGAAGGTTCGTTATTCCGAAGGCTCTTTATTCCTAAGATTCGTTATTCCGAAGGTTCATTGTTCCGAATTTCATTTTCGGATTAACCAATCTTCGGAGTAACGAACCTTCAGAATAACGCCACAAATTTTCGGATTAACGAACCCTTTTTCATTTTCGGATTAACCAGCCTCTAGGTATAGGGAATTTGCGTGTTTCGGATTAACGACCCTTCGGAATAACGAACCTTCGGAATAGCGAACCTTCGGAATAACGAACAACACCCATCTGGACACCCTATACAATAATTAGTCTCGTGAGCCTTTTAAGCGTATAGTGTCGGTCTCGTGGGCTAAGTTGGTATAGTGTCGGTCTTGTGAGCCTTAATTTTGTGTGTAGTGCCGAACTCATGGGCCGTATAACTAATTTGCTTATTTTACTTGATGTCGAACTCGTGGGATTTATTTACTCAGTGTCGAACTCGTGGGCTGTATGACTCGTGGGCTGTATGACTCGTGGGTGTCGGTCTCGCGACGTGCACTCGTTTCTTTGACATTACGATTGTGTTAAGCTTTTGAACGCACCTCGAATGCCACTTGATCACAAGAATAGAATGTTGTTAGAATGCACTTCGAATGTTGCACGAGGCTGCCCGAATGTGGCCCGAATGCTGGTTGGTAGGTACCTCGAATGCTGTACGAATTTACCTCGAAAACAGTCAGAACACTTTCCGAAATCGATACCGAATGCTGATAATGTCAAAGAGTCCTCACAGGATTAAATTCGAATAATAGTCAATTATAGAATGTATAGACCTATAGAAAATCGACAGTAATGTCTTAAAGTTTAAACAAAAATACGTTCTTTTTTTCTGGTCAATTCTTAACAATACAAAAAATAATCAAAAATACTGCCTCAAAATTGGTATTTTGAAGAAAAGAATGCCTAAATGCACTTCAATTAATATCAAAATACCACTCAAATAAAAGAGGTTAACCAGTTTTGGCATTAACACTCTGATACTAAATTTGTCCCTGTAGCTAATATATTTTTCAAATCTTTGCAGATTTATGATTATTAGGAAAAGTAACATTTTTCGCGGAATTGTCCATCTGAAAAAAAAATAATCAGAAAAGAGGAGAAAGGTAAATTTGTGAAGTATTAAAAACCCTTTTGGTTTTGGTTTTGCAAAGACTTATCATTGTACTAGTATACACTGCACTGACAAAGGCCCGAGGCGGGTTAAAAATTTTGTGAATAAAAACCTTGTTGGATCTACAGATGGCGTGTTTGAGACTCATTTTTCTTATGATTTAATATTCGAGGTCCAACACGTGGAAAATTCCAAGATGGATTATGTATATATAAAAATATATATATATATATATATATATATATATATATATATGAATTTGTGTGCGTGGCGTGTGTGTGTGTGTGTGTTCATACGTTACAACATAATGTCCTGGGTATGACCTTAAAATGCGCATAGTATCTTTGTATTTGATATAGACTACGTCCTGGTACCGGGTGGGCAGATTGCACTGGACGAATACTCTCGGACCGTCTACACGTCCTCCACAGGAAAGCTCGTCATAGCGTCAGAAAGACTCGGTAATCCTGAGACGAAAGTGTCTTTTGACGTCCCTGGCATTCCCAGAGCACTGGAGGTTGACCAACAAAACAGGTCAGCGTCGTACATATTTTGTTCTTCTTTTAAACCAAAATCTCCATAATTGAGATCCATTAATTCTATATAACGTAAGCCATTTGCCTTCAGTAATCGTATCTTTCGTGCATTTTGGAAAAACCTCTCCTTGTCATTATTAAGCATGTAGTATTATGCTTTCAGTGGCGTTTCCCTGTCCAAAACTTCAAAATCAGGTTGGACCATTTAGCATATATAAACACTCATAGGCTTCTAATAATATCACTTGTGGAGGTTTGGTTTCTGATCATATCTTCTCCCTTGAAAGAGCTATAGAGGAAGGGGGAAAAAGCAAAAGGTGTATGCTCCACCCCAAGTACTTTTTGTAAATTTTTTTCTTGTTAATTTATGTGTGCAGCTCTTTGTTTGTTTTTATCTTATGCCTGGTTGTATTCAATTCGTCGCGATTACGAGGATTAAGGCGGGTGTCTCCCAAACGAATTTCGATCAATCATGCCCCCCCCGTCTTCAGCGTCTTCATCAGCGTCTTCAGCAGAACATAAATGATTGCTATAAATGTTACTGAAATTACAAAAAAAAAAACACCACCACACACAACAAAACAAAACACGCTTTGTACTTGGCCTGGAGGAATGTGAAAAATCAATTGGTGGCAGGATGATAAGAACGAAAACAAAGACAAGTCAAGAAGACATTATTTAATGAAGCAAAACCCTTGATATACTCAATCATGAGTAAATTAAAAAAACTTCTCTCCTGTGTAAATCGTGACCGAACTTAGCCTGGCTCAATAGGACAACTAATAAAACAAACAATATATCACATTGGACTGCACTTTTTATGCTTTTTAATTTGATACTTTTGTGGTAACTTGTGGCGAGCAACAGTCAATTCTTTTATTGGTAAAAAGAAGTACATTTCGTACTTGAAACCAGATCGACCTAACTACTTGGTAATAGCCTTTGTCAAAAGCCTTCTGGCAATGTATGGCTACAGTAATTACAAGAGGGGCAAGCATGGGGTCTTAGCATGAGACTAAGTGGAAGCCACCAACAAGAAAGAAGACCATTCCTGTAATACTGAACAGAGCCGGTGGATTTCTGTTGGAATTTTTTTATTTGTTTCTGCCTCTGAATTGTTTATGAAATCGGAAGTATTATTAACGACAGAGCAATCACCAATATTGTTTAGTTTGGGCAGACATCTTTATGGGATATCTTCTTGTTTATGAGGTTTTCGTCAAGATCAACGACTGCTGGAGATAGCGGTCTCCTAAATATATACTTTTCTGTTCGGGGAGGGGCAATGAATGGGCGTAAATGTTGATCTATAGCAGTCCCCTTTTTACTGTACAGGAAATTATCTGTTATTCACGAATGTATCAATCTATATTGTAAGAGTTGTATTTAGGATCATAGTCCCTAATATCGACTTGAATCTTTATTTTTTTGTGTGCCGATGCTAAGCATGCATGACATGCTATTTTTTGTTTGTATGAAGAAAAACAAAAATAAGTCAGATCAATTTAAGGAATCCAACTTCTTTGATTTCAAAGAACAAGGCAACATTCATACTTATAAGAATTGAGTGAATGCAGCAATATTAGTAAAACACATCAGTGAAAGTTTGAGGAAAATTGGACAATCCATTCAAAAGTTATGAATTTTAAAGTTTCTGCAGAGTCATTGTTGGATGAGAAGACAACTTATACAGTGTATGATGTCAGGGCCAGCGGAACCGGGGGGCCGGGGGATCTACAAAGGAATACATAAGGTGTCAACACTTAGCCCCCCCCCCCCCCCCCCTCCCCAACTTTTTTGTTTACCCCGGAAGTGCGTAAGTGGCACTAGAAAGAAATAGATAGGAACCTTGCAGTGTTTAAGCGCGATATTGCTTTTTTTTTCCTTGTCAGCTGAAGAAACCGGAAGTGGCCCCTACAGAAGTTGCGCTGTTGGATTGTTTTTTTCTGTTTGTTTGTTTGCTTGCTTGCTTGCTTGCTTGCTTCCTTGGAAGTGGCACCAGAAGTCTAAAATGGACCCCCACTCTTGAAAACGTGGCGCCGGCCGTGGATGTCACATGCGTAGAACGATATAAGGAAAATACAAAGAGAATTTTAAAAAAAAAAATCTTTTTTAGGGCATATTCCCTCAACTCGCTATGTAGACATGTGCTAATGGTTATATTATTCCCCTTGCCTCCTGAGAGAGCTAAATCGAGTGTTATATTATGCGAGAAAAGTGAAAATATGTTGAATTTTTCTTCATACTGTCCTTATATCGTTCTACACACGTGGAATCACAAACTGAAGTGTATAGTCTTCTCATCCAGTGATGGCGGCACTGAAACTTCAAAAATCCATAATTATTTTCTTAACATCGTTCTCCATATGTGACGTCACAACTGTAATAGTCTTCAGTAATCCAGCGACAAAAAGCGAAAAAAATCTGTTGAACGGATTGTCTGATTTTCCTGTAAACTTTTCCTGATGTGTCCTGCTAATATTGCTGCCTTCGCTCAATTCACATGGTATCTAGGTTCCATGCAACTTTATCCTCCACTTTACGAAATACTTCTTCATACAAACAAAATACAGGAAAAAAAAACCCAGAGATGTGGCTTCTTGGACTTCATGGAGTTGCGAAATAAACCATCACAAGATTAAGATTTGACATCAGGTGGCAAATTCCGGAAGGTTGAAAATAACAGCTCCACAAAAGAAATACAACAGCTATTGATGGTCAAAAATGAAAAATGAAATTACATGTAAGTCATGAAGACACACATATATATATATATATATATATATTTTTTTTTTTTTTTTCGAGAGAGAGAGAGAGAGAGAGAGTAAAATTGACTTTCCCCACATGACAGGTTCCTCTACTGGGCCAGAAATCACGGCATCGATCGCAAGTCGCTGGGGCGGGGTCCTAGCGAGGTTGAACAGATTGTCGAAAACTCTCAGCTTACAGTAGTGACCGGACTGAGCGTAGCTCACATAGGTAAGATATTAAAAGTAACCACACCCAGATATAAATGTAAATTGGGTGAAAGCAGCACCAGTAGTAAAACAGAATCAGCGAAAGTTTGAGCAAATCGCTTAAAAGTTCTTGATCTTTAAAGTTTCGGCGCCGTCATTGCTGGAGAAGTCATTTTGAATATCAATGTGAAGAAAGACATGAACAGAATTTCATAAATCATGAAAAGTAAACATTCAATCGACTTGTTATTGACATAATGTTTTATTTCCCCTTGCTCTCTGAGAGAGGTATATCAGTCAAGTGGTCTTTCACTTACATTTTCCTAGAAAAGTTGAAAATGTGGTGAATTCTTTAAGTTTTCTTTAAATTGTTGTTCATAATGACGTCATTAATGCAATAGTTTCCTTATCCAGCGAGGAAGACACGGAAACTCAAAAAAAAAAAAAAAAAATCGTAACTTTGAAAGGATTGCCTGATTTCCATCACGCTTTCACTCTCCGGTGGCTTCCTGCTCTGCGCTGGTCGACTCCGGTGCCTGCACTTTGATAATAGTTCTGATCTCTTATTAAGTGCGTCTTTGTTGCGGATGATGGTACATTTTTCCTTAAAGCAAAGGTTGCGCAAGCCGCTTCTTCTCATGTTTAGGTTTGATCTTTTTTCAATGTCCCAAGTTAATGTATATTTTTTGTTTGCTTTCTTTAGATTCCATATACATATTATGAGAGCTGGGGTTCATTCTTGTACTTTTCGTGCTTGATGCAGAATTGTCATTGTCGGCCCTGAGGAAGACGAATGTATTCGTCGAAAATTTGGTCTGAATAAATAGCGCTGTTGGGCTGAAATGCATTACCACCCTACTTCATCTTATATATATATATATATATATATATATATATATATATATACATATATATATATATATATATATATATATATATATATATATATACATATATATATATATATATATATATATATATATATATATATATATAATTTGTATTATAACAGTTGTCCGCGAATATCAGTCATAGGATGTCAATAACCGGAATTATTTGTGGTTGATGTGACAAGCCTAGTGAAATGAGCGGTCAATTCCTTAGCAAGTGAGTGAATATATGGATGTGAATGAATAAAGAAATAAAAAATGATTGATTATAAAGGCAAGACCGTAATGAGCGAAAAACTTTCCATAACTCAGGAGACACGATTCGACTGTTTTTCTGCGACGCTAGTCAGAGGAAGATCTATTTCAAGGACGTTGACGCCTCACTGGACAGCATCATCGACATTACCCCAGAAGGAATTTTATCCGTATTTGACGTGCAGTTCTACGATGGCGTTGTGTACTTTATAGGTAAACGAGAGAACAAAGAGACAGGAATCGGGCTGATTGTAGACTACGCGGAGAAAGAGACGCGCCAAGACCGCTTCGTTCCGCTAAATGGCAATGTTCGGCGCATGTACATTAGAACCGCCCATATTTCTGTGTCAGTCCAGCAGCAGAAATAGGACATACTGACTGCGCTATGAGACACGCAGTAACGGTCATGACGATAGGAACGATCTTATCTCCCCTTCCCCTCTCATCCCATGATATTGTTTGTATTCCATAAGGGAACCTGGTGGCATGTGTATCAAGTCTACGGGGATTTCAGAATTTAGTATGGAACGGGTTAATTGTAATTTTACATCTGGCACATTAAGCTGCCTTACATAATTATTAGGCCATCTTGCGAACTGATCACATAATATCCAATCAACAAATGAGGATAAAATCTCGGTTAGGCAAAGAATAAGGAAGTGCTGCTGCAAGTACAGGACTCCAACATAATCATGGTCATTATAACTCTTGACAAACAGAAACCCAAGTCTATACTGTAACACATGTCTGTTCATGCTTCTATCTATGTTTCCTCCAAGACCTAACTGTTCTGATTTTCTGTATTCTGTATGTCGTAGTTTGCAATCTTGGGCAAGAAAACTCCATGCCGATCAAATACAATTACGTGCCCCGTGATTTCGTGTTATATTTTGTAAAAATCCTCACGAATGTTCAGTTCAATTCAAATCGATTCTGTCTTTATTTCCATCGTCATCATTTAAAAACAACAATCAGAGTACAAAGTATGCATGGTATTATAAACAGGAAGTGCACACTATACACACTATATAACATTATGTCTACAAATCAAACAAATACGTATGCTTCGCAGAAATGTCTCTAGGAAGTAAAGAAAGTGATGGAAAAGGGTAATCCACTAAAGAGCACATGCAGCATTTAGACGTGGATTCCTCGGTAAACAATATGCATATCTGTCCAAAAAGTATCTATAATTCATTTTATGATAATGCATATTGCATACTTATCGAATAGTACGAAAATAATTTGTATAAGATATCAATTGTCTGGATTGCAGTAATGTTCAGACAGTATTTATGCTTTTAGCCATGTGCACAAAGTAAATAATATTGTAACAAGAAACAATGCTTATATATACGCACAGTTGGTCAAGCAGTAAATGCACGTATAGGTAACAAAGATACAAATTAAGACAAAAATGATAGACACAGACGCTTTGTCTATAATAGACCGAAACTGTTAGAAAAAAAAAAAACGAATGCGCATGTACATGTATATTATGTTTCTTTATATTAACTTGTACGTATGCATATGTATGACGTATATGTATAACATACATGACAGGCATGCATGCCTTTATGTTTTGGACATGTAATCTATGTATATTTGTGGTAATAAATTGTATGATCTTAATACGCCTTTTCATCTATTTGTTGCATATGAATATTGCTACAATTTCATTAGATTAGGAGGTACTTACAATCAGAACGTATATCAGGCATGGGAATCTTATCAATAATACTCGTTTGTATATATACCGAGTATTGACATTGATTGTGTGCAGATGAGACGAATATATATAGCATGTTATCACCTCACTACTGATCCACCTTCATTGGTTTATACGCGAGCCATTGTAAATATTCTGCAGTAATTTAGTCCATCATTTCAAATATCCTCATCTCCAAGCCTTTCGATTAATGACCGTCAAGACAAAAAGCTGTTAAAACGTAAAAGGTTATTTGAAGGTTATTTTCCCTTGATTAAAAAAAAACACAAACAAAATGATCTACTGAAAATCCGTTTGCAGGTTCATGGAAGACCTGTGAGGCCACTCTTCAATCTCCTTATTTCATTTGGATAGCGATGTAGTTATGATTTCTATTACCAGGCCCTATTTCATCTTAACAGGAATTTTTGAAATTGTTGAAAGATATGCACTCTTATAACAGGTCGCACTTTTCGTAAAAACCTTCTCAAACAATAATCAATATTGTATTATGATCGTGCAATGTTTCACTGTCTTTTGACTTGTTCGCTTAATATTTATTCACCATCTATTTCTTTTGCTAAGAATGTTTTATTTGTTCAGTATTGTTCGGATGTATACACTATCGTTAAATATACGCATTACTGCGTCACTCGTTTTTGCTATTTAGATGTAAGATTTGACAAATACGTATGTGAAAGAATGGATTTGCGCCTGAATATAATTGATGTTCATCTTGCATTATAGTCAGCAGAGAATGCTGATGTTCAGAATTAAGATTGTGGTTGCAGTCTAACCGCATTGCATCAAAATGTTTAGTTAATCTGATAAATTCGTCCTTTAAACTCCTGAATATGCTGTCGGATCCAACGCATAATGATCTATTAAACAAATAGAAATTACACCGATGTACGTGTGTGTCTATAGTATTCACAAACGTATTTATTATTTTATATACATATAGATTAATACATATAGATTATGCCCTATTTTGCATAACATCCACAGCAGACTTAGCACTCCGGACCAGAAGGTGGAGCTTTATAGATAAACACCACTCAGTCCACATTAACACACACACACATACACACACGCAAACACAAATATACATATATATATATATATTATTCAGTATCAATGATGTTTGTATATGTATAAATATATATATATACACTCAGCAAAAAAAGAAGAAGAAAGTAAAAACTTTTCCAATTAATATTTTTCATAGAAGATTTTGACAAAAAAAAAGATTATTTAATTGGCTATCAACCTGGTAGGTTTATACAAAGGGAAATTTTACGCATGAGTGAACGTATTCGTTTTTGTCCTCCAAGGTAGAAAAGTAAAAATTGCAGAACTGTACATATTCAAATTCATTTGCAAATGCCCTCCAAGATAGCAATGCTAAGAAAAGATTAATTTAACGCAATGCGATGAGAGACATGGATGAAACGGCAGAAATAAGTTTCCGTTCCTTTGTTTCCCCTCATATTCAAAACAAAAACATAGTGGGGAAACTGAAGGTGGAACATAAGCATTTTCCATCAATTCAAACTTTAAATGACATAGGGAGTAAGCCGTAAAGGTATAAAAACGACAGAATTTCTTCATTGTATCTTTTAATTAAGGAATTTAAGAGTACATGAGACAATTTCAAGAATAAAATATTATTTCAAATTTTCTTAATTTGGAATAAAGTTTCAAATTTAACTTTCTTTGTTACCATAATTTTTTCTCTTATATCTTTTGACTGAGATTTGGCAGGAGATTCTTCATTTTCCTCCATGATTTTTGACTTTCTTTATCTTTGGAGGGTTACACAGACATTATAGAGATCATAGGCGATTTGTGCAAATTTAACTTGCATTTCTATTATGTCGAATTTGTGTTTTGTTCCCATTATTATATGGAAAGGCAAATACGCTTGAATAACAATTTGTCAATTTTGCAATTTTTTTTTTGCCTTGGAAGAGAAAAACGACTGTGTTCACTCATGCGTAAAGTTAACGTTTTCGTTGACCTACGAGGTTGATAGCTAATTAAATTACCTTTAACATGGTATATAAAACGCCATCTTTAGCCAGAAAGTCTATGAGAAAGATAAACTTGAAAAAGTGTTTACTTTCTTTTTTTGCTGAGTGCATATATATTTATTTATATATATGTATGCCAGCAAACATATAGGTCCTAGCTACATTCATTCTGTGCACACACACACACGCACACCCACAATATATATATATATATATATATATATATATATATATATATACATATAATCATTGGTTTTTACCTATTTCATTTCATTTCATTTATTTCCACTTTCATAATTGGTTTACAAACTTTGCATTAAAAACAAACAGGCAGACAAACAAACAAACAAAAATACATGGTGTCAAATATGATAGTGGCGGAATCATTGGAAGCACAAAGTAGGCTTATTGAAAATGATCCCTTAAGAAATATTGTGATGTAAATATATGTAATCATTTATAATCATTGGTTTGTAACTGAGTTGAAACAAACATGAATACAAAATACGATAAGATTTACAACTTGAATCAATAAAAAAAAACCGGATACGTGAAGATATGAAAATAGAGAAGAAAAAAAAGAAAACTCCATATTTAACTATTCGTCAGCTTGTAACTTAATTGCATCAAAGAGATGTTGTTTATATAATCTTTTAAATTGTCTTACGGTCTTACTGATCCTGAAAATTATATTCAAATTATTCCATAAAATAGTACCTTTGTAAAATATTGATGACTGCGTACATGATGTGCGATTTAATGGGGGATGAATACTCTGAGCATTTCTGGTATTATAATCATGAATTGAACTATTGAGGGTAAAATAATCTGAGAATACATCAGGGAGAAAACTATTATTAAGTTTAAACATAAATATTGCAGACTCTAATGAAATTAGATCTTGAATGGGTAATATTTGAGTTTCTAAAAACAGAGGTAAACTGGGGGAAGCATATGTTGAATTGGTTATTAAACGCACTCCCCGTTTTTGTAATTTATGAATTCGATCAATATTCTTATTAAAAGTGAATCCCCATACAATATTGCAGTAATTAATATGTGGTGAAATCAAAACATGGTATAACATTTTAAGGACATTCCTAGGAAGATACTGTAATTTATACAAAACCCCTATGTTTCTTGACATAATACTGGCTATGTAATCAATATGATAATTCCAAGATAATCTTTCATCTATAATTACTCCTAAGAATTTTGTGCTTACAACTCTATCTATTTTCATATTCTTAAAATACAATTGCAAATTGTGGTCAGTTATAATTCGCATACCAAATGAAATATAATGAGTTTTATCTATGTTCAAAATCAACTTATTGGCTTCCATCCACTCACTAATATTACGCAATTGTCTATTAACAGTATCAAATAGTTTAAATGGATCTGAGCCTTTACAAAATACACTGGTATCATCTGCAAATAAAACATATCTTAAATGTTGAGTTGATAAAGGTAAATCATTAATATATATAAGAAAAAGAAGAGGGCCTAAAATCGATCCTTGTGGAACACCGCAATTAATTGTTCTGATATCAGATTCAATTTTATTAACTACAGTTAACTGTTGACGATCTTTAAGATAACTACTTAAAAGTTTGAATGGGGGGCCACGTATACCATAGTAATATAATTTTTGTAATAAAATAGAATGATCTATAACGTCAAAAGCCTTAGTAAGGTCAATAAATATTGTTACAGCATATTCTTTATTATCAATAGCATCATTTATTTTTTTCACAAGATCTAATATTGCTGTGGCTGTTGTATGACCCCTTCTAAATCCAAACTGACTTTTTATCAAAATACTTTGTTTATCTATAAACTCAATCAGCCTATTGAATATACATTTCTCTAATATCTTTGAAAATATAGTTAATACCGATATTGGTCTGTAATTATTAATGACATTACGGTTACCCTTTTTATGAATAGGCGTTACACGTGCAATTTTCATTTTTGATGGAAAAAAACCAACAGACATACAGTCATTGAAAAGAAAACTTAATGGTTCACATATAACAGAAACTACAAACTTTATAACTTTTATATCTATACCATCTACACCTGAACTAACATTACTTTTCATTTCCTCTACAATCGTTATTATTTCTTTTTTTGATATTGGCTTACAAAATATACTATTTTCATTAGGAAATTTCAAATATTTATCATATGAATTTTCATTTCTCTTGTCATTACAGATCTGCAGTTTCTCCCCAATGCTAACAAAAAAATCATTAAAACAATCAGCTATATCTTTATTATTTGTTATTTTTTCATTCCCAATCTCAAGACTTTCTATTAAACTACTTTTGGTATTTCTTGTACCCTTTAAAAGATTATTGATAATTTTCCATGTTGATTTAATATCATTTTTCACTTGATGAAATTTTTCATTAAAATATTTCTTTTTTGCTTGCCTTAATCGAAGTGTAACATAATTTCGAAATTTATTATACACCTCTTTTCTATAAGGGGTTGGTTTCTTAACATATTTTTTATACATACTTGATTTTTTACGACAAAGCTTAATCAAATCCTTAGTCAACCATGGATTCTTATTCTTCTTCTTAAAATCATATGATTTATAAGGAAAACATTCATCATAAATATTTTTAAATACTTGCAAAAAACTATTATACTTGAAATCAACACTTCCTACACCAATGTAATTTTCCCATTCAACATTTTTCAATGTGTTAAAAAATGCAATCATATTTGACTGAGTAATATTACGTTTTACATAAATGGGAGGTGATTTGTTTGTACAATGGGCAATGGATGAAGACATACAAAAAATTGGCAGGTGATCACTTACATCACTAATCAAAATTCCTGAGTGAGTACAGATATTAACATTTGTAAATATATTGTCCAACAAAGTGGCAGAGGTTGCAGTTATCCGAGTGGGACTGCTAATCAAAGGTTCCAAATAAAATCCATACAAAGTATCCATAAATAAATCAATTTTGGAATTCAAACCTATTTTCACTAAATCTAAATTCAAATCACCCATTATGAAGCAATTATATATACGCGGATTTACCTTATGTAAAAAATTTGCAAATTCATTCAAAAAAATATCAATATTACAATTCGGGGGACGATATACTACACCAATAATTGTTTTTTTACATTTGGTGTTGCTATTTACTAACTCAACAAAAATACTTTCAAACGACTCAGATGTAATTGTCAACTCTTGTCTAATAAATACATGTAATGAATTATGGACATATACACCTGTCCCACCACCTCGTTTATTAATTCTATTATTACAAAATAAATTATATTCATCTAAATTATAAACTTCAACTGAAGAAGATTCATTTAACCAAGTTTCAGTAAGTCCTATTACCTTAAAATTATGATCAATACTGCTTATATACATATTCAAATTATCAAAATTTTTCGACAAACTTCTACAATTGAAATGAACTAATGAAAATGAATCAGAAAACTTGGCATCTTTATATTTCGAGTTAAAGGTGGGCACATCAAAATAAGATTCGGGTAAGTTTTGTTCGTCATGGATCGTATCATACATATACATATTTTTCATATAAGAATATACAACGGAAAGACAAAATATTCACATTATTGAACACAAGCAATTTGACATAGCTGTTGGAGTTTCGTGAAGCAGGAATAGAACAGAAGATATCGGAGACAAGGTAATGAATAGTAAAATACTGGTACATCGTTAAGTACATGACGTGTAATAATGAACACAATCTATGACATACAAATTCTATAATGTTGATTGCAGTGAAACGATAAGAAGAATAACATAAATTGGAGTAGAGGATTGTATTTGACATGCATACATTATATAAACAATAATAAACAGGTAAGTATACTTTGTATTTAAGTAATCAAAAATACATCATTATAAGAGTGATTAAGTGTTACTATGAAGCAGCTTCATTCAACTATTATTTTCAATGTAATATCTTGATGTCTTCTTCGCAGGTGATCAGTTTTGTTGTTGTCTTGCCACCCGAGGCACTGATGAGGGCAATTATCCGTCCATCAGAGGACCAGGCAGCTGTGATGTTCTTTGAAGCACGAGCCAGTGACAGCAGTCTTTGATTTCTTTTTGTGCACCTATGCACGTGCGTGTGTGTGTGCGTGCGTGTGGGTGTTTGTTCTTGTCCTTGCGTGTTTTGATACTGTAGTTTTCAATACTGATATTGCACGGGAAAATTACCTTGGGTTGTTGGGCTACTGAAACTTTTGTTCATGTTTTCTATTATTTCACTGCTCTGTCTCCGTCACCCTTTACCACTTCCGATAAACACCACTTCAAGGCGAAATTCAACAACTTCTTTCTGCTCAAGGAAAAAAAAAATAGAATAGCAGTGAGCTATGAGTTTGAACCAGGGACAGCCTGGTTGTAAAAAAATGTCGCTGCCCGGAAAGCAGTAGATAACAAGTTCGAGTCCCACTGGTTCCTTTTTTCCCGACATGTTTGTTAATTTACAGATCAGCAGTTGCGATCTTCACAAATTTAATTTGTAGAGGGAGACAAGTTGAAAAAACTCACATCTGAACCTTCACCCGTCTGAATAATATCTCTCCTTCAATAGTGAGTTATGTTGGAGATGTTGCTTATGGCTCTCTTAAAGCGAACATATGCACAAACACAGCCTGTGTTTGTGTGTCTGCATGTGTGTTTTTTTTTTCATCATGAAAGATTAATTCATCATTGCATTTGCACCTACCTTCAGTAATCAATCAGTATAATGCACCTCATATTTGCTATTATCCTTGTGTTCAGCAGTTCTTCACAAACCAAACACACCCGACGTGTAAGGAAACTCATTTGCAATTATAGTTGCAATGCAGGTTTAGTTCTTTTAATCACATTGTGTATCTCGTTAGTAAACTAAGCATGCAGCAACTCCTTCTTAATCAATGAAGAGACTGCCAAGATTATCACAGCCAACTATTCATCTACATTTGTTATTCTTTCCAGACCGACCAATCTTTATCGGTGCGTTGTTTGTTCGAATGAAATTCATAATAACTAATATTGAACCAACGGCTCTATGCAGTGTAGAATGAATAATACACCGGAGCTTTGTCAAAGTACACATTGAAGGAAGGCTAAGTCTAGAAATTGATGAGAGTTTTGTTGGAATTTGTGTCTGGTTCGGGCTGTCTGTCACAAAAGTTGTTCAACTGAGAATGAAACTGACGAAATTGTGGGGAAATAGAGGTTTAACACTGTATTCTATTCAGCAATGTACTTTAAAATCCATTTTTCCCCCATTTTACTCGTGATATGTCTACTGTGTAGTATATCTCTTTGCAGCCCAAGCGCTACTTATTCACTTAAATTCTGTACGTTTTCTATAACCGTGTTCACAATTTTGGTAGTACGATGGGCTCGCTGTACTGTCAGGATAATTCTGAAAAGTAAAAAAAAAAAATAATAAAAATCTACAATGAATCAGCAGATGAACGTCTTTAAAGCAAAATCGGCCAAAATGGGAAATTAAATTATCATTATTAAAATATGGGTGACAGTTTATCAGCAGGTTGTTTATTCCTGCGGTCTGTTAATACAGAACATTCAATGTCACACACTTGGTATGTACATAAATTATTCGCAACATAAGAGGAAAAAGATAAATTTTTGGGCTTAGAAAAAGTTGAAAAAATGACAGTTGAGATACATGTTTTAAGCACTCAACTTTCAAACCAACAGCATTTGATTTAAAACCCACAGTTTTTGCTTGAAACACAAACCCACGGAATTCGCCAAAACACGCCAATGGTATTAAAAGCACTTTGATCACAGACCTTAAAACTGCCTGACGTATGTTTGCATTCAGCAATCGATTTTGTTTCTGGCGTCTGATGTGCAAAGAAGGGATCATCATCTATAATGCAAAGATACGGCGTTATACAGGGTGACATGAGTGGCTATGCAAAAATCATGGCCTGTTCGTGAGGTTCGCTCTGCAGCTAATACCAATTAAAAAAGGTGGCTTCGGAAGTATAGGTATATGTGATGCATCCACTTTTCTTCTTTCGGATTCTGCAGTGGAGAAGCCATTTAGAGGCTGGATGTGCTTCAGAAGAAGTAAACTAAATTTTTGTCTTTCGCAGAAATTAATTCGTGATTTTGTCGGAATATATATCAGCCACTGAAGACATGGTAAGTTCACAATCAAAATATCCATCTGACCTCACACCTGACTGACAATACATGTTGAAATATACTGACTAAATCGGATTTTAAGGAAACGGAAAACCTGGTAACATAAATATACCAGCGAAAGTGATATATTCTTGTCCGATTGCAAGAAGTTTGTTGCATTAAAAAAGTAGCTGTGATATGACTCCTTTTTCGAAATATCAAATTTTAGGCTGTAATCGCCTGCGTAAAAGAAAAAATACCGTCTTGATTAGATCCCGACCGTAGGTACCATCAAAAAGAGTTGCAGATATTCAGATAAGTCAGACCTGCCATAGCGACCACCGGTACCTGTAGAGAAGCACTATTCCTCGTGTTATGACTATAGGTAGGCCTACTTTATATCGGTAGAGTTACCAACCAAGGTAAACCCTGGACTATTGACCTACTCTGACTTACACGACTTTATAGGGGGAGAAACCATTGGTAACCATCATGAATAAGTGAACTTTTTTTTTTTTCAGCAGACAATAGGTGATGATTTAAAACACACGTGGGCCTATAATATACGGCAAAAATGTGACCAGCATAATTCATTCTGATATAAAACTTGATTCCCCCATTAAGTTTGATTTTATAGTCTTTATACTCTGTGACTGCATGACACAAATACATTATATTCTTACACAAGAGGGCGTATGAGAACATTCTTTTTTTTTTATTCTTATTTTTTCACATTTTTGTCCAAATTCTCAGTGGTAATCGATTAAATTGAATCGAATTTGATTGAAGTGAGTTGACATGAATTGAATTGGATTTATGAATACAGTTGGATTGAGCAAAACGGTTAATATCTGCAAAATGCAATTTAAGGTATAAAAATTGGTTTAGAATTAATTATAATGCACCGAACCTGTGAAACTTGCGTAAATAATCCTTCAAATATTCCAGTTCCCTTTTCCGTCACAAATATTATAACAACTTTTCTTTGCAGGTTTAAAGATATTGCAACACATAAATACATTGTTAATTTTGGTCCAAAAGAAAATGCAGTAGAATTTTGTTCTTATCTTTATAGTTATATTTACATCAGCATTTAAAAGGGACATATCATTATAGATGAATGATTAAACAGCGAACAAACAAGAAGTCAAGCTTTCCCTGATGTACTCTCCAGAGTTGCAGGGCTGAACAAAAAAAAAAAAAAGCAATCAAAATCACTATCAAGGGCCCTTAGGCTTCTCCAACCAACTTACTAAAGCACATCAGGAAAAGAAAAAACTATGAAATTAATATCATAGATTATTAAAGCAATTAAAAGTACATACCACTGTACTAAAACATTCACACTCCGTCTCCTCATTATTGTATCCGCATCCAGACTGGTTTGCAACGTAAGCATACAAGCTTTATAGCCGCTGGTCTGTGTTTCCTATGCTTTGGCAAGTAGGACTCTCTGCCTATTGTTGGTCAAATTATAATTCTTGAGATATTCCCCCGACTTCCTGTTGTAACTTCAGGATTGCAAGTTTCATTCATGAGCCCTCGAGGGAAGGCTCAATTGATTTGTAGAATTTAAATGTAATTACCGATCCGTTTTTACCAGTTTGAAATATGTCAGATAGAAGCTGATAAAAATGATGGAAAATGATAAAAATATACGTGTTATTTTGACATGTATCTTTCAAAATACTATTTTTTTATAATCATATAACAAGTGCAGTATTATATCATTAAAAAGATTTGATTTTTCTCTGCGTAATGATGAAATTAATTCAAAAACTTTTAAAGTGGCGTTTATTGGTTGTTGCATTCAAATTCTTGGTATGTTCATACATTTTCTTTGCTTTGCATCATTAATTCCACCACTTTGCATTAGATATACACTGTAGTGACATCCCTAGAAAATGTATGCTTCCAGATTTGCGTATTCGTGAAAGAAATATACCGATTTCCTCTCAATACACTGGATACCTCGTCAGTGAAACCAGCCCTTTATAATCATTAATCTCTATATTATTCGCACGAATATGGATAATTTCATTGGCCAAATCACGCTGTCCAAACAAAATGAAGCTGCCTCGAAACCATGTTACCATGCACACTCTATGGGGTCTTTCCAGTTTTACCTGCCGAACTCTGCTGAAAAAAAAATAGAAAAGTCATACATAATATTATATTTCCTGCAAAAAAAAAAGAAAAAAAAAAAGAAAATGTGTGTGTGTGTGGGGGGGGGGGAACGGGGGGGGGGGGGAGGGGAAGCAAAATCTTATTATTACGGTTCCATGAATTATTTTATGTACTCTTTTCACTTCACATAGTTTTACTCACCCTATTCTCTGTTATCAATGAAAATGACGTGTACATGTTTTTTGTCGAAAAATAAAATTAAAAACTTCATTTGAAAGTTGAACTGAAAAAAATCAGACCCTATATTTTCTGCAAAAAAAAAAAGTGTGTATGGGGGGGGGGGGGGCAAGGCAGTGGTGCCCCCTCCCCGTTGCGTCGGCCCTGTTAAGATACTTACTATTGAGATCTGTGAATTTAACTATGTTCTATTATTGCCCATGGACAGCGGCTCCGATCGCATGTGATCTCGTCTCGCGCTGTCGTCATGGCTACGAGCTTAATTACACCTTGCCCATGCTCCGACCATGTAATCAGGAGCTTGATGAGAACGGGAGCTTGGTTCAGACCATCCCAAAACTGGTTTTGCTACCACCAGCGAGACGTAGCATCTGCCCACAACAGGCTCAACGCCAGAGTAGAATCGGAATCCCGCATGGAAGGAGAATTTGCCGCATCCCGGGTTAGTTTCAGAGAGAGAGAGAGAGGGGGGGGGGAGGGTCACAGACAGTTTAAATATTCAGAACACTGAAAATTTCAATTACATACCAGGTAATAAACATAAAATGTTATCGATTTTGGATGAAATTGTCAATGTTTTGTTGGTGTATTCCCCCCCCCCCCCACTTCTCTCTTTACGTTTCGGGACCGACACATAGGCCCGAATTCTCAAAGCTGGAATAACTATTCCGCGGAATAGTTGTTCCGGGGAATAAGTTATTCCACCTTTGAGAATAGATTCCGGGGAATAAATCGCGTCATTTTACGTCACGAGGGCCTGATTTGCATAAGAGGCGTAATAAATCGGCGGAATAAGCGGTGTAATAAAGTTATTCCACCTTTGAGAATTCGGGCCAAAGAATCCGGCAAGACAATTCCCAGGGCCAGATACAGGCCCCCATCATGGGTGAGGACTAGCCTTTCGCCAAGGCCCTTGCTGTATGGTAGTGAGAGAATGGGACGAACAAAGTGAGTTCAGCTGAGCTGGACTGCTCGCGCTGTCGCGCTCGGCTGAGCTCTCATCGCTCGCCCGTTATAGCCTTCATACAGCGAGAGGGCCTTGACAAAAGGCAAGGTGAGGACATGAACGGCAACCTACCGTCAAAGCGTACGAACAACCTGCCGAAGACACAACAGAATTCAACACACACACAACACACACACACACACACACACACACACACACACACACACACACACACATACACGTGCAGACATTATGCTTCCAGTCGCTCAGAGTGTGAAGTAATCAAAGATAAAATGTATAGTACATTGATTATATCTCTTTGAAAGTAATCAAAGATAAAATATATATATTTTTCAAAGTAATCAAAGATAGACATTGTCCATGGACCACATGGACCATGTTTAACAATCTCAAATACAATGCTTCATCCAAATCACTACCAACAATCCACATTCACACGCAACTTTCAGACATGATGTATTGATGCTCCAACGGAGTAAACCCATTTCTTCTCAGATTGCCATAGCAACCCCTGCAGTATCGGCTGGTGTGAGGAAACCATGACAACGTACAGATGTCATCCAAGTGAAGGTATCTATCTTCTTCTTCTTCTATAGCCGTGATATTCTATGATGCACTAAACAATTTTGTGCGTGTATTGGTGTTTCTGTTGCCCTTGTGTGAATGTAAGACGCTAGCTGAAAAGAAAAAATATGGTTAGAGAAAAAAAGAGAAGATACGAATATAGTGAGCATAACACATAACACAACATAACACAGATAGACTCCTTGCATTTAGTCCTCTTTTAATTGCTACACCTTGTCAGAATGATGCAGAATAGAGATAAACTTAAAACTATCCATGATGTTTCTTATATCATAATGAAAGGTAACGATATGACAATAATAGGAACAAAATTCATTCACGGCAAATTCCAAGGAATGTTTAACTTTGTGGACTAAATATTTGTCGAATGCAGATAACAACGTACGGCAACAGGCTTCTATTGAAATCCGGACATAGTGTAGCGTATCAAACAGCTGATTTTAATACAATAGTAAGTCATTTATCATCATGTTTAGTTAGTTAAAAACAGACTTACCTGGTATCTTGTCTGCGACTTATCAGATAAACATTTAACTGGTTGTGTTTGAAATGATAATAATTGTGCATAATACCAGATACATATAATAATATCTAAGTAATAATATCCTACACGCGTGCAGATGCAAATTATTATCAAATACCAAATTATTGTACATGTGTACATATTTAATAATCCATCATAGCCTATTGATTTCGAACAGAATGTTTCCGTGTAGACGGAAGTAAACAAGCGGTAAGGCATATCAAACATATCTGTTCAAACTCAGTCGTTCTCCTAGAGGGCACAGTAGATTTGTTTGCGAGATTCTTCAATGGCACTGTCTTGCGTCTCGTGGTGGATCTCGCGGGACGCTTGATTTCTCGGATTCCGATAGGCCAGCGCACGATCGGCAGGGACGTTGCGTACAACCGCGCAGAAGATATGGTCTACTGGTCCAACAGGAAACATGTTTATCGGGCGCACGTCAACGGATCGATGACGGAAATTGTTAAAGGTAGTCTCTATATTCATCCTCTAATGAAGTAGCAAAGAAAAAGAAAAGTACTGATCGAATATTACTGCTTACCGGTTTGTCACAATTAGTATTTTAGTGCATGAGACATCGCGTCACAGTAAATTTTACAACCAAACACACGTGACCCGAATTCACAAAGGTGGCTTCAAATGAAACCACCTTTTTGAACCGCAAGCTGAAACCATGATTTTAAACCTGATGTTTGAAAACCATGGTTTCGAGCGAAAACACCGTTGTTAATTCGGGACACGGTGTCTACGCTTAGCAATTGAAGAGAGTACAGTAAAGGGTATCGTGCAGTCGATGCATACACTGTACTATTACGTATAATTTTGTGCGTGAAAAAAAAAATAACTTAGATTGTTATACATCCACTTTACTTTGCTATCACTCTTAGATTAATTGGGATGAATATAAAAACCAAAATATACCAGTCCATCGTTCGAGGTTCTGGTTAAACTACGTGCCTTCTGTGACTTCAAAGCAATATTTTCTGAGGGGCGCAGCCCCTCAGAAAAAAGTAATATTAAAGTCGCCTCATGAAAATAGTTTTAACCAAAACCTCTAGGCCTGGTATAAAATTACAGCATTATATATATATATATATATATATATATATATATATATGTATATTCCTCATTTAATGAATCCTCGATTCTATTTAAATAGATGGTCAAAGATGTTGTCAGTATAGTTTTTGCAATATTGCACAGCAGTAGTGTCTTTTTTTAAGGTGCGCGTAAGTATATCTAGTGCGCGTATCTATATTTGTATATTTGGAACTGATTTTTCATGTGAATTGGTTTCCCTGACTGGTAGTTATACGACAACTTCATTCAAATGTCTTTATTTAGTTTATATATCATAAATTCCAGTGGGATTAAGTACATGAAACAAATTGTTCGAGTCCTTTAACCGTGTCTTTCGAAGCATTCAATAACATTTGCGTACAGTGCACTTCCGTAATAATATTCCCGTAAATAACGAAATCAATATTCATCACAGGTCCTAAAATAGATACGGTATATGATCTATAATTATGTTTATACACAGAATAGTTATTATCTAAGTAATCTGATGTGTCATATTCAATGCAATGACATATGATGCCAATCTTCTGAAATATTACCTTTATATACACAAATCGATCATTCAATTCAATACAAAAATCCAAGCTAACATCATCTCATCGACAAAAATACATCATTAATCAAAAAACATATATAAATTCTTGTAACAAACTGCTGAAATACAATAACCATATTTTTTCTTCATTTAAAGCATAATGATTGCAAACAAAATAGCATTATAGATATATACATAAACATTTATATATGATATAATATGTTCATATGTCTATTTGCATTGTATATGTAATTCTTATGTATACATACACACATACATTCACACACCCACATACATACTTACATACACATATTCACACACACACACACACACACACACATACACACATAACTACAGTTAATATTACACTATCTAAATCAACATATCATATATTTTTATATTACCAAAATATAATAACCTAAACAAATGCCAAAATATATCAACTTTTAAATCTAATATATAAACAGCAATAACATTCTATAAATTACCTGGCACGTGTATACTATGACGTGATGTCCTGCATCACAGCACCGTGTGCTCATCTTCTGTCAAAAAAATATACAATAATTCACACTCAATCATAATACCTATTATTTCACATATACAATCAAACATAGTCATATCAAAACATCGCAAAATCATATTCCCAAATCCATCATACACTATGGCACATAACATTCATATCCAATCAAATCAATTTATGACGCTCAACATTAATCATGTATCGTGTCATAATGCAATACACATCGATTTGTATGTATAAAGGTAATATTTCAGAAGATTGGCATTATATGTTATTGCATTATATTATGACACATCAGAATACTTAGATAATAACTATTCTGTTGGTAGATCCTGATGAAGGCCTAATGACAGGCTAAAAGCTCGACTGATTAAAGGGGAGACTCAAGATCGAGAACAACGTCCGCCTCAGTACAATTTCTTTCACTACAAATTGTATATGCTACCCACAATGAGGCACCGTTTGGGAAGGGAATTATCTCTCGCACTATATATACATGTATATATAAATAATCATATAATTTATATAGGAAATATTATATACATACATACATGTATATAATTCTGCGTATTACCTTGATATGCACATGATAGTATGTTTGTGCTTGATATAGACTGCGTCGATGAAGTGGGTTGGCACATTGCAATGGACGAGTTCTCTCGGACCGTGTTCATGTCCGCCACAAATGTCTTCATAACGTCAGAAAAACTCGGTAATCCTGATACGAAATGGGCTTTCGCGGCCAACCGTCCCAGAGCTTTGGCGGTTGACCAACGAAACAGGTCAGTGGCGTGCATTTTTAATTAAAAAAAAAAGAATTCCATCGTTGTACAATGTACGCATTCGCCTTCATTAATGTTATCCTTCAACTATTTTGTTGCATTTGGGAAGAAACCTCTTTCTCTGCTAAGAAGATTGTGTCATCGCATAATATGCAACGATGTAATAACCAAGCATGTGATAGAAAGCAATAGAACATAGGTTGTGATAGAAAGCAATGGAACATAGGTAACCCGCCACAACAAAAGGATCCGAAAGTCGCTGACGGCTGAGCCGAGAAAATCGAGTTTGAAGTCAGATCAGCAAAATCGGTCAAACCACCCAATTTTTGTTTTTCACATAAAATCGTAGTGTCATGTCCCGGGTATCATCTGCCGAAATTTCGAAGCTAATTGCAAGAATTAACATTTTTCTTGGCCGTAATAAATATTGTCCGACTTTCAACGGAATGCATACATCAACGTGTCCGAAGATTTGGAGTTAGCTCCGTAGATAGACTCCGCCCCTTGCAACGAGGGAGTGATCTTATTGGTCAGTGCCGGGCGTCCTTGTTACTGATTGGTCATTTGTAGACCGCTTGCTGTAAGCTTGGATGAACATCGCGGAAGTTGCCTGGGAGCGTAAATTCTAGTGTCAAGAGGTGAAAACTGTCTCACCTCCCCTTGATCATGATAGCATGGGAAGGAAAACTTTGAAGGCGGTTTTCCCAAAACGATGATTTCCTATGTAGACGACTCGACATGCTCTCATAAAATCATGAATATCTCCGCAGCCGAGTACTTTTTCAGTCGTGTTATAGACGAAATTACAGCGGAAGAGTACGGAAATGATGTCATGTCATTTGCAGACAATCGACCTCCCTCGACTTTCGCATCCTTTTGTCGTTAACCCTTTGTGCGCTTGCGTGCCGATTGACACAGGAAACCCCATAGCATTGTACACATTGTCTAAAGTCAATGACACATAAAGAGAAAACACATAAAAGAAAAAAAAAATCAATTGCGATGGTTAGGTTTGTAATCTTCTCTTGTGTTTACCTATATGCATACATGTATTTGTTCATGTTGAGGCTTTTTTTTTTTTTGCATTCAATTCGCAGCAATTAGGATGACTAACGCTAATGTCAAATGTCGATCAAACATTAAGTTGGCTTATTGAAAATTGTATCAGCTTATACAACTGCTCTTCGATGTTGGATGTAATTGTGAAAGAAATATGGGACAAAAAAGATACTTTTTTATAAGGCCTGCAGAAACTTGTAAAATCAATTAGTGGCTGAATATGATATGATATTGTTTTTTGTTTTATTTATGACAAACAAAAACCTTGATAATAAACTCTGTCATGCGTTTGATATCAACAAAAAACTTCACTTCTGTCCTAATCATTAATGAACATTGTCATAGTTCAAGGACTGCTATAAAAACATAAATTATATAACATTGAAAGTCTCACTTTATGCTCTTCATTTGATATTGTGTGGGCAACTTGTCCACTTTCCTGTAAACTTCCACTAATGTGTTCTACTAATAATTCTTCATTGGCTCAATCCACATGACACCATTATATTTGGGTTTAGTTCCCTCTTAAAGAGAAAAAACACAGAGATGCGGTTACTTATAATTACTGGGGTTGATAAATGAATTATTACAAGATAAAAATTTGACGTCCCCAAGGATGGAAATAAGAACATTAAAAAAAGCAGCAACAGCTAGCGATGTTCAAAAATGAGATTTCTTTTCAACTTAGAGTTACGTAATAAATATATCTTCTTTTGTGTGTGTGTGTGTGTGTTTTTTTCGGAGAGAGTAAAATTGACTTTCCCCTCACATGACAGGTTCCTCTACTGGGCCAGGATTCACGGTATCGATCGCATGTCACTGGCGTATGGTTCTCGCGAGGTTGAACAGATTGTCGAAAGCTCTCAGCTCACATTAGTGATGGGACTGAGCGTAGCTCACATAGGTAAGACATTAAAGGGGCCGTGAAATCCAAATGCATGTTGATTTGTGTTGATTTATGATACCCTCAACATCACTTTTGAAGTAAAACGAATATCTAGAAACATTCCATATATTTTTAACGATTTTTTCTTCTATATTTCTTCAGTTTACTTTGGAACGCCCACAAAAAATCCTTCCAAACCAATATTCTTGAGATGACATCATCTGTCAATCATTGCTAAAGTGCTGAAATGTTTAGCAAAAGACATTGGAATGCACCAACCCCTCGACTCAGCATAACTTGCATGTTCCCTCGCCATGTCTTTTGTTAGTCACATTAATTAATATCACAGAAACATGTAAGTTATGCTGAGTTTGCATTTGGATTTCAGGGCCCCTTTAACCCTCTGAGCCTCTGAGCGTCACATTGACTTTCTATCCATGTAGGTTTGTGTGTAAACTTTTTGCGCATTTGCCTCATTGGCAAAAAAACGGGTTAAGAGCTTTATATGAACAAGGCGCTACGTGCAATTTCCTGCCAGCAAGTCGAGTACTTTCCCCGCCACATGATACAAAACAATACATTGTCTGTGGTTGTGGACGTGCCTCGTTTTTAATGAGCGGGCAAAGTCTTAAAGGACAAGTTCACCTTCATTAACATAAGGATTGAGAGAATGCAGCAATATTAGTAGAACATATCAGTGAAAGTTTGAGGAAAATTGGACAATCGATGAAAAAGTTATGAATTTTTAAAACTTTTGTGTTGGAACCGCTGGATGAGGAGACTGCTAACGCTCGTGATGTCATATGAGTACAACAGTATAAAGAAAATGTAAAGAAAATTCAACATATTTTCACTTTTTTCGCATAATAAAAGAGCACTTGACTTGCCTCTTTCTAAAGGCAATGGGAATAATATTGCCCATAACATAATTATGTCGGTAACGAGTCAAGGGAATGTGTACTTTTTTCAAAAGATGAAATTTTATGAAATTCTCTTTATATCTTCCTTATATTGTTGTACGCATATGACATCATACACTGCAGTAGTCTTCTCATCCAGTGGTGACTGCACAAAAACTTCAAAAATCCATAACTTTTGAACGGATTGTCCCATTTTTCTCAAACTTTCACTGATGTGTTCTTCTAATATTGCTACATTCTCTCAATCCTTATGTTAATAAAGGTGAACTCCTTTAACAAGTGAGTGTATTATGATAGAGGAAACTGAATGAATAAAGAACTTAGAAATGATTAACTATAAAGGCAAGACCACACTGTGCAAAAAAACTTTCTATATCTTTCAGGGGACACAATTCGACTGTTTTTCTCCGACAATAGAAAGAGGAAGATCTTTTTCAAGGACGTCGACGCCTCACTGGACAGCATCATCGACATTACCCCAGAAGGAATTATCTACGTATTTGACGTGCAGTTCTACGATGGCGTTGTCTACTGGGTAGGTATACGAGAGAACAAACGGAATGGAATCGGGCTGATTGTGGACTACGCGGAGAAAGAGACGCGCCAAGACCGCTTCGTTCCTCTGGTTGGTGATGTTCGGCGCATAAACGTTAGAACCGCCCATATTTCTGTGTCAGTCCATCAGCAGAAATAGTACACTGTATTTTTGAGACACGCAGCAACGGTCGTAACGATAGCAACGACCTTAACTTGTTTCCCTCTCCCATCCCTGATATGGTTTACATTTATTATAATTTTTTTATATATATATCTGAGACGGGATACGCATCAAGCTGCCTAACATAAGGCCATCCTTCGAACTGATCACATTTGTCATGTCCAATCAACAAAATGAAGGTAAAATATCGGTTCTAACGCAAAGGATAAAGAGGTATTGCTGTATGAACGATCATATTAATCAACAGGACTCCAACATGATAATGGTCATATTAATCTTGACCTATACAGGAACCCAAGTCCATGCTGCAATACAAACTTGTTCAAATATAATTCAGTTCAGTTGTATTTATTTTCCTAAGTTTTACCAAATACAAAGCATACATTACACAAGCACATTGTTTGAATAGTTTATAAAGAAATGGAAAAATGTGAAACGTTTAGGACATAATGTGTACCATAAAGTAGAATAACTAAAAACATTAATGATTACTTGGAAAAATATGACAGAAGAATAAGTGTGAAAAAAGAATGAGCCACTAAAAAAAAAAGAAAAGAAAAGCAGACCTGTATTAATACGTGGATTAACCAAAGCAAATTTATAATGTCAATAAACAGCATCATTGTAAATAATAATCATTATGTACCGAAAAAATGCAAATCGTTAAGTAGAAATATATTCGAACGTATCTGATACCGCTTTTTATTATTATTATTATTATTATTATTATTATTATTATTATTATTATTATGTATATATAAGTGCAAGACGCATGTATATGCCGTTTTTACTTTCATTTTATGTATATTTGGGTAATACATTGCATGATCGTAATACGTCATTTAATCTATTTGTGCGTACATGTATGAATATCGCTACTATTAATAATCTTGTATCATTTGGACACGGAAATGAATTTTATCAGAAAATGAAATCAGTATAACAGGGTTAGCTACGGAGTGCAATGACGCTCAATGTTTACTTTGACTGCAGTAAATAGAATACAGTACAAACACGTTAGTTTCATTGAAATGGGAGACAATTACAATTAGCATGGAAGAACGGAATATTTGAAGTGACACCCGTTTATACCGAATACTGACATTAGTTGCGCCCAGATGAGACTGGTTCAGTGTGTTATCAGCTCGCTACTTCACCTTCATTTAGATTATACACGAGCCATTGCAAATATCATGATGTATTTTAGTTTCAAATTTCATCAACTTCAGTATTTTAGTCTGTCATTTCAAGTTTCATCAACTTCAAAGTTGTTACAACGTAAAACGTTATCAGATTCGAAGGTCATTTTTCCCTTTTTAAATTTCTTAAAAACACACACACACACACACACACGAAAATGAGATCTACTGAAAATCTGTTTGCAGGTTCTATGGAAGACCTGTGAGGCCACTCATCATCTCCTTATTAGATTTGGATAATAATTTTGTAACAATTAATATTACTAGGAATTATTTCTTCTTAACAGGAACTTTTGAAATTGTATGTACTTTTCATGAAAGCCTACTTAAACAATAATCAATATTGTACTTTTCTCAAAATATGATCGTGTAAAGTTTCACTCTATTTTGACTTGTGGGCTACACATTTATTTGTCATCTTTCTGTTCTGCCAAGAATCTTTTATTTGTTTAATTGTTCGGATGTACACTATCTTAGAATATACACATTACTGCGTCACTTAATTTGGTACTGTAGGATAGATGAAAAATTTGAAAAACACGTATGTGAAAGAACTGATTTTCGCCTGAGTACAATTGATGTTTATCGTGCATTATAGTCAGCAGAGAATGATGTTAGGAATAGTGGTTGCAGTCTAACCATATTGCGTCAAAATTTTTAGTTAATGTGATAAATCCGTCTTTTAAACTCTTGGATACGCTGTCGAATCCAACGCATAATGACCTATTAAACAAATTAAAAAAACACACCGATGTATGTGTTTGTCTGTAGTATTCACCAGCCTATTAAATACATATTTTATATACTATGTGTTACGAAAAAAAAATCCCACTTTTGATCCTATGTAGTTCGA
Organism: Diadema setosum; assembly: GCF_964275005.1. Classification (NCBI taxonomy): domain Eukaryota; kingdom Metazoa; phylum Echinodermata; class Echinoidea; order Diadematoida; family Diadematidae; genus Diadema; species Diadema setosum. The sequence goes on from NC_092697.1 coordinate 12,461,830, forward strand.
AAACTATACATCGGATAGCACTGTCATTGATGTGCATAACAGCTAAACAGTGTACAATTTAGTTGGAGGTAATTTGAATATGACAGCATGAATCAGTTTCGTTAAATCCATGATTAATATTAAAGTTAAGTTCCGGACTTTAGTCAAATTTGAACCCTCTGTACAAAATTGAACTTTACACAAGAACCAATGATGTACATGTGTATATGTGAGTGTGCTTACAATGACCCTGAACAATAGCCATGAATACCGTGAATATCACCTTTCAGAGCTCTGCTGACAAGGCTTCTGAAATCTTGCTCCAAGGCACATAAATGCTTTATTACTAATTTGTGATGGATTGCCCTGGGCACTGCTAGTCTGAATTCATGGTAAAGGGCAAAATGTATGCACATGATAAAATAAGCACTTGTTTTCATGTGCTTGCATACAATACATTTTTAGGATGAATAAAGACTAGCTGTGATAGTGGAATTTCTCATGAATATGCAATAGAGCAGTCTAATCCTGGCCATTGTTCAGGACCATTGACAGGGTATTAACCACACACTCCCATACACACCAATTGACCCTTGTGCAAAATTAGAATTGTGTACAGAGGGTTGAAACCAGAGCAAAACCTGAAACCTAACTTAGAAATAAATCTTGAATTTAATGAAAATGATTACTGCTACCAATTTTAAATTACCCCCAACAAAATTGTCATTTTACTTGTCAGTGTTATCTGATGTATAGTTTTTGAACTATCAAGGATCAAAAGTGGGAAATGTTTTTTTGGAATACCGAGTATTTATAGCTATTCTTCAGTCCTCCTCTACATTTTCTGTTCATACTTCGTATTTTTGTCATTATCGATTATGTAACATGTGCCTCGCTCGCGATTTCTTATTATCTCCTGGACCTCCTTTGTGCTTATTTTGTATTTCTGCTATTGTACACTGTATCTGACTTGTACCTCGCTAATTTTGGAGTGACCTCAGGGATCACTCGAAGATTTGGGAGTGATCACTGAGGTCACACCAAAATTAGTGAAAATTAACATTTTCATTCACACTTCACTCCAGATTCACTCGAAATTCACTCTTTTCTGTTATTCACTCCTTCAAGAGTGAAGAACTAGAAAAGCACTCTGAGAGTGCAAACCTTCGCTTAGCAGCTCAATTTCACCATTGATCTTACATCAGTGATTTTCACTGAACGTGCATGCTGACAATCGCCCAATCTTCCAATACAGTTTATAGATGTTTTTTATATTTGTTGTTTGTATCACCCCTATATGTAATAACAACGGTAAATGTAATATCGACCCTAAATGTAATACATTTTGACGCTGAATGGAATTATCGAGTAAACCCTCAATGTAATATCGACCCTTAATGTAGTACATTTTAACGGTAAATGTAATAATGACCCTAAATGTAATACATGTCAACCCTACATGTAATATCGACCCTAAATGTAATACATTTAAACGCTAAATGTAATAACGACCGTGAATGTAATACATCTTAACCCTAAATGTTTCTTAATTATAATACATGAATGGTCTGGCAACATTTTCCTTGACAACACAATTATACAAAAGGTAAACCTCTCAGTTTAATCTGAATAGACAATTAACTCTCCTGCAAACCGCATGCAAGATAGTATCTTGCACTTTTTGTTCGAATATTACTAATGAAATTAGAACTAGTTTACCTACACGCACCATTATTGCTAAATTAGACTTTACTTCTACGTGAGTACGGAGTGGGATATGTCCGTGGGAAACAGGCATTCATCGCATTTCTATCAAATTCTACTTTTACAAAGTAAAAAAAAAGTACAAACAAAGTATTATCTCTAATGTTTCTTCGAGATCATATTGCAATGATGTATTATTCAGACTCACTGAAAATGGGTTATAACTAGAACTGTGTCAGTGTTAGGCCCACATGAATAGAACATTAACAGGTTTTGCCAAAGCTTTGTGATATTAAATTCAAATCATCTATAAAATCACTATAAACCGTCTATCCACCAAAATATGTAAACTACCTTGAATACATGCAGTTTGTACACAAAACAAATTCTCCTTTCTATAGTGGCAGTGTATATTTCCCGGATATTAACATAAAAATGACAGACAATAGAAACATCCCTTTAATAAGTCATTACCAAATATCATCTGACTCTCATCATATCACTAGTTGATCCACTCATACGCAGATTAATTGCCTCTTTGTGACTGGCCCGTAGCATTTTCGGCGACTCATGTCCTACTATTTCTGTTTCAGACTTGTGTAATATATTGTTTTCCATTGTAATACTACGTGCTAAGTTTCCTTCTTCTTTGCCCCCCCCCCCCTTGATTTCATGTATGTGGCACATCCAGTGTGCATCTTTTAAGAGCAGCAATAGTTGCTTGGATTTGCTTTTGTTGTTTACCCAGGTAAAAATCACACAAAGTCTTATTTTTCCTCTGTTTACTCAAAGTTGATTTGGTCCATGTGACATAGTTTTAATTCTATTACCTTTATTGTACAAGTCACACAAACATTTTGCATTCCAACCGTCATTCTAAGTTCATGATTGTCTACGGCTTTGTTATTATAATGTTTACGGTTGTTACATTTAGCGTTAAAATGTATTACATTAAGGGTTAAGATGTATTACATTAATAGGGTTGACTTGATTGTTATATTTAGCGTTACATTTAATAGGGCTCTTATTATATTTAGGGCTAAGATGTATACCTTTAGGGTGGATAGCCTATTACACTTAGGTTTAAAAATAAAAAAAAAATAAAAAAAAGGGGGGTTACATTTAGGGTTCTTATTACATTTAGGGTTGTCTCCGGTTATTACATTTAGGGTCAAAATGTATTACATTACGGTTGACTTGATTCTACATTTAACGTTACATTAAGGGTTGTTATTATATTTAGGGTTAAGGTGCATTAAATTTAGGGTAGATATTACATTTATCGTTTTTATTACATTTAGGGGTGATAAATTGTATACGTCATCAGTTTCCAACTGCGCTGTTCCTCGCCCGAGGAGAGCACGCACTTTAGTGCGCGTATGCAAACGAACAAAGACGTGCAGATTGAATTCTCAAGTTCATTGGTCCTGCCTGCCACAACATCAAACTCCTTCAAAACTGCATTCAGTTTCCCGGATAACTACCACAATTTAATCATCTGTTCTGTGTATCATCAACCTCTTCTTCCAGTTCCATCCAAATCCGTTCACAACTTTTTGAAATATTTCGAACAAAGACAAACAAATAAACAAACAAACAAACGCCGGCAAAAACATAACCTTCTTGGTGGAGGTAATTATTCTATATAACCATTGACAGATATGGTTGACAGTCAACCCACAGGTTTGTTATTCGTACGGTGTGTAAGTATACATTGCATTCAATGTCACATGCTTGGCTACTTGATATAAACATATATATTATATGCACTCAGCAAAAAAAAAAAAAAACAAACAAAAAACAAAGAAAAAAAGGACGATAGAAAGTAAACACTTTTACGAGCTCATTTTTCTCATACATTATTTGGTTAATATTAATGTTTTATATACCATGTTAACCCATTAAGGATGAGTCCCGAGTATACTTAGGCAGGTGTCTATGGGAAATGCGTGTTGTAGCAAAATCAGTCCGTCCTCATTGGGTTAAAGGCAATTTCATTGAATATCAACCTAGTAGGTCAATAAAAATGGGAACTTTACGCATGAGTGAACACATTCTTTTTTTCTTCCTAGGCACAAACGTAAAAATTGCAAAAGTGGACAAGTTGTTCTTCAAGTGTATGTGTTCTTCCATATAACAATGAAACAAAAGACAGATTCAACACAATAAGAAATGCAAATTGATTTGAAACAACCAACTAAAGATCTCTATAATGCCTCTCCAACTCTGCAAAGATAAAGAAAAGCAAAAAGATACGGAGGAAAATGAAGAATCTTCTATCAAATCCACATCCAAAAGACAAACAAGAAGACGCAATGGTTACAAAGATTGTGGAAATTTGAAATGTTTTTCCAAAATAAGAAAATTTGAAATAATATTAGGTCCTTGATTTTGTCTAATAAATTCTTAAATTCCTCAATTTAATGAGAAAATAAAGAAATTCCTTCCAATTTATTATCTTTGTGGCTTACTCCCTGTGTCACTTAAATTTTGAGTTGACAGAAAATTCTCATGTTCCCCCTTCAATTTCCGCACTATGTTCTTGTTTGAGAATATAAAGAGAAGCAAGGGGTCGAAAACTTATTTCTGCTATCTTTTACTTCATGTTTATGCCTTGCATTTATTGCATTAATTGGTCTTGAAGGGTATTGCCTATAATTTTAATATATTAATTTCTGCCATTTTGACTTGACCTTTGTTGGGCAAAAACGAATGTTTTCAATCATGCCTAAAATCTCCATTTGTATAAACCTACCAGATTGATAACCAGATAAATAACCATTAATACTATGACAATGATTTTCATCAAAATTCAAAAATTGCTGTTGTTGTTGTTGTTTTGTTTTTGTTGCTTTGTTTTGTTTGTTTTTGTTTTTTGTTTTTGCTGGGTGTATACATGTATATGCAACACAAGAGGGGAAAAAACATCTTGGCCAAAGAAAAAATTGAAAAAATGGCATATATGTATGTGTAAGAAATACAACTGAACTTTCCAAATAACTAACACTGCTGTGCGCTTAGAGACATCCGCATGAAGCGCCAGATAATTTACTGTATAGTATTATCATCATTACTACTACTACTCTACTACTACTCTACTACTACTACTACTACTACTACTACTACTACTACTATTTCTACTACTACTACTAGTAGTAGTAGTAGTAGTAGGATGTATACTAAAAACCCACAATTTCCCATGTACCGCAATCGCACAGAATCCGCCAAACCACGCCAATGGTGTTAAAAGTGGTTTGATCTCAGATCTTCACACTGCCTGAAGTATGTTTGCATTCAGCAATCCATTTTGTTTCTGGCGTCTGTGTAAACAAGTTATGATTATATCTAATGCCAAGAGACGGGCTGATAGGGTGAAAGGGCCATGCAAAATTCATCGCCTGCTCGTGACGTTTGCCGTAAACCAGCTAGTACAGTGGATTGTGAGGGAAAGACATCCACTTTATTCTTTCGGATTCTGCAGAGAAGCCACTCAGAGGCATCTACATGATAAATCATTTGCTGAAATGAGATGTACACCGGTTGTACTTGAGAGGAAATACACTCAGTTTTCGTCTCTGCAGAAATTCATTCGTGATTTTGTCGGAATATATCAGCACTTAAAGACATGGTAAGTTCACAATCAAAATATCCATCTGACTTCAAACCTGCCTGAGAATACACGGTGAAATATACTGACTGAATTGGATTTAAGGAAACGGAAAATATATAAACATCAACATACCGTCGAAATTGTGTTCACATCCACTCGCAAGAAGTTTGTTGATTTTGAATTATGGTGCTGTTAATGACTCCTTCGAAATCTTAGGTTGTGATCGCTTGCGTAAAAGAACCGTAACCGTCTTGATTTGATCTCGACTCTCACTGTTTAATGGACCGATCGAAAAGAGTCACAGACAGTCAGATAAAGCCAGACTTGCCGTAGCGACCACCTGTAGGCCTACCTGTACAGAACGACTGTTCCTACTGTTGTGACTCGGTACTTACAGGTAGAGATACCAACCAAGATAAGCTCCGGACTATCGGCCTACTCTGACTTACACGACTTAGTGGTGAAATCACATAGTATCTGTCATATCACTGAACTTTATTCTTTTTTTTTTCAGCAGACAATCAGACAATAGGTTGTGATTTATGACATTATGATACCTGAAACGTCGGCCTATAATATACGGCAAAAATGTGACCAGCATAATCTATTATGATATAAGACTTGATTACTCTATCAAGTTTGATTTTCCGGTCTACTCTGTGACTGCATAATACAAATACATTATAATTTTACACAAGAGGGCAAATGAAGACATTCTATAGTTTTTGATATTCATTGTTTTCACATTTTCGCCTCAAATTCCTCAGTGGCCATTGATTGAACTGAATTTTTTGAATTGAATTGAATTAAATCGAAATGAATTAAGTTGAGTTGAATTGAATTTTTTCGAAACAAAATACAGAAGACATCGATACTAGAAAAGAAATCTGCTGACATTTCCCAAATACAATTGAAATCATCAGAAATTGATTCCCAAATTAAGTTTATTGTAATAATGCACCGAACCTGCCTGTGAAACTTGTGCGTAAATAACCCGCATTCCTCCAGATATTCCAGTTTTCTTTTCCGATTTAAAGATATATCAGCACATGAAAGCGCTATCTATTTTCGTTATCTTTTTTTTTTTGTCTCCAGTAGTGGTATCAGAAAAAAAAAAGAATTGTCCTTAATGAATTATTTTGCGTTCTGACATATTTTTGATTTGGTAGAAGAAGTGCGAGCAAGGTTTTTTTCTTTGTGTGTGTTTGTTTTGTTTTGTTCCCATTTTTGTTTTTGTTTTTGTTTTTTTGCTTGTCGGCTGAGGAAACCCAGAATTGGCACCAGTTAGCTGATGAAACCCAGAAGTTGCACCAAAATTATAAACTTTCCCTCCACACATTTGGCGCCGGTCGCGGTATGATGTGCTCCCCTAATTTTCCTGGATGAAAAAAAAAAAAAAACCCACAGTGAAAATCACTCTGGTCCTTATGGTTCTTGGGCCTTTCCAACCAACTTAAGAAAGCTCTTCAGGGAAAAGTATAAAACATGAAAAAAAAAATAGATTTCATTACTTTCATCTACTATTCTGAAACATTAACACTCCGTCTTCACATGTATCCGCATCCAGGCTGTTCTGCAAGGAAAGTATACAAGCTTTGTAGCAGCTGGCCTGTTGTGTCTTCTTTGCTTTGGTAAGTGGGACTCTCTGCATGCCTATAATTATATAACTGTTGGTTGAATTATAATCCTTGCGGAATTCCCTCTGACTTCCTGTTGTAACTTCAGGATTGTAAGTTTCATTCATGAGCCCTGAAGGGTACTTGATTTGGAGATTAATTTTTTATCAATTTCAAACATTTCAGATTTAAGATGTTAAAAAAGGAAATAGTCAAAATGTACGTTATTTTTTTTTACAATAAATGTATTTCTTTCAAAATACTTTTTGTTATGTAATGAGTGCAGAATCATTATAAAGACTTGTTTTTTATTTGCGTGATGAAGAAATTAACTCGGAAACTTCGAAAATGGCCCTTATTGGTTGTTGCATGCATTCAAACTCTCCGTATGTTCATAAATTGTCTTCACTTTGCATCATTATAATTCCGCCACTTCATAGGATAATAGCATTAACATTCCTGAAAAGGTAATATTTCTGTAAAAATGTAGGCCCTACATGTTTCTAGATTTATGCATTCATGAAAGAAATATACCGATTTCCCCTCATTAACCTGGATACCTCGCCAGTTGCTATTCTGAGTTTGAGTTTCCTTTCATCGCCATTTGGGCTTTCGATTTTCAGCGAGTTTGTTTCACAGTCTTTATTCAAAGTACCATGATTTCTTCTCTAAAGGTGCTTTCTTTCATGTAAGAATTATTACACAAGTTATCATCTCCTGGCTCTCCCCTCCTCAAAGCCCCGTCAGCCGTCTTAACAGTACACAAAACTCAGGGTCGCCTCGGGGTAACCTCCGGCGAAGATGTTCTCCGGAGAAGATTCCGTCTAAAGGCTCGTTTCAGTGGCTTCGTATACCTTAGAAGCGTATTGGCGATGTGCGTGGTAAGATTGCGGAGCGATATTCGAAGCGATTGGACAATGATACATCAAGATAGTTACATGCACCTTCTATGGAGCCTAGCCTGGATTACTATAGACGAGGTTACAATGACGCCATCAAGCCATGACCATGCTGAGGGGTAACACTTACCCCATATACCAAAGAGATTATACCTTTAGAGTAAGTAGTCGCCATTCGCGTGCGTACAAATGGTGCGTCCAAAATTGAAGAGGGAGCGCACACTCAGGTCCGGGTAGCGTTTTTTTTTTTTTTTTTTTTTTTTTTTTTTTTTTAGACGGCACAGATTGGGGCATGGCGCGTGTTAAACCTATGGGAAAAATGTTGGGTTAGGGTTTTTGGTTAGGGTTAAGGTTAGGGTTAGGGTTAGGGTTAGGGTTTGATTGTTAGGGTTAGGATTAGGATTAGGGTTAGGTTTAGGGATAGGGTCCCCACTAGATTTTTAGGGTTCCCAATCTGCGCCGTCTAAAAAAAAACACGCTGGCGGCCCCCATGAAATCACTGACTCCATTGTAGAGTCCGCCCTCTAGTGGTGGGGAGGAGAAAAATCTCATTGGGAAAATCCACCGAACTAATATGCCCCATACACTCATGGGAAGCGCGTAAGCGTTACATCCCACATCCCATGATAGGCATTAGGGAGCTTTAGATTTTAGACGGCCGCGCGGACGTTCAAAGGGAAAAAAAACATGGTCTGAGCGTGCGCAGAACATGTTTTTTCCCCTTTGAACGTCCGCGCGTCTAAAATCTAAAGCTCCCTATTGTAGCCGGGTTCACACGTACAAAATAGCGGGATGACGATCGCGATGCACATCCCGAGTTTTTTTGCGAGCGTCCACACGTACCAAATTAGCGGGATAGCGATCGCGATCGGTATCCCGCTAATTTGGCGAGCGTCCACACGTACCGAATTATCCCGCTAATTGCCGATAGAGATAACAGCAAAGCCTGCAAACTGGGTCACACAGCGCCCTTCTCTATCACTGCCTGCGCGCACTTACCTTTGTCCATTGTCTTTTACGCGTCAGTGGTGTGGTTCGCGCGCTGTTGTTGCTGTGCTCCAAAGAGGTGAAAGACCTCTTCGCAGAGGCCTCGCTGTTGTGATGTGCGCATTGCATGATGGGATGTAAAAACTCGAGATTCTAATCCCGACCGTTCACACGTTGCAACTGCGTTGCTACTGCGACTACTGCGACCAGCGTGGGGGCCAATTATCCCGCTTATTATTGACGAACCAGCGCAAGATTTCTTGGGATTAGCATCGCGATGCTTATCCCGCTAAATTTCGGGTTTTTTCTGTCCACACGTGCAAAAAACTCGGGATGACGATCGCGATGCAAATCTCAAATTTGTATCCCGCTAATTGGTGTACGTGTGAACCCGGCTATTAGGGAGCTTTAGATTTTAGACGCGCGGACGTTCAAAGGAAAAAAGCAAAGAGATTATACCTATAGAGTAAGTAGTCGCCATACGCGTGCGTACAAATAGTGCGTCCAAAATTGAAGAGGGAGCGCACACTCAGCTCCTGGCACTGGATCTAAGTCTACGTTCAAGTCATATCTTCTCATATCATATGTGGAATGATATGTTATTCTTCATTACACATTTTCATTTTCAGAATCACAATGTGGTTAATTGTTTAAATATTAGTTTCTACGATGATATCATAATTATTTGAACCATTTGGTAGAGTCCAGACCTTTTTGTTATTCGCAAAATAAACAGTGGGAACTTGGGTGTAGACTAGACAGTACTTGAGCATTATGACGTTTGTTTTGCGTACATTCCCACTCACGCCATAAACTCAAACAACATCAGCACCATTATGACGCTTCAACATGACCATTGTGACGTCACAATAAACCAACGCAAGGTCACTGCGCCGAATATTCAAGTCGAGCGCGCGTTACACAGTGCGCTGCCACCTACTGATTAAAACTGTACAGGATCCGTGCAATGGCGGCTCCCACAACGCAAAATGGCAGCTCCCTCGCGCGGCTGCCTCCCCACTGGACTACGCCCTCTTGTGGTATAATCTCTTTGGAAAAAAGCATGATCTGAGCGTGCGCAGTAGCGCGCGTAAAGTAAATCTATTTTTAGCTTGCGTCGCCTGAGTTTTTCACTACGCGTACTGGGCTATTTTCACGTCCGCACAGTTTGCGACGTAGAGAGCTTCTTCATGCACTGATCATATGGGGGCGCGATTTTATTTTTTATACGTTGCGTCCCAGCGTAATCTAAAGCTACTTTTCCACACGACGCGGGGAGAGGAGAACGTCCAGCGCAAGCGTCGGCTCAAACGTCCGCGCGTCAAAATCTAAAGCTCCCTAATACTAGCCGGGTTCACACGTACACCAATTAGCGGGATACAAATCTCGAGATTTGCATCGCGATCGTCATCCCGAGTTTTTTGCACGTGTGGACAGAAAAAACCCGAAAATTAGCGGGATAAGCATCGCGATGCTAATCCCAAGAAATCTTGCGCTGGTTCGCCAATTAGCGGGATAATTGGCGCCGCGCTGGTACGTGTGAACGGTCGGGATTAGAATCTCGAGTTTTTACATCCCATCATGCAATGCGCACATCACAACAGCGAGGCCTCTGCGAAGAGGGCTTTCACCTCTTTTGAGCACAACAACAACAGCGCGCAAACCACACCACTGACGCGTAAAAGACAATTGACAAAGGTAAGTGCGCGCAGGCAGTGATAGAGCAGGGCGCTGTGTGACCCAGTTTGCTGGCTTTGCTGTTATCTCTATCGGCAATTAGCGGGATAATTCGGTACGTGTGGACGCTCGCCAAATTAGCGGGATACCGATCGCGATCGCTATCCCGCTAATTTGGTACGTGTGGACGCGCGCAAAAAAACTCGGGATGAGCATCGCGATCGTCATCCCGCTAATTTGTACGTGTGAACCCGGCTATTGATCAAAGACGCTTGACTAATAAGACACGAAAGTGCGCGCTAATCCTGTACAAAACAAATGGACAGCGCGCAGTCCTCAAGCGTATACGCACATCAACTGAGACGCGCTGCCTTGACGCTTGATGAACAGCAGCAGCGGCTTCAGGAACAGCGCGTCTCAGGTGATGTGTGTCTTTGCCTGAGACGCGTGTCTTTGAAGATGTTGTTGTTGTTTATCAAGCGTCTTTGATTGTGAGATCATGTTGTTGCCAAATTTTTACCTCCACGAAATAATCCTTATTAATTTAAAATCTCGTTCTTCAAAATAAATCTTTTTAAGATAATAAAAATACCACTACCTTTGGAAATGAATGATGTTTCTAGGCGTACTGAGTTTGTACTTAGCTCTCTTTTGTATCGTCATGTAGGGTAGCCATTTTGTGTCCATTTTTATCGCGCGCCTTCATATCTTGTTATCTACTATCTTTGATTATTAGTGAGGTTCACACCTAGGTCCCTTTACCTTAAGGTTTTCTAAACCTCGAGGTTTTGTAAACTACGAGGCACTAAACTCCAAGTTAGCGTAGATGTAGACGCATGTAGTTTAGAAAACCACGACAAAACCTTAAGGTGAAGACACCACGACAACACCACAAGATTTCTTAGGGTGTTGTCGTGGTTTAAGCGCGTAGTCTGAGCTGCCACAGCGCGCTTAAACATTAGTGAGGTTCACACCTAGGTCCCTTTACCTTAAGGTTTTCTAAATCTCGAGGTTTTGTAAACTACGAGGCACTAAACTCCAAGTTAGCGTAGATGTAGACGCATGTAGTTTAGAAAACCACAACAAAACCTTAAGGCGAAGACACCACGACAACACCACAAGATATCTTAGGGTGTTGTCGTGGTTTAAGCGCGTAGTTTAAGCGCGCTGTGGCAGCGCGCTTAAACTATGACAGATGTGGACGGAGTTTTGTTAACCACGACGCTCAGTTTTTTCCACAATAGTGCGCAACCCTATGTGCAAACTAGGCGCCCTTTATTTTCTATCGTAGTTATCTTTACCTCGAGGTTTTGCTATTAAGGTGTGAACGGCATCGAAGTTTTGTCGTGGTTAGGGGAACGCATTTTTGCGCTCGTAGTTAGTATAACTACAAGTTTTTGGATAGGTGTAGACATGGCTAATAGGGAGCTTTAGATTTTAGACGCGCGGACGTTCAAAGGGAAGAAAACATGGTCTGAGCGTGCGCAGTAGCGCACGTCAATCTACTGCGCACGCTCAGACTATGTTTTTTTCCCTTTGAACGTCCGCGCGTCTAAAATCTAAAGCTCCCTATTGATAAGCGGGTACGCAGTACGCGTACTGCGCGCACCGAACTAAAACATAGTGGAATGCGTGTCCCTATTCCCAACATACTCAGTACACGAGACCGTGCAGCCAAATTACCGTGTTGCGTCGCCATCTTGTTCGGTCAATTTTTCCTTATATGGAGTGCACGCTTAGGCGCGGTCAGACTGGGCCACTGGTACGCGCGCAAGCAAGAGTACGCCGTCCAGTGGCTAGTGATTATGACGTAACAATGCATGTTTGTACATGACAATGGTCTTGCGCTTCGGAGACACAGCTCGCACTCCATAAAGGAAAAATTGACCGAACAAAATGGCGGTGGTAGCAAGTTTTGGTGGCTGCGTATTTCCTGGGTGAACACGCATTCCACTATGTTTTAGTTCGGTGACTGCGCGCTTGAGCTATGCTCCTGTGAGTTGTCAGGGAACCTCGTCTACACAGATCTGTGGCCCACTTGTTTGTTTAAAGGGGTATAGTCCCGGTGGTGTAGAGGGCGCTGTTGATGATACTGGCGATCAGCGTTAGAATTGATACGAAGATTACCGAAGTTTAGCTGTCATCAAGAGTAAAGCGCGTAGGTGTTGCTAAGTAACGTTGCCTTTGTTGTCTTTGTAGTAATGCCAGGGTGCGTGCATATGTGCTTGTTATTATGACATCACGAAAGAAGTTTGCTAAAGCTGTCATCCCCCTCAGCCGAATCATGATCCGAACTGTGATCCGACCACTGACTACAGTGAATCGGACTTCTTCGGACTCGGGAAAGTGGGCCAAAGCGTAAGCGCTAAAGAGGAGTCAATAGCGTAGGTCTCTATAGGAAACTTGCGCCGTGCGCCCTCTTACATTTGACTAAAACACCGGGACCATGCACCTTTAAATCTAGATTATGGACTAGCGTGAAATTGGCGTACCTTTGACATTCGCGTATCAACACGCATTTGTTACTGGTCATCTAATGGGGTACGCAATCGGTCAATCGTACTTACGCAGACGGAATTTGGATAAACCATGTTCTAAATTTAAATCACCTTCGTGAATTCCCAAGTCAAAATTTAATATTCAACAATTTCCCATGAACAGCGCCTCCGATCGCCTGTGATCTCTTCTCGCGCTGTCATCTTGGCTACGAGCTGAATTACACCTTGCCCATGCTGCGACCATGTAATCAGGAGCTTGATGCGAACGGGGGCTTGGTTCAGACCATCCCAAAACTGGTTTTGCTACCACCAGCGAGACGTAGCGTCTGCCCCCATCATGCTCAACGCCAGAGTAGAATCGGAATCCCGCATGGAAGGAGAATTTGCCGCATCCCGGGTTAGTCAAAGAGAGATAGATCTAGAGGGGGTGGGGTTGGGGTAGTGACAAGTTTAAGCATTGAAAATTTCAATGAGAATCAAGAAACAAACATAAAAGTTTAACACTTTCTTTGATGAAATTTTCAATTTTCTGTTTGCATATTGAACTTTCCTTAAACAACTTTATTATGGAGATAAGTCTCAACGTATCGGGGCAGACAGAATCAGGCAAGAGAAATTCCCAAGGGGAAGATAATAAACTCTCATGTTTGGTGAGGACATGCACAGCAACCTACCATCGAAGAGTGCGAACAACCTTCAAGCAACACAATTCAGCACTCACAGTTTATACACACTCACACACGCACATCCAGACATTTTGTTTCGTGACGTTCAGAAAGTAATCAAAAGACAGTTAATGTATAGTATCATGAAAAGTAATCAGCATCCCCACGCAACTTTCAGGCATGATACATTGATACTAAAACGGAGCAGACCCCTTTCCTCTCAGATTGCCATAGCAACCCCTGCAGTATCAGCTGGTGTGAGGAAACCATGACAACGTACAGATGTCATCCAAGTGAAGGTATCTATCTTCTTCTTTAGCCCTGTATTTTATGATGCGCTTTGTTCTGTATACTTTATGTATATTATGTGTGTGCATGTGCGCTTGCGTTGGCCTTGTGTGAACGTAACACACCACACCAGCAAAAACAAATATCGAGAGAAAAATGTGGAAATTCGAAGATAATGTTTCAAAGCATTATACAGATCGACTCTTTGAATTAAGTTTGTTTGTTTGTTGTTGTTGTTGTTTGTTTTTTTTTTTTTTTTTGGTCATTGCACCTTGCCATAATGCTGAAGAATAGAGACGACTTTAAACGGTCTGTGATTTTTCTTTTTGCCCTCTGATAATAAATGGAGAAAAATATGAAGACCAATTTCATCAAGGCATATACAATTTAATGGATCAAAAATTTTGTCGAATCTAGATGACAACGTAAAACTATGATACGACAACAGACTTCTAACACAGCCTTCACGGGCTGTGTATTTGTGTTGTAAGAATGCAAGTAAATCAAGTTTTCTATCGAAGGATGGAGGGAGGATGGAGAATTCCATCACATTCCCAAGAGTAGACGCCTTTGGTGATATCATTCAACATTCTTAGTCGATCCTGCACGAGATACCATTAGATCGAACAACAACATCAGCAAAACCCATCCATGATAACATGCCCATTTGAAACCCCAAAATGTTCTTGAATGTCGAAATACAGACAGAACGTATAGCTAGGATATGAAACTGCTGATTTTCGAACAACAATATCAATTTTTTAAAAGAATAGAATAGCCTTTACCCGGCATCTCGTCCGCGAATTAGGTGCCCACTATCAGAGAAATGTTGTAACAATTGTGATTATGAAGATAATGATAATAATTTTTCATAATAGGGCCTTATTGATAGATATGACTATATCAAAGTGATATCCTAAACGATGCAGTCACCACATACCTATGCAGATGCAACGCGTTATTAAACACCGTAATGTTGAATGTATGCATACAGATTTTGAGCTAGCATAGCGTTTTGATTTCGAACAGAATATTTCGCTTCAGACTGAAGGAAACAAGCGGTAAGGCATAGTAAACATATCTGTTCAAACTCAGTCGTTCTCCTAGATGGCACAATAGATTTGTTCGCGAGATTCATCAATGGCACCATCTTGCGTCTCGTGGTGGATCTCCCCGGACGCGTGATTTCTCGGATTCGGATCGGTACGTTTGGCAGGGACGTCACGTACAGCTCTGCGGAAGACATGATCTACTGGTCCACTAAAGAACATGTTTATCGGGCGCACGTCAACGGATCGCTGGTGGAAATTGTTAAAGGTAGGCCCTATATCCAGGTATAGCATAGGAAAAGTACTAAGAATATTACTGCTTAAATATAATATTATAAGTAGGAAAGATGTATCAATAAAAGTACCAGGAATGACATCTTATATATCCCTTTCATTAATACTATTGTTGTTGTTATCATTATTAATCTATTAGTTTTGCCATGCTATTTCAACATGGCATGAACACAAAAGTACATGCATTAAATATATAAGGAAGTGACACATGGGCCATAAAATTCTTGAATAAGTGATATGCGGTATATAAAAGAGATACAGACCTTTTTTTTTTTGAGGGGGGGGGGGGGGGGGAGGGGGCATTTTCACCATATTTTCCTTCCCGAAGCAGTCAATATCTATCTTCAGTGTAAATGTCATTGAAGAAGGGGATGGTGAGAATTTTGCAGTGAAAATAACTTGTGTTAGACAAAAGTGCATTAACCCTTTTTTTCTCTGACAATCAATGTGTAAATGACGATACATGGATAAATCAACATAGACGAATTAATGAATGCATGTTTGTATCCATATATATATATATATATATATATATAATATCTATTATATATATATATATATATATATATATATATATATATATCATAATATATATAAGTAACAAAACTGGTACAAAGTTCATGCTGTATCAACAAAGGTTTATTTCTGCACACAAATTTTCGAGCGTCTCGCCGCCCTTTCTCAATTAGTGTTGATACTTTTATGTATATACAAGTATGTATATATATATATATACACATATATATATACACTTGGTGATTCTATCCTTCTATGAAGAGTGCTCGATATCTTCAAAGGAAGAGCTTTAGACAGAAATATTGGAACAAGTTCACTCGGTTGACAGCAGGTTCATCCGTATTTATTGCTACTCGGAGTTTCATGCAACCTCCATAAGGCGCAATCATCAGGCAATGATTAAATACATCCCAGAAATGCATTTGGATTGAATTAATGCATTTTAAGTGCGTGAAACCAAAACCAAGACAAAACCAAAACAAACTATACGCCCTTGGACCATAGTGACCAGTGCGCACTTAATCATATTCATTATTACGTATATCAGACAATAAACTCCTGTGATTAAACCGTTGGACAATGCATCGAATGGTTTAAACCATGGACAAAAACCATGGAGCGCCAAGTGTCGCACGGAATATTTCGTTACGAAATTGGTCATTTCGTCGACAAAATGACCGCTTCGTTAACGATATTATCATTTCGTGGACGAAATGTTCATTTAGTTACAAAATTTTCATTTCATCGACGAAATGACTGATTTCGTAACGAAATATTCCATGCGACACTTGGCGCTCCGTGGTTTTTGTCCATGGTTTAAACCATGGTTTCATTTTGTAACACCTTCGTGAATTCGGGCCATCATGATAAGTTTTACGCGCTATGACCATAGTGACCAGCGCGTACTGAATCACATTCATTATTACGTATTGAATATTATACAAATGATGCACAGGATAGAGTGTGCTGGTGTAGGCGTTGTTGTTGTTGTTGTTGTTCATTTTCCATCTGTGAAGATGGCTGGATAGCCCATATTATATTCATCGTGGTGCACTCGAGGGTATTTACAATTGTGAAACATGCACGAGGCGAAGCCGAGTGCATGTTGCACTACATTGTAAATACCCGAGAGTGAGCTACGCCTCCACTAACGCCACGACATAATCCTGTGCATCATTTGTTTTATAAAATGGGTCGAAACTTCGAAAACTAACATAATTTTTCAGCGTTTTTCACGTACCTTTGTGGGTCAAGACGTCCGAAGATGTTGGTCCCAAACATTTACGCACGTCGCACTCGCGGAAGTCCCGCACATACAGTATAAGTATGGGGGGTTGGGTTTCCGGACACTTAAGTTCCCGCATGAAAACTTACTTATTTTACATAGAATATGCACCCTTTACCAACGTTTACCTTAAAGACTTGATATAGACTCCTCATAATAGGCCTACTAGACAACATACCCTGAAAACGGCGTGAGAATTAACCTGCTAAATCGTTGGATTTGCTCTTCAAAGTGACTCCATGTACGCGTCCGGTCCCATAACGCTTGGTCTACTGTACTGTACAAAGTGTACGTATAGTAGAGTATACGTACGTACGCCACACATGTTATGCACAAGGGAAGACAGGCCGGCCGCCGGCCGGCAGCCCGAACTAGAAGTTGTTTACAGGATTGACAGCGCGTATGCATGCAATTCATCAAAGGAGCCGCCGCGCGCACAGACGATCGGCAATCTACCATAGGATTACAGGCAGTGCAATTGTACTGAAGTAAAGGAAGGAGGTGTGTCTCATTTCAGCGCTTCCTATTGGCTACATTCTTGAACCCATTTTATAACAGGCAAATGCATCGGATTGACTTGACGCGCTTTATAGCGCGTGACACTAATAGAGCGCGCGCTCGCATACAGAAGCGGGGCCAATTGAACGACCCGCCGCCATTAGCAAAGAGGTCGACTACCAGAAGACTGAACCCGGAAGTGCCTATAGTAATACACGTAAAGTACAGTTTCGAAGATGAGGTTGGGTTGGAAAAATCATTCTAATTTTAAGAAAAATCAATATTTGTCCATATAATAAAGATTGCAGAAAGGTACAGTGTATGCTCTGTGGTATGGGAGTACTGATTTCACATAATATATGTCACTTAGAAACATCAGACACACATACAACACACACTCCCACACACATACAACACACATTCCCACACCCACCCACACACATACGCACACACATGTACACACCAAACCACATTTTTTTTTCAAATTCTTACACACACACACACACACACACACACAAAACACACTGTGTGTTGTGTGTGTGTGTGTGTTGGAATTTGAAAAAAAATGTGGTTTGGTGTGTACGTGTGTGTGCGTATGTGTGTGTTTGTTGTGAGTGTGTGTGTGTGTTTGTTGTGGGTGTGTGTGTGTGTGGGAGTGTGTGCTGTATGCGTGTGGGAGTGTGTGTTGTATGTGTGTCTGATGTTTCTAAGTGACGTATATTATGTGAAATCAGTACTCCCATACCAAAGAGTAAAACTGTACCTTTCTGCAGTCTATGTAGTATGAATGCATGAATGCCTGTTTGGCAATTTTGGCTTCATGTTAAGGCACATATTTGAAACATTAGAGCAAGTCCTTTTTTCATCAAAACACGTATACTGTGTTGAGAATGTATCTCACTTATAAAATCAGGAGGCATATGGACAAATAATGACTTTCCTTAAAATTAGAATGATTTTTTCAAACCCAACCCCATCTTCGAAGCTGTACTTTACGTGTATTACTATAGGCACTTCCGGGTTAGGGCTTCTGGTAGTCGACCTCTTTCGTGCGCGCGCGCCACTGTTCAATTGGCCCCGTTTTCATTTGTACGCACTGAATGGTGAGTGCTTACTCTATTACATAATAAGAACCTCTTTGGTGACACTATAACAAATTAACAAATTATAGAGGCCATAGTGCGTACTGAATCACATTCATTATCATACAACGTATTGAGTAATTGCATCTGGAAATTTGCATTGATGTAAAGAAAGCCCAGGTTGATACATGCATATACGAAAATTAACCAAATATGCGATGAATTATTAAACAAAATCATTAAGAGTTATTAAACAAATAAATTGCGATGAAGATAGCTCACAATTAGATGCAGGGTAAAACTGAAAGATGGATTATTGCAGAAATCCTTCAGTAAACAGGAGATCACAACGATTTCATTCTAAGACTTGAAATTACAGATGTAGAATTTATTTTCATGGCGGCATGATATATACATATATATATATATATATATATATATATATATATATATTGTACATGTAGACCTATGTATCCTGCGCGTCAGCTAAGTTATCTTACGTTGGTGTTTGATATAGACTACGTCGGGGAAGTGGGTGGGCAGATTGCACTGGACGAATTCTCTCGGACTGTCTACACGTCCATCCGTGAGTCCATCATAACGTCAGAACAACTCGGTAAACCTGAGACGAAATTTACTCTTGAGGCCAACACTCCCAGAGCATTGCAGGTTGACCACCAAAATAGGTCAGTGGCATGCATTTTTTTTTAAACCAAAAAGTCTATCCGAGATCCGTTAATTCTATATAGGCCTAACTTACTCATCCGCCTTTTCTGGTGATATTCTTGATGTATTTCTCGTGCATTTGGAAGAAGTCCTTCTTCTTTCCCGAAGAAGATTGTACCATCACATAGGCTATGCGAGAAAGTTAGAATTGAGCTGGTGGTCTTATGCATTACCACATAGTTACTCTTCCTCGGTCAGTCCTTTCAAATCAAGTCAGATCCATCAGCATACGGAAATGTCCATGGGCTTCTAGCACTTGTTGAGGTTTAGTATCCCATTTCCTCCCTCAAAGGGATGGTATACAGTTTGGGTTGGGGTGGAGCTTCAGGTTTCTAACTTTTCTTGCTTGTATTTTTTTTTTAAATAATGAGAAACCTCTTATATGAAATAAGAAAGAGCATACAATATTCTAAGAGAAACTCAAAGTTTATTTGACGAACATTGGTTTTGAAATGGCTGGGATATCCAAAACAGGACGATCTTAACAAAAGGTGGGGCCCATATTTTATCAGTATCATTTTGTCACATACTTTGTTGTTGTTGTTTTGTTGTTGATATCTCAGCCATTTCAAAACCGATTTCTATCCGATAAACTTCAAATACGTCTGCAGAAACGTCTGCAGAATGTGGTTATTTGTTTTCACTATCTGTACTTGAGAAGAACCTTTCATTGTCCCGGGAATCTTTGCCTTTCATTTTTGTTTTCTTTATTTTGGTCCTATGTTGCACCCGTGCTCCTCATCTGTTTTTTACACTATGTTCAGAACTCGGGGACCTACTAACAAGCTTGTTGAAAAGTAGGTTCCGTCATATTTCTTCAGTATTTAAACTTACAAAGATTGACCGCCATGTCTTATATTTTACATCAATTTACTGTGCATCCAAGCAGGATATTGTGATTCACTTCATTTTATTATTAACTTAATTGATGTACATTCCTTCATTGAGAAATATGAAAATGAATTGAACTGAACTGAATACCTCTTATAGAATTGTATGCTTTTTAACATTTTATAAAGCGGTTTCCAAGTAAAAAGTTGAAAACTGAATCCTTACCTCAATCATGCAATTCTATACCATCCCTTTAAGAGAGAGAGAGAAACAGAGGAGCTTCATCTTAGCTTTGAATTTCTTTCTCGTCTTTATTTATGCATGCATCTATTTGTTTATTTATATTTGATGCCTCTTTGCATCAAATTCGCGCGATTACGATGAAAATACCGAGGGTACGTGTCTTCCGAAGAAATTTCGATCAATCCTGATCCGCCTTTTGGAACATGGCATCAGCGTATGCCATGGGTGGCTTATGCAGCAGCCCATTGGTATCGGCTGCAGATATGATAGAAATATATGAAAAAACAACAACAACTTTTATATATGGCCTTCAGTAATGCGAAAAAAATAGTGGCAGTATAAGTTTGACCAACAAGGTCAGTGTAAAGGATTGTCTTTTGATCAGGCAGAGCCCTTGATATGCTCAGCCATGCGTACAATTTATTAAAAAAAAAGAAAAAAAAACTTAACTTTTGTGTTATTCATGAACGAACTTTGCCATGGTTCAAAGACTTCTTATAAAAGAGACAATTTATCACATTGGACGGCACATATATATATATATATATATATATATATATTTTACTCTTTATTATAATTTTTTTTTACTCTTTTTTTTACTCTTTATTATATACTGAAGAAAATCATCAAACAAATAACCACACCTTTATCTTACATTTTCAATCTTTCACTGTCTTCTGGAATATGCCCGAACTCATTAAAAATTGCGAAAGTAGTTCCAATTTTCAAAAGAAAAGACGACCCTTCTCTTTTAACAAATTATAGACCAATATCGTTATTACCTAGTATTTCTAAAATTCTGGAAAAAATTATTCATAAACGCCTGTACATTTTTCTTCATGTAAATGACCTACTTATACCTAATCAGTTTGGATTTAGAAAGGGCCATTCCACCGATTTAGCTATAATTCAGTTGTTAGATAAGATTACTGAATCTTTTGCAAATAAAAAACATTTTATAGGAATTTTCATGGATTTATCAAAGGCTTTTGATACCATAGATCATGATATATTAATTTACAAATTAAAAAGATATGGTATTCGTGGTTTAGCACTTTCTTGGATTATTGATTATTTATCCAACAGAAAGCAATATGTACTATTTAAGTCATCTAAAT
The DNA here is from genome assembly GCF_964275005.1 of Diadema setosum. Lineage (NCBI taxonomy): Eukaryota > Metazoa > Echinodermata > Echinoidea > Diadematoida > Diadematidae > Diadema > Diadema setosum. Next base: position 12,483,395 of record NC_092697.1, read on the forward strand.
CTCCGAATTCTAATATTGTATGTGGTGTTCCCCAGGGATCAATTCTTGGCCCCCTACTGTTCCTTGTATATATTAATGATATAATAAATACATCAAAAACTCTTAAATTTATACTTTTTGCGGATGATACTAATATTTTTTACTCCCATGAGAACCTCGAAACACTGTTTAATACTCTGAACACGGAAATAGACAAAGTCTCCCGATGGTTTATATGTAATAAATTATCCCTTAATGTCTCTAAAACAAATTTTATACGTTTCAAACCTACTGCTTCACAGAACTTTAACAGCAGTTATAATATCAATATTGATGGATTATCTTTAACTGAAGTAAGATCTACTAAATTTTTAGGAATCACAATTGACTCGAGTTTAACTTGGAACGATCACATTCATAATATCCACACGTCTGTCTCAAGAACTGTAGGAATTTTATATCGACTGAAAAACTTCATTTCTCAAAATTCCCTGACTATTCTATACAATGCATTGATCTTACCACATATCACATACTGCAATATCGTTTGGGGAAACTGTGGCTCAACTAAAATTAATCCAATTCTTACTCTCCAAAAACGTGCTGTACGTTTGATTACCAATTCCCGTTACTTATCCCCATCCAATCCCCTATTTCATCAACTAAAAACATTGAAAATTGAGGATCTTCACACCTTTCAAACTGCTGTTTTTATGTATAAATATACATTTAATTGTCTTCCAAAAATTTTTGATGGCTTCTTCACTCCAAATTTCACCGTTCATTCATATCCAACACGTCAGTCGTCCGATTACCATCTCGAAAACCCCAGAATCATTTTAGCTCAAAAATCTTTAAAGCACAATGGACCAGATATTTGGAATTCTTTACCCCCTAATTTAAAACAACGTACGTCGTTGAACATTTTTAAACGAGAACTAAAAAACACCCTCATAATCCAGTATACTTCTGACACATAAAAATATTCATACCACCTGGTCAACCAACACCCTAAACAATGAGTTCACGGTCATAACTGAAGTAATATTCACCTCATCACACTGATACACAAAATAACACTCAACGTACAAACCAAGATTCATCCCAACACAATGCACACCGCACTGCACCGCACGCCCTTCGCACAATTACTTCCCACTCAGTGAGTGGCAAGATTTTCTTTATGTATCTCTTCGTTGTGCCCTTTGCACAATTACCCCCACTCAGTGAGTGGCAAGATTTTCTTTATGTATCTCTTTACCTGGGGCCATCTTCCTCGTCAAGCTTAGCTTATGATGATGGTCCCCTGCATTTCATTTTTATCATTTCCTATTGCTTCCTTTCATATATGATATTCGTTCTTGAAAAAAAAAAATGTATGTAAGATCCAAACGTTACGAATATTAGCTGTGTAAATGACTATGTAAGTATTTTGTTGATTTGTGGATTTGTATTGATTTTGAAATGCAGAAATAAAAACTGAACTGAACTGAACTGAACTGAACTTGCGCCGAGTCAAAACCTGATTCAATTCTATAATTGGGGCGCTGTGGCATAGTGGATACGACTTCCGACTCCCGATCGGAGGACCCGAGTTCGAATCCCGCCCAGTGCTTACGTCCTTGGACAGGATGTTTTTACCCACTATGTCCCTCTCCACCCAGGTGCATAAATGGGTACCTGACAACACTAGGGTAATAATAATAGCAGGGCCCTCTGGTAGAGCAGTGGCAACACTGAAGAGGCTATCCTGGGTAAATAAGACCTTATTATTATTATTATTATTATTATTATTATGCGAGATCACGAGTATGCGAGCTCGATCTGCACACGTCCGTCCTCAACAAAGTTCCAAAGTTTCATTATTATTATTATTATTATTATTATTATTATTATTATTATTATTATTATTATTATTATTATTATCATTATTATTATCATTATTATTCAAAAGGAAAGCGCTTCGTACTTGAACTGGATCGACGGAGGTACTTGGTAGGCTACGACGAAAGCTTTATGGCAATGACTTGTTGCCGTAATTACAAGAGTAACAAGCAGTGGGTCGTAGCATGAGACATTTTATTGTCGAGGCCAGCAAGACCTAGCGACACTGACAGGGCCTGTGCACATCTGTTCAAATTTGTTATATACCTTTGAATTGTTAATGCAGTCGCGAATAAAGATATTAACGACATAGCAATCACCAGCTGTTTATTTTGTGTAGACATCTTTATGGGGGTATATCCTATGTTTATGAGGTTTCATCGAGATCAAACGATTGGTGGAGATGGCGTTCTCCTGATACCTCTTTCTTTGGAGGAGCTATATAGGGGTGATGTATATGGGATGATGTATATGGGGGTAAATGTCGAGCTATAGCAGCCATTTTTTTACTGAGCAGGAAATCATCAGTCTGCTTCACGAATGGATTGGTCCATGCTGTAAGATTTAAGTGAATGTGGTATAGTATCATACTATTCATTTGCATCATTCCATTTCCATTCTGTGCCGAAGTGAAGCATGTATGACATGAAGAAGATACAAAAAATATTATTACGTCAAATCAATTCAAGGAATCCAAGCTTCTTTGATTTTCAGTATAGGAAATAACCACCGTAACACAAAATGGTTTAATGTCGACATGTATTGTAGCATTCCTATAATCATGTACAAGGAACATTATTTCCCATGCATAATTAACTGAAAGAGGTTGGGAGAAATAAAATCAACAGAATATCAGCATGGTTCAGTAGGTATGCAGCATGGTGAGTAGCCAGTGGCATCCGAAACATAGAAACAGGTACTTTCACATATAGTTATTATTCTTAAATAATAATAATAATAATAATAATCACGTTTGTCGACTCAGTTATGGGGTTGAGAAATAAATCATTAGAAGATAAAGATTTTAACATCAATGGGCAAATTCCATAAGGCTAGAAATAAGAGAACTATCAAAACACCAACTAACGATATTCAAAAATGTGATTTCTTTTCCAATTATACGTGATATATACATCTGTTTCGGAGAGAGTACAATTGACTTTACCTCACAATGTAATATGACAGGTTCCTCTACTGGGCCTGGAATCACGGCATCGATCGCATGTCCCTGGGGCATGGTTCTCGCGAGGTTGAACAGATTGTCGAAAGCTCTCAGCTAACAGCAGTGACCGGACTGAGCATAGATAACATAGGTAAGACATTAACCCTCTGTACGCCACATTATTTTTTTTAAGTCCATGATGTTTGTGTGTGACATTTGTACGCATTTGGCTCATTGGCACCTCAACGTCTCATTTTTCAGTATAAACAAGGCGCTATTATACCAATTCCTGCCAGAATGTCACTCTCCCCGCCACATGATAAAAAGTGGAATTCTACATACACACGCTAGTGACCGGTCTGAGCGTAGCTCACATAGGTAAGATATTAACCCTCTGAGCGTCATATTGATTTTCTGTCCAGGTAGGTTTGTGTGTGAACTTTTTGCTCATTTGCTTCATTGAGACAGAAGGGGTTAAGTGCACCTCACCGTCTTACATTTTCAATCTGAACAGGGCGCAATGTGCAAGTTCCTATCGGCAAGTCGCTCTCCCCGCATAATGATAAAAAGTGGAACTCCACATACACCATGTTTCAGTTGTCTCTCATGAACAGAATACAATAGAATGATTAAGTTTCACGGTAATCGGATCTCAACTAATAAAATCAGAGGCTTCCTTGTTAAATTTCCTCCAACTTTACTGTACCAAAAAAAAAAAATGAAATCACGAGGAATTACGCCTTCTCTTTATCATTAATTCATTGTAAAAGGTGTTGTATATATACCAAAGCAATAATTTTTTTTTCGGGGAGATGGGGGAGGAGAAGAGGTTACTATCTCTAAATCTGATATATTGATCTGATAATGATTTTGTGTATCTACATCAACGTCTATATTGTTTATATATTTCATGTTTATATACATTTCATTTTTATGTGATTGCGTGAATGAAAACTGCTCTAGCTGCTTTCCTCTTTACTTTACCTTAAACAATACACTCCTATGATATGAAGAGTCAGATTTACGCATATAATACGTGGTATATAAATGCTGCATACACTCTAAAATACTTTGAGTAACAGTTGGCTTGTTCGCGCATGTCAATCATCACTGAACGGAAATGTTGTGGCTACGGACATGCCTCGTGAAACGAGAGCAATTTGATGAATCCATAAGTTAACAAATGCAGAAAAGGCAACACCATAATGTGCGAAAACTTCTTATCTTTCAGGAGACACAGTTGGACTCCTTTTCTCCGACAGGAAAAAGAAGAAGATCTATTTCATGGACGTTAACTCCTCCGTGGACAGCATCATCGACATTACGCCAGAAGGGCTCCACGCTGTAAATGACGTGCAGGTCTACGATGGCGTTGTGTACTGGGCCGGTATATTACGAGAGAACAGACAGACGGGTATCGGGCTGATTGTGGACTACGCGGAGAAAGAGACGCGCCAAGACCGCTTCGTTCCGCTAGATGGAGATGTTCAGCGCATGTGCATCAGAACCGCCCATATCACTGTGTCAGTCCAGCAGCAGAAATAGGACCCTTACAAAAATCGTCAATGGTAATTGAATGGTAATGAAAGGTAACTGTCAATGGTGAAGGGTAATTGAATAGTAGGTTTCCAGTGGTCAGTGGTAACTGTCAATGGTAAAGTGTATTTGAATGGTAGGTTTCCAGTGGTCAGTGGTAACTGATAATGGTGAACGGTGTTTGAATGGTAGATTCCAATGGTCAGTGGTAACTGTCAGTAGTGAAAGGTATTTAATGGTAGGTTTCCAGTGGTCAGTGGTAACTGTCAATGGTGAAAGGTATTTAAATGGTAGGTTTTCAGTGGTCAGTGGGAACTGTCAATGGTAAAGTGTATTTGAATGGTAGGTTTCCAGTGGTCAGTGGTAACTGATAATGGTGAACGGTGTTTGAATGGTAGATTCCAATGGTCAGTGGTAACTGTCAATAGTGAAAGGTATTTAATGGTAGGTTTCAAGTGGTCAGTGGTAACTGTCAATGGTGAAGGGTATTTAAATGGTAGGTTTTAAGTGGTCAGTGGGAACTGTCAATGGTAAAGTGTATTTGAATGGTAGGTTTCCAGTGGTCAGTGGTAACTGCTAATGGTGAAAGGTGTTTGAATTGTAGATTCCAATGGTCAGTGGTAACTGTCAATACTGAAAGGTATTTAATGGTAGGTTTTCAGTGGTCAGTGATAACTGTCAATAGTGTAGGGTATTTGAATGGTAGGTTTCCAGTGGTTAGTTGTACACTTGTAACTGTCAATAGTGAAGGGTATTTGAATGGTGTAGGTTTGTAGTGGTCAGTGGTAACTGCCAATGGTGAAGGGTATATGAATGGTTGGTTTCCAGTGGTCTTGGTAACTGTCAGTGGTGAAGGGTATTTGAATGGTAGGTTTCCAGTGGTCAGTTGTAACTGTCAATGGTGAAGGGATTTGAATGGTAGGTTACAAGAGTGGTCTTGGTATAACTGCCAATGGTGAAGGGTATTTGAATGGTAGGTGTCCAGTGGTCTTGGTAACTGTCAATGGTGAAGAGTATTTGAATGGTAGGTTTCCAGTGGTCAGTTGTAAATGTCAATGGTGAAGGGAATTTGGATAGTAGGTTTCCAGCGGGTCTTGGTAACTGTCAATGGTGAAGGGTATTTGAATGGTATAGATTTCCAGTTGTCAGTGGTAACTGTCATTAGTGAAGGGTATTTGAATGGTAGGTTTCCAGTGGTCAGTGGTAATTGCCAATGGTGAAGGGTATTTGAATGGTAGATTTCCAGTGGTCAGTGGTAACTGTCAATGGTGAACGGTTTTTGAATGGTAGGTTTCCAGTGGTCAGTGGTTTAACTGTCAATGGTGAAGGGTATTTGAATGGTAGGTTTCAAGTGGTCTTTACTGTCAATGGTGAAGGGTATCTGAATAGTAGGTTTCCAGTGGTCAGTGGTAACTGTCAATGGTGAAGGGTATTTGAATGGTATAGATTTCCAGTTGTCAGTGGTAACTGTCATTAGTGAAGGGTATTTGAATGGTAGGTTTCCAGTGGTCAGTGGTAATTGCCAATGGTGAAGGGTATTTGAATGGTATAGATTTCCAGTTGTCAGTGGTAACTGTCATTAGTGAATGGTATTTGAATGGTAGGTTTCCAGTGGTCAGTGGTAACTGTCAATGGTGAAGGGTATTTGAATGGTAGATTTCCAGTGGTCAGTGGTAACTGTCAATGGTGAACGGTTTTTGAATGGTAGGTTTCCAGTGGTCAGTGGTTTAACTGTCAATGGTGAAGGGTATTTGAATGGTAGGTTTCAAGTGGTCTTTACTGTCAATGGTGAAGGGTATCTGAATAGTAGGTTTCCAGTGGTCAGTGGTAACTGTCAATGGTGAAGGGTATTTGAATGGTAGGTTTCAAGTGGTCAGTGGTAATTGTCAATCAGAAGGGTATTTAAATGGTAGGTTTCCAGTGGTCAGTGGTAATTGTCAATGGTGAACGGTACTTGAATGGTAGGTTTCCAGTGGTCAGTGGTTTAACTGTCAATGGTGAAGGGTCTTTGGATGATAGACTTCTATTGGTCAGTGGTAACTGTCAATGGTGAAGGGTATTTGAATGGTAGATTTCCAGTTGTCAGTGGACATGCAACTCAATGGTGAAGGGTATTTGAATGGTAGGTTTTCAGTGGTCATACAGTGGCAATTGTCAATTGAGAAGGGTACTGAAATGGTAAGGTTTCCATCGATCAGTGGTTAGTAGTAACAGTCAATGGTGACTGTACTTTGAATGGTACATTTTCGAGTGGTCAGTAGTGACTTTCAATGATGAAGAGGATTTTAGTGGTAGCTTTCCACTGCATTGCCAGTGGTATATATTTGTTACTATGATCATTTCATTATCTGTGGAATTTTGCCTCCCATTATCTATTTATTGCCTTACTCATAAGCGCGTGATAATGTTAAGAAACTTCTTTTTTTTTTCTTTTTTTTTACGGATGCAATCAGATTGTTTTCCCTTCAACCGTATCTTAACAACATTCTTATATAGAAGACCATGCTCTAAGTTTCAAGATCTCAACTGATTTACTTCAAGTATTACTAGCTGTAGACATGCGTCCATTTGTCATGTAGTGGTGAAGGGAGTTTCAACGAGCTTTGCAGTGGTTACTGGTAACTCTAATGGTGAAAGGTACCGGTATTTCAGTAGGAGGTTTTCAGTGATCATGCAGTGGCAACTATTGTCAATGGTGAAAGGTATTTGAATGGTAGGTTTCCAGTGGTCAGTAGTAACTGTCAATGGTGAAAATTATTTGACTGGTAGGTTCCAGTGGCCAGTGGTAACTGCCAATGATGAAAGATATTTTAATGGTAGGTTCTATAGGGGTCAAGAGTAAATGTCCATGGTGAAAGATATTTTAATGGTCGATTTTCAGAGGTCAGCAATAACTGTCAATGGTGAAATTTATTTCAGTCTAGCAGTTTAATGTTTACCATGCTAGAATTTTAGAAGAGAAGGCGACCTGATAGTCAAATTTAATTCACCTATTTGCAAGGTTTGAATATTGTTACATGTCACCATAGTTTAAAATCGAAATTCATTTAGAAAGATAAAAGTCTGATCTATGATTTGGTTATTTAAAACATGTTATTTTCAAACATTTTTTTTTTTTTTGGGGGGGGGGGTGGGGGAGGCGGGTCAAACCATAGAGTCATGCTGCTATTCTGTAGGTGTCTATATACCGCTGGTTCTCTATACTACACTGCAAAAAAGTCCGGTGTTAAATATGAAACACCGAGCTGGTGTTAAATTTCCGGTGCTCATTCATGGTGTTAGATTAACACCTACGGGTGCCATTTCAAAATTTAAAATTGTTTTTTGAATAGTTTCTTAGTTACTGCACTTCTTGTTAATTTTTGAACTTCAACAAGACGATAAAGAATTTTCCGATAAAGTACTTGATTTTTGAAAAAATCTGTAAATACATTTACACCACAGTAACACCAGTTGGTGTGGTCCCCTATTGAAGCTGGACGGGTGTTATACCATTGAAATTAACACGATCAATATCAAATCAACACCATGCGGTGTCATTATTGAATTAACTCTAGCGCAGTGTCAAAAATATCACCAGCCACAGTGTCAAATTAACACCACGAAGTGCCAGACGAACACTTTTTAACACCGTCACAATACATTTTCTACACCTGTGGGTGTGGTCCTCTATTGAAGTTTGATCGGTGTTAGATTTAACACCCATGGTGTTAAATCTAACACCGATGTTTTTACAGTGTATCTATTGGATTAGTATTAGAATGCATGAAGACGACACGTGTTAAAGACAGAGCTCTAGATTCTAGTGATGTGTTTTGTTCTTGTGGTTGTTTTTATTCTTTTCCTACTGTTTTTAATGAATATTCTTGTATGCTAACTATATATTCATTTGATATGAGTACCCGTTTTGGACTCTTGGTTATCTCTTTTAGGTTGGCATTCTTTTTTTCAATTCAATTCAATTCATTTATTTTTTCATTCTTCTTTTTTTTCGGGGATTATGAATAAGTATTTAGATGAATATATTCTTAAATTGAAAGATAAGTCAATTAATTATAAATATCATATTGTATACATAATATACGAATATGGTATGATGCATACATATACACATATCCATTGTATATCATAGTAACCTGTATACGGGATATTATATGCCCCTGTATAAATGAACACGAGACCAGTGGTAGATGAAATGTAAACCAATGGTAAATGAATGGTAGATATCAATCATGAATATTCAAATGAGTTAAAATCCAAATTTTGAAAACTAAAGGAAATTGATGAAAACATTTTAATTTTTATATATTTGCTGGAACTGAACTTTAAAATTGTTAGGAATAACTATTGTGTATACATTATGTTTCATCACAAACTGTTATTTTTTTTCAATTCAAAGGTTTTATTTTCACTTCTTTCAACAGAATGTACAAAAATTATAAATTCGACATGCATTTGAAGGAATGATACATAGTTAGCAAAGAATAACATGTACTTGTCAGTAGGCATTTTTCATACTAACATATTTATACATTCTGCGAAAAAAAAGTGGAGGTACCCACTCAAAAGACTGTGCTGGTACTATGTGGGCACTTTACAGGGATTAATCAGCACTTTCGGATATTAATAGTAACCATATACAAAAATAATATACTATTCTCCTGTATATAAGAGTGCGATACGTGATAGATGGTGAGTGGTAATCCAGCGGTATATCATTGGGATACCCTTCAAAGACGCTGAATGGTAAGTCAATGGTATCTGGACGGTAAGTCAATGGTGTGCAAATGGTGAAGGATGAGTGAAAGGTAAAGGGTAAACAAAGGGTGAATGGTAAATGAAGGGTAAATAAATGGTATACTTAAAGGGCAAATGAATGGTATACTGGATGGTATTTTGTAAATTATCAATTTTATGCAAATTAGATGTTCCAATTATTTAAATTAGTTTCAATGGTAGTTCTGAATGGTAAATGAAGGGTAAGTGAATGGTAGACTGAATGGTATTTCGTGAATGATCAATGTTATGCAAGTTAGATGTTCAAATTATTTAAACAAGTTTGAATGGTAGTTCTGAAGGGTGAATGGCAAATGAAGGGTTGAATTCTGAAAGATAAATGAATGGTAGACTGAGTGGTATACCATTCAAAACCAGCTAATTTCAAGTGGTAGATACTGAAGGGTAAATGAATGGAAATGTCAATGGTATACCATTCAACTTTTTTTTTTTTTTTGTAAGGGGACACTGCATACGGTCATAACGATAGGAATGGTCTTATCTTTTCCCCTCCTATCCCATGATATGGTTTGTATTTAAGTAATTTGACACCAGGCATACGCATCAAGCTGCCTTACATACGAAGAGTTTGTTCGCAAAAACCGATAAGTCCATATTTGCCAAATGGAGATATCTGCGATTAAAGGTCAAGAAAAATAAAGAGAATAATAAGAAAATTTTTGCTTCTTTTGACCATAACTTCAAAAATGTACCTTTATATGTAGTGACCAATATATCATTTAAAAGGTATTATTTTGTACTTTATGACAGAGACCGTACTTCAAAATCCTCAAAAATGGACTTATCGGTTTTTGCGAACAAACTCTTATTACGTTGACATAAGGCCACCTCGCGAACTGATCATTTATTCAATGAACAAAGAGGGTGAAATCTCAGTTATCCTAGGCAAAGGATAGGTATTGCTGCAAGTGTGAACGATCATTAATCAACAGGACTCCAACATAATAACGGTCATATTAATCTTAACAAACAGGAACACAAGTCTGTACTGTAATACAAACCTGTTCAAATGTATAATTTCAACATATCTTAAACCTGTTTCCTCCGAGACATTAATGTTTTAATTTGTTTTGCAACAGTTGTATTTCATTTAAAGCAAGTACCATGATGATGCTCAAATATCACATCTTATTATATTTGTCAAAATCTTCACGAATTAGTGAATTCATACAGTCAAATTTGATTCAATGGCTTTGTCGGACACTTTGTCTTTAAAGGGGAAATCCAGTCCAAATATAAGTTGGTCTGCTAAGAAAGAGTAAAATATTTTGAGTTCAAAGGTAAAATTTTAATCGAAATCAGATGAAAAGTAAGGACGTTATGACATTTTGAAGTTTCGCTAATTTTTGAGGAAACAGTTCTTGAACGGTCAATATTATGAATATGCAAACGGCAAAGTGAGCATATCATCCCCTCACAACTTGCCATATAGTTTGTAAATAAAATTTTGAAATTTCCAGTTTTTCATTTAAACGCAATTATGCCCAAGGCTCAAATCTAAGTGATCACTATTCTGAAGTTATTCAACCAGGAATAACATCATGTCTCAGACTTCAATGGTAGAAATATTTAATTTTCGTCATTTTTTGTGTGTACACGATCGATGGAAAATTGTGAGGGTATGACATGGTCAGCTCACTCATTTGCATATTCATATCCACTGTACAAGAACTGTTTTGTAGAAATTAGCAAAACTTCAAAATTTCATAACTTCCTTATTTTTCATCCGATTTCAGTCAATTTTTTACCGTTGAACTTGTAAGATTTTACTCTTTTTTTTTCAAATCAGACTTACTTATTTTTGGACTGGTCTTCCCCTTTAATAGACTAAAACGGTCCAAACAGCAGTGAATGCGTATATGGGTATGTTCGTTTATATCGACGTATAGGCCCATGAATGTATTATGTATGTGTATGTAAATATGCATGACAATGTGCTTTTATATACACTCGGCAAAAAGAAAGAAAGAAAGAAAGTAAACACTTTTTCAATTTAGAGATCTCATACCACACTGTAATAGAATTGAATGAAATATATAGCCTATGAAATGAATTCTCTTTCATATTGGTAGGGAAACATAAAGAGGAATTTTACCCCTGAATGATCACACACGTTTTTCTCTTCGAAGGTACAAAAGGAAAAATTGCACAAAAAAAAAGAGAACAATGTTGCACTGATACTTGGGGGGAAAAAAGAAGAAAGTAAGCACTTTTTTAAATTCAGATTTTTTTTTATTTTTTTTTTTAGTATAAGACTTTGATAATAAATCAAATTAAAGATAATTTATTTGTCTTTCAACTGGGTACGTGAATTCATGGTCAAAATATACGCATCAGTAAACACACATATTATAACTATACCAATGTGAAAAAGACAAAAATTGAAAAATTGCTCCCTAAAAGTGAAACTCACTTGAATTAAGCCATATTGCACAAAACAATAATTCACACACAAAAAAAGGTTTGCATGGTTCAGTGCACATGAGAAGAATATGATTATAAAGAAGAATGATCTTTCCGGCTTCAATGTTAGAATTTTTCTTTAAGATTGATATCTTATTGGAGCCACCATATAATTTCCAATCAGGGCAGTACATAAACGGCGCATGCTAGATATCACTCCGTGTACTCCTGAAATGTGGAAGGTTTCTCCCCATTCTTGATGCAGTCAGGTACCCGCATCCATGTCTTGAAAGATGTAACCGGGCTGGATGCACCCATGGTCCCTCAATGGGGTTCATATCTGGCGAGTGGGTGGCCAGGGATCAATTAATTAAACCAGTGTGTGCTTTGGGTGGCGACTGGTACAGAAAACCCCATAGCATTGTGCACATTGTCCCAAATCCCTGGCACAAAAAGGGTTAATCATTGACGACTCGGGTGCCTGTGTTATCGTCTATGAAAATGGTGTTCGAAGATGGTGTCCGGATGCCTCTCCAGGAACGGCACAAGCCGAATACCCAATTGATCTCCACAATAGTATTCCTTGGCAATCAGTGTCATTAGTTGCACACGACATACCACCACTGAGGAACCAGTTACTGCTATCACATTTTATTCAACCTACAATTTCAGAACAATTTTTTAGTTTGGACACTGTTAATCATCTTTGTGGCTACTCAGATCCATTTTAAATTTGGACTCAGACGAAGATGTATTTCCCATTTCTGGGAAAGAGAGACAGATTGAACTTAATCACAGTTTAATTCACCTATTCTGTCTCTCATTCAAAAACAAAGCCATTGTTGATCTTTTGTTTCTATTGTCATCATGGTCATGAGGAAGGGCATGGATTAATCATGGCATTATTCTTTTTTTAAGCAATTCTTTTTTTTTTTTTCATTTTGCACCTCCGAAGAGAAAAACATGTGATCATTCGAGCGTAAAATTCATCTTTATGTTACCCAACCAAATTAAAAGAAGATAAAATGTCCTTTAATTTGATATGTATTTCATTTCATTCTTTTGCTCTCCTGTACGAAAAATCTGAACTTGAAACATTGTTTACTCTCTCTCTCTCTCTCTCTCTTTTTTTTTTTTTTTTTTTTTTGCTGAGTGTATGTTTCTGACATTATTCTATGGATATATCCGTAGTACATATTGTATGATCTTCAGGTTTGTGCAAATGAATTTCGTTACTTTGTAAAAATTCCGTATCATTTCCTTTGTTTGATACGGAGATGAATTCTATCAATATATAATGAAAATATCGTCAGAATAACTGAGGGTAAGCTACAGTGCAATGTCACCTTAATCACTTTGAGTGCAGTAGATAAAGTAGAATACAAAAAAGTAGTGTCATTAAAATAGTTAAAATTTGAACGTATAATGCATGGGAATCGTATAAATGACACTCGTTTGTAACAAATATTAACATTGGTTGTGCCCAGATGAGATGAGTATAGTATGTTATCACGTCACTACTCCATCTTCATTGGTTTATACACAGAACCACTGTAGATATTATGCAGTACTTTAGCCCATCAATTTGCCACTTCAAGCCTTTCTAAAAACCATCAAGACAAAGTTATTATAGATTAAAAAGTCATTTAATGCAAATAATATTTCTCCCGTTGCAATTTCCTATAAAAGAAGATTTATTGAAAATCCGTTTGCCGGTTTATGGAAGACCTGAGGCCACTTATCATCTCCTTAATCAATCTAGTTGTTACGATTACCATCAATACTGTATTTTAAACAGGAGTTTTTGAAATTGTTGAAAAATAATATTATGTACTCGTTTAAGTTCACACTTTTCATGAAAACCTCCTTTGAAAATAATCAATATTGTACTTTTATGAAAATGATCGTAAAATGTTTCATTGTCTTTTTACTTGTGCGTAAAATATCTATCTATCATCTTATTTTTCTTACAAAGAATGTTTTATTTATTCTAGTGTTCGGATGTACACTATGTATATACACATAACTGCGTCACGTGTTTCGGTATACAGATATACACGATTGTATAAGGTTTGATGAACACGTATATGGAAGAAGTAATCTGCATAGCGGTTGCTGAAGATTTGCGCCGGAGTACAGAAATTTACAAAGAGTAATGATTCGGATATCGAATTTATGTTCATCATGCAATATGGTCTTCAGAGAATGACGATGTTTACAATTAAGATAGTGGTTGCAGACTAACTGAATTGAGTCGAAATGTTCCGTTAAAAGTCCTGTTTACCTTTGGGAGCAGTGATTTAAGAAATATTCAAGATATCACATTTGATGCATATGTGTAGGTCAGTTGTATCACAAAACATCCTACTATATAAAATTGTCACAATAAAGCCAAAAATATAAGGAGATATCACATTTTTTTTTTCAATAAACCATAACTGTAGACGGTTTAGTCTGGAAACATTTTATTATAACTATTCTTCACATTTTGTATATCTAACAATACTTAACATCGGTTATACTGTACTGATTCAATTTTTAACATTGGTTGTTTCTATCCGTAACTTACATTTTAGTACTATTTTGAAGTACTAATGCTAGGTTTTTGTTTCATCTGCAAATGAACATCTGAAGAATTCGTCCTTTAAACTCTTGAATATGTTGTCAAATCCGACGCATAATGAGCTATTAAAAAAGATACATCTATGTATACATGTATGTGTCTATTCACTAATGTATTTCTACATATTTTATATGCATATCACATGCACTATTTTGTATAACATCCACTACTTTATTTATCAATCCTTTGTAGGAGTACCACAGAAGGTAGCGCTTCTTGTAGAAACACACCACTCAACGACTAAGCAGGGAGGTGAGATTCTTCTAACCTCCCTGCACTAAGTAGGCCTACCTATTAACACGCACACAAACACACACATAATTATAATTATATGTGTATATATAATGAAATATATAAACAGATAAGTAACAAAACTGGAACAAAGTTCATGCTGTATTCACCAACGGTTGAATGAAATATATGATATATATGATATATATTGTATATCATTATACTATACGAGTGTGCTTGTGTGTATGTGTGTGTGTATGTGCATAATACACCAAGTGTATAGTCACACTCATTTCAAGGGAAGAGGCGAACCATAATTTCACGAGGAGACGGCTAGTTCTTTATTTACATTGCACAATCATATGCAACCTTGCTTTGTGCAGGAAACAGCTAATTGCACCATTGTTCCTTACAGTACACCAGAAGATTTCAAATCAGCCTTATCTGTTCTGTTTGGAGGGGGTGGTTATCATAAAGAACAAAAAAAAAATGAGGAATTGTGATGATGATAAAGCTTATGATAATTTATGTGAGTGTTTTGGGGAGAGCGCTCTCAGAGAGTTTGTGTGATGATACGTGTATACTGAGTGAATAAGAATTCTGTTCTTATCATGTATGGCTTTTATAGGCCTTGGAAGATCACATTGCGCTTGAATTAAGTCTACGGTTTGTTTGTTTGTTTGTTTGTTTGTTTGTTTGTTTGTTTGTTTGTTTGCATGGAGCAGGAGGGTTTTATATTAGTTTGCCTTCAGTTCCATCTACTTGAGTTTGAAAATCGGACTTCAAAATATCCTTGAGTTTTCCTGCCCTGTCTATACTCCTTTACCCCCAGAATAATGATACAATCCACCACAAACCATTAAGAATACAATACATTGCTTGCCATCATACTTGTATTCTGTGTATAGAGTATGTATCCATCTACACTCTAAACAAATCCGAGTCAGAACTGACCCGGAACAGGGTCCGTTGGGGTCACACACCGTTCCGGGTCAAAAATGACTTGAAATTTAGTCATGAAGACCCCGGATGGGGTCACCCTGACCCAATTCATGACTCTGAATGGGTCATAAAATTAATGACCCCATCCCTTGTCATTTCTGACCCGGAACGGTGTGTGACCCCAACGGACCCAGTTCTGGGTCAGTTCTGACTCGGATGTTTTAAGAGTGTACATCAGCGAACATTTATGATTGATAATGTGCGTGTGTGGATGTGGAGTGAAATGATACATGTACCATTTTCTCTCGGTGAAAGTCCGTCATCGGGTTAATAAGCCATCACCATCTGTCAACACTCACCATTATAGCGCGCGCCGCATACTCTTAGTCTTATCCTGATTCAAGCCGAAGATTTCGACATAGGGTCGCCTACTCATGAAATATCTTTACCATCCTCATTTTTATTGCGCACTTAAAAATCGCGTTTATTGTGCATTATTATGCAGGTCACAAACTGCACGTCACAAACACTGCACGGACATAATTATTATGTATGACGACGCACAGAATGTGAAATGAAAACAACATCAGTACCAACGGCGGGGGAAAACTAATTAAAAACACCCACATTACAGTACTGACAGACAAAATACAATGATTTGAATTTCTGAGCTTGACATGATCTGTTACTTTTGTTGCATTAATGCCTTTACTTAAAATAATTTTTCGTCGGTTATGTTATATTCTGTTAACTGCATTTTTCACCTAACCTATTTGTTCTCCTCACAGTGTGCGCTTCCTTTCGTTTTGAAATAGTTCCATTTTAATTTTAGCTGCATGAACGCTTTAGCTTAACACAACGTGCATGGTTTATTTTGTGTGTGAACAGCTCTAATCCCACGTCCGTTCTCAACCCATTTTTTTTCTGCTATGTTATAGCTTTTTGTTTTGTTTCATTTGATTTGCTTGTTATGTTTTTATTATGTGTCTTTCCTCTCGATCCCCCTTTTCCCCCTTAACTTATCACTTATTGATATATCGGATTTAGAGGCGTCAATAACAGGTCCTGGCACGGTAAACACCTCTCGCGCATCGGAGGGGACTAGGCCTCCTGAGGCTGAGAAATCTGCTCAAAGTACAGAGCCGGATTGTCCAGAAGATGCAACCCAGAACAAAAAAGAATAAAGTGAGAGGAAGGTTTCACTGACGCCGGACCTGGGACCCCTCATGAAAAGTACGGTAACAACAACGAAAGCCAAAAAATACAGAGACCCGCACGTAGATGGCGTCAATATTCGGTACACGAATTGTACGCCAGAAAATCTAATAACAACAACAACAACAACAACAACATTATTATGCACTTGTTTTCTGTGAAATTTCATATTTGTAAGTTTCTTTTAGAGATGGGAGAAATGAAAGAAATGGAATACTGAGTAGGCCCTACCATTAGCCGCGCCCACGTCGTCTAAGTCACCTGATGAGTTAGGGAGTCACATGACTTATTCCCAAGGAAAACAAGGGGGTGTTGTACGTCGATGTCACACTTCACAAACGCACAGCATGTGTATTGTGCTGCAGTGCAGCGAGTACGCGAGTGCTAGTTGGCATCGCAATAAGTCGCTTTGATCATTGATACCTAACGTTCAGCTTCTTCGCTGAACCATGTTCATCGAATCATGATATCATTTCAGATTGCGTTTTAGTGAAAATTCTGGATTTGTTGATAGTTAATTCCCGTGAAATATTCGATGAAATACCGGGAACCGTTCAGTGGGTTTCTTGCGTGATCCGGCAGGGGTTTGCTTGCCCGTGGTTGTGCACGTGACCGTGCATGTTATTGACACCGTAACCAAATCTACAAAAAGCCAAGCTGTAATTTTACTGTGTAGCTGATTACTTCGCCACGTGAAACCGCCGGGAAATTACTTACAACCCCAGCAGAGATAATTGGTAAGTCTTGTATTTTATTGATACTCGCTTAAAGGCATATTTTACTACTTGCAGATGAAACAAACACCCAGCATTAGTGCTTTTATTTAAAAATAAATTAATAATGTCTAAAACGTGAGTCAGGGATAGAAACAGCCACTTGGGGCACTGTAAAAATTTGAATCCATAGAAATGATGTTAAGCGTTGTTAAATACGCAAAATGTAAACAATAGTTATAATAAGAATGTTTCCAGACTAAACTGTCCAAAGTTACAGTTTATAGAATTGAGAAAAACACCGATATCTCCGTATATTTTTAAGATTTTATTGCGAAAACTTTATATGGTGTAGGATGTTTTGTGACACAATAGACCTACATCTTACACATATGCATCAAATGTGATGTATATCATCTTGAACATTTTTGAAATCACTGCTCCCAAAGGTATACAGGACTTTTAACTAATGATTTCTTTATGATACATCGTATAGAGAGATGATGCTGGTTTCTATACTCGGACTAGAACATCATCACTGTAAACTTTTAATGACGTTTGTTTTTCTTTCTTTATCAACTCAACTGGGCCGGAGCTGGACTGCTGATCTGTACGTGATGAGTAGGTGATCTGCAGTTTCAGAAACCAAATTTGAGCTCTCACATACATGCATGAACTATGATTATACTGGTACAGTGGTGCTGTGTGCAACAATGTCATGAATGTGGACCCCCCCCCCCCCCCCCCGATTGTTTATGGTACACGAACAATAGATCAATTGATTGAAAAGTTTTATTCATGGATTGATACCTTCAAATTGAAATACGACTGTAAATTTAGTGTCTTTGTATCGACACTTTAAAAAGTTGTGTAAAAAATGTGAGGAGTTTTAGAAAGGCATAGAATTTGCTATGATCAACACTGCACATTTGCACAAAGGTATGGATGATTTTTAATTCTACAGTGTACCTCTTCATTACCTCCTCTGACTCTTACAAAGCCATACTTCAGTCATAAAAACTGAAACTTGAATGATATACTTCACAGATCTCTACAGTTAGCTCAGGCCACTGACAAGAAGATACACCCCACCCCAGCCAGTATAGGCCATAATGAAGTTGGTGAAACTCAAACTGCTGGTCATTTCATTGGTCATTGCAACTTCCAACTTGTCCACCTGCTCAGCAAAGGGTAAGCTTTTTCTTTTGTGTATTTCTTTGCAACTGATTGACAAATTGCCCTTCACTGACGTAAATCTTGAGTTTTGCGCACAGAGTTTGGTGGGGTGCAAGCTTTTCCTTGTGGGGCTCCCTCCCCTGTACAGAGCTCCACTCTTCTCCATTTGAAAATTCTGCCACTGAATTTGCATTATTTTATATTATACAAATAGTGAATGGTCACGAGTACAATGGTACGAGATTTCGCACGATGTGAAAGGTAGAGGCGCTCTATTCAACGAGGCGAAGCCGAGTTGAATAGTGCGCCTCATCTTTCACCGAGTGCGGAATCTTGTTCCATTGCACGAGTAAAGACCATACACTATTTCTTTTATACAGTACAACGTCCAAGTAGATCTTTGTTATTTGGTTGGAGGATTGTTGGGTAGGTCTAAGTAGGCCTAGAAGTCTATATATGTATGACAAATATAGCCATACTTACATGTGGATCCACTGCGATTCTCTCTCTGGCTTGTGCAATCAGTGTAGATACAGGCCACAGTGCTAGCGCTCATACACGTACAACACTAGCACTACGTAGGCCTACATACGCGCATGCATGTACCGCACACATACACTGCGCTAGCTGCATGCGATCCTCAATATGCAGCACACAGTACACGCAGTACTGTACAATTTCTCGAACCGTGGAATAGAACGAAAAAATCGAACCAAGTTGCACGCAAACATAGAACCAAAATTGCACGGCGTGTTGAATGGAGTACTTATTGAATATCACGTCACCAACAATCCTCCAATAAAATTACAAGGATCTACTTGGACGTTGTATAATATTTTCATATTATCTGATACATGATTCCTGGCTGACACTGCAAGATGCAGCTTTTATCTCTCTTGCTGCTAAATTTGTAGTTAAAGGACAAGTTCACCTTCATTAACATAAGGATTGAGAGAATGTAGCAATATTAGTAGAACATATCATTGAAAGTTTTAGGAAAATCGGACAATCCGTTCAAAAGTTATGAATTTTTGAAGTTTTTGTGCAGTCACCGCTGGATGAGAAGACTACTGCAGTGTATGATATGTCACATGCGTACAACAATATAAGGAAAATATAAAGAGAATTTCACAAAATTTCATCTTTTGAAAAAAGTACACATTCCCTTGACTCGTTACTGACATATGGGTAATATTATTTCCATTGCCTTTAGAAAGAGGCAAGTCAAGTGCTCTTTTATTATGTGAAAAAAGTGAAAATATGTTGAATTTTCTTTACATTTTCTTTATACTGTTGTAGTCATATGACATCACAAAACCTTATTAGTCTCCTCATCCAGCGGTTCCGACACAAAAATTTTAAGAATTCATAACTTTTGCATCGATTGTTGAATTTTCCTCAAACTTTCACTGATGTGTTTTACTAATATTGCTGCATTCTCTCAATCCTTATGTTTATGAAGGTGAACTTGTCCTTTAATGTTTCGGACTGATAATGATGCAGAGCTCACACTGGGGCAGTGTTAAGATACGTCCTCTACAAAAGAACTATTTTCACTGTGACGTTGGTAAATTTATCTCTATCGTTCCAGTCTTTGAGGAGCTGCGACACCTCACCCCCGAGGCCAGTCCAGAGACTCAAACTGCCGCTGCCCAAGCCGTGGTCAGGAGACTTCTGCCGACCAGATTCAAAGAGTTCCAGCTCCTGGTCAACTTGCCCTCTGGTCAAGAGCAGCTGGACTCATTCCAGGTGACCACAATGATTTGATAATCAGAAGGTCCATGTACGTGCACAAAATTTTGACCTTCTGTATTGGTAATTGAAGTGAGGCATGCTGAAACCAAGTGTCAATCTGAGATTTGCTATACTTGTTGCAGTGTGGAGCTTTGTGGTACATTATAGTGAGTAAGAATCAATAGTTGTAAAGCAAAAAAGCCTGGATTGGGGCTTACCTCATTCATCAAAAAGATTTTGACCCTCTTGTGCAAGGGGTATGTGTTGGAATGTGATAACGATGGGATGAACAATATTGATAGGGCTCTATATGAATGAGCCGTGCTTTCATTTTGAAGATGCCAAGTCCTATACAAACATATGTTGTACTCGTTCAAGTGATATCCAATCCAGAAGTCATTCAAAATTAACTTTCAATTTTCAAGTCAAAATTCACAGTTTTATATTTTTTTTCAAAGGGTTTTATGTGACTTTACAAAGTAACTCAATCTATAAGATAAACAGATATTCCAATTATGTGGGAGAAAAAAATATCTAATCGTGGACTATGCCTTTTCGAAACAGTTTTAGTACATGAAACCATTTCTGACTGCTGTCAGGTCTATATTGAAACCTTGTAGGTTTTTATGTGGCAAGGTGCAAGGACTGAAATCATGCACAGATCCTTTCCAACAATTTACAGGGTGTTTTTTTTTTCCTCATTTTGTTTTTCAAAATTCAGATCAGTTCAGATGGCACCACAGTCTCTATCAATGGGACTACAGGTGTGGCGGTTGTGTGGGGCCTGCAGCACTACCTGGTCCATTACTGCAGCTGCCATATCTCATGGGATGGGAACCAGCTTAGCCTGCCTCCAGCAGGAAAACTTCCAGTGATAGACACTCTCCTCAAGATTACCAGCCCAAACAGGTGACTGAGAGATAGAGAGATAGCGAGATAGATAGATAGATAGGTAGGCAGGTAGATAGATAGATAGATACAATATAGGTAGATGGATGGATAGATAGATTGATGATACATAGATGACAGACAAGTATATGGATGGATGATAGATAGATTGATGGATAGATAGATAGATAGATAGGTAGATAGACATTGATAGATAGAAAGAGAGAGTTTCCAAATATAAAGTATGAGCCCCTTTTCTGCATTTTATTGTTTCTGGTATTTGCAGAATTTTAAAAACATTACCTTTAACTTGTTTAATTAATTCTTGTATTGGCAGTACATTTTGAAAGACTGAAGTTCCATCTCTGTCTTTCAAATTGGCAAAATGTTCGGGTTTAATTTCTCTCTGACTTTGTGCACATTTCATGAATATAGACGGTTCCGTCCAGTTTCTTTCAATATGAGATGTGCAGCGAAATTGAGAGGTGCAGATTGGATGATAAGATTATTTTTGCAGCGAAATTCTCCCAGTAGTTAACAGGTAAATCCACCGTGTACATTGCAACTGTACACAGTAACATGGGCTACTGCTACATGCTACTCCACTCAAGGAAACATACAGATTAGGGCATCTAAAAGGTATTTATTTGAGAATGTGGAGAGAGTGAAGCAGTGCACCTATGACCAACTTGCCTACCAAAAGTTTCAAGTGTACAAACCACTAGACAATGACACCTATAAATAAATGTCCCTGCAGGTTCCGCTACTACCAGAATGTATGCACAGCCAGCTATTCCTTTGCCTGGTGGAACTGGACTCGTTGGGAGCGCCACATTGATTGGATGGCCCTCAGCGGAATCAACTTCCCCCTGGCTTTCAATGGACAGGAGGCAATCTGGCAGAAGGTCTACCTCAAGATGGGCCTGAAGCAAGAGGACCTGGACCAACATTTTGGTGGACCGGCCTTCTTGGCATGGTGAGTTTACAACTGGGGTGATAAAGTGCAACACTAACGCAATGTTCCCTCAGCTGTACAGCGTATATTTTAGTTCTGACTTTCCCTAGTGTGTACAATGTATATGTTGATAAGAAGTGTGCTCAAGTTAGATATACCATGCTTAAACAAGCCCTACTCTTTACAGTGTATGTTGCAGATATTTCTGTGCGTAGTGCTTGTACACCAGCAACAAATTTACAAGTTTCACCATGCTCCCTTGGCTCTGTGTATCCACGTAACAAGTACTATTTTGCATAATGGGATTGATTACACAAGCCACAATGTCCAAATGTACCAGTTAACACCATGCATCATTAGCACTGTGGTTTTTAATGTTACAAGTACAATTGTACATTGTCGATTGTGAGTTTACCCTGGGAGTGTACCAGTGTAAAATCTCCACTGGAGAATAAAACCTAGCATATGTTCACCTGTGACTTGCTTGTGACAGGGCTTGCATCCAAACTTTAATACTTTTACACCCTCACTCCCTATACTCCAATGGAGCCCTTCTCCCAACATGGACTGTATTGCTTCAGACTTTATAGATAGTAAGAGGACTTGATGATAGCATATCAGGATGCTACATAACTTTATTTTACCACTCGCCCAGTCGGGCAAGCAGATTTTCACATTTGCTGCAAGCACTTGCCCAAACATTAATTCTACTTGCCTGAAAAGAAAGTCCAAAATATAAGGAAATGATATTTAGAGAATAATGTGTTAGTCAAGAGCTTATTAAACACAGTCATTTAAATAAACAGAACACATTGATCCGCATGCTTAAACACAGTGGAGTAACAGACTTGGTCCGATCAAGAGTTGCCGTTGCATTGCCTAAGTTTCTTCACGAAAGTGTTGAAAAGTTGCTGAAATTAAATATAAAGTGTGTTGCATCACTAAACAGACATTATCTTTGGGATTCTGTATGGTTGACTTTATGGGCTTATTCGGGGGAATAAGTGAAAAAAGGTGGTTGTTATCATTGTTCAAAAACACTAGCCCGAATTGGATTTTCACTTGCCCCAGGCAATCGGGCAAGTACTTATGTAGCACCCTGCATACATCTACCCAATTCACAAGCATTCCATCTGAGAATACATGTATACTAGTTACATAAGCCTATGACATGTGTTCATTGGTGATGGGTTTTGTGTGTCTGTGTGTGCGTGACAGGGCTCGCATGGGTAACCTGGATGGGTGGGGCGGTCCCCTACCTCAGTCTTGGCACCAGAACCAGCTTGCCCTCCAGCACAAGATCCTAGCCAGGATGCGGAGTCTGGGAATGATACCGGTCCTGCCGGGGTTCGCAGGACATGTGCCGAAAAACTTTGCAAAGTGAGTGGTCATATTTCTTTCTTTTTTCTTTTCTTTTTTTTTTTTTGGTGATATTTCTGTGTCTTGTAGAAAGTATGTTGGAGATTTTTTTTTTTTTTTTCACTGAGGGACTTGGTATAATGAATCCAAATTAATGAAAGTAAGAGCTTGTTATTCCAAATTTTCATGGGGATCTTATTTTTGACATTTTTATTGGGCATGCTTCAATTGATGCTTTTGATACTTCATGTATAAGTACAGGTACTTAAAAACTCAAGTTTGGTTGTTGCACATTGTACTACACAGGAAGAGTTCTCTTTTTTATCTGTATGTTTGTGCTCTGCAGATATTGCTGAATATCAATATTTTGAAATGAGAAGCACTTTTTCTTGGGGGGGGGGGGCATGTACCTTTGCCGTGCCTTTCCAAGAATCCAAGAAAATAAATTGATATGGAAAGTAGGTGCTCAAAATATTTTTGAGGACACCTGTTAACATACTGGAAATTATTGAACACCAGTCCAAAAAAAAAGAAGAAAGAAATATATTTCAACAAGATTCCTCATCCCTAAATCATATTGCATATTTGTTGTGGTTATTATTCCCCAGGATAACATTCTGATTTCTTTATTGTATTATAATCAAATGTATATGAATATGTACGTGATACATAATGCATGGATGTGTGCATGTGTGTGCATGGAATGCATGGATGTGTGCATACATATATCGATTTATTTATCTATCCATATTATGAATATGAGTATGCATATGTATGTATAGGATACATCATGTATATATTATGAGCATGCATGTGTACGATGTGCCTTACCATTACTGCGTACATAAAACAAGCACGATATATGTTATTCAATGTCAGATAACAATACGTATAAGATATTTTGTATTCACATATTATTATTTTCATAGTGCATATTCGGTCATTACTCCGGCAAAGGCAACTGAATGTGTTAACTTTAATATTATTATCATATTGTATTTATCATCATTACTATTATTGTAAAGTAGTTGGAGTGGTACCCATACACTCTGTAACTTTCCCTATTCCCCCTACCCTTCCCTATTTCTCTCTTCCTCTATTCCCTATTCTATTCAGAGTAGGTAAGCATATAGTCTCCATACCGTCAAGCCTCGGCTTATTTTGGAGACCCTTCTGTTTAAGTTCCATAAGCTTGTATGTTTGTATTTGTCTTGTATAATTGTACTAAAAACTATGTGTCGATATACTGTTTGTCATAAATGACATGTACATGATCCTATCTGATGTAACGGAATTAAGCAGAAATAAATCAAATCAAATCAAATCAAATTATTGTTGTTGTTGTTTTTTCCCCTGCAGAGTCTTTCCAAATGCATCCATATCTAACCTTGGTGACTGGGGACATTTTAGACCGCAATATTGCTGGTGGGTAATTCCATGAAGTTGGGGCAGTGTCCATGTAGCATCGTGATATTTAAAAAATACATTTCAGCATAACTCAATATTAATTATGCTATACATTTATTGTTTGTAGGCTTTACATTTGCATTGAGGCCACACATTTTCCTGGAAATTTTGTGCCATTCAGACTCAATTTTGATGAAGTTATTAAACAATATCAGTGTCCTGTAGCATCGTGACGTGTCCATGTAGCATTGTGATATTTTAAAATTTGGTCTTAAGAGACAAATTATGGCAATTAGCTTGACCAGAATTTGATGCAATATGCATATTTACAAGATATGAATGAGATAGCTAAATATCTCAAATTTGTCTTTTAGGACCAGATTTTAATTATCGCGATGCTACATGGACACGTCACAATGCTACAGGACACCGTTACATATCGTTTTAATAACTTCATCAAAATTGAGTCTGAATGGCACAAAATTTCCAGGAAAATGTATGGTCTCAATACAAATATAAAGCCTATAAACAATATATATATAGCATAATTAGTATTGAGTTAAGCTAAAATGTCACACTTTGTGCCCCAACTTCACGGAATTACCCTGGTATGTTATCACTGATATAAGACTTTCATTTCATCAATTCTTTGATATATTGGGTGAGTGGCTATTAATTTTCTTGTTTGGTAAGTTAGTTAGAGAGTTCAAAGGAATATACCAGATGCATATTTCCCTCTCAAGTCATACAGAAATTATGTGATTGTATCATCAATTGGACAAGGATAACATTTTCAGAGGATTTGTGAGTTTTGGTTGGTTTGTGTTTTTGACGCTAGGTTTGTTATCACTGGTGAATGTTTTCCTGTAAGGATTGAATGCAGTCTTTGAAAAATGACTAAAAGGGTTTTTAGTGTGGTTTGATGTGCAGGGGTACCATCAAATTGGAAATTATTAAGGCATGCCATTATGATTTGTTCTAATTGGCATATATGTTTGTTGAAATATCCCTGCCTTGTGAAAACGTGGGAAACTTGAAAATTCCAATTCATTATCTTTTTCTTGTCATATGTGACCATGCACCACAAAACAAACAAAAAGTCGCACCCCTTAATTTTATGTGAGGACTCAAAAAAGGTGAAATGGTTCAACCAAGTCAATCTTGAGTTTTTCATATTTTCTGATAGAAATGATCTTCTATATTATTCTTCAGTTTGGTATCTGAACATGAATGGGAAATTGTTTTTTTAGCAGTTTTTCTACAACCCTTTTTGGGAAGAGTAGAATGATCAGGTATATCCTAGAGGCCGCTTTTCATGTCTTGAAATCCTTTGCACACTCTTCACTTTCACGTCTAATAACTTTTGAAAGGATGACGCTACTACTTTGAAAGTTAGCATTAATCATGGGCAGAATGTACTAATAGAACATGCTTAATTTCAGCTTAATCTAATATTCCCTTCATTGTTGTTGGTCTGGCGGTTTACATCCTGTGTCTTGTCCCTTTCATGGCACAGTTAGCATGGCTTGGTAAAGATTAAGCTTTTGAATAGACCGTGTACTTCAGAGCCTCTTTTCTCAGTTCACACTTTTCCAGAGTGTGTACTTTCTTTCCAGTATTTAGGTAGGTTAGGGGAGTCCATTTGAATTGAGTTATACATCATTTTAAAGCTTAGAGTCTGCTGTTTCGGAATCTGCCCTTAACTGAAAATCCATGTCTTGGCGACTTTTTGCTGGTTTTGTGGTGCAGGGTCACATATTCATTTATGTCTGATTAAAAGTTACGTCAAGTTAGATTCTACTACAATTATAGATCTGTCTGTTTCATTTTTGTTTCTCTCTTTGTAATGAAGTCGACTTGAACATTTACATGGGGTTCCATTAACCTGTAATGTGCATTCTGCTCAATACTTGGGTGCTTGGTTCTGAATGATATAATGATGTTGGCATTCTTCATGCGGTAGAGGGATGTCCATGTTGAATACTTCGGGTCTCAAGTTCATTTTTACAGTCCCTGATGATAGACAGAATACAAAATAAGTGGATTGTTGTAGACTAATATGACAGTGACTCCTTTAGAAGATATAATTAATTGTTGTGACCAAAAAAATCCATTTAAAAAAATGAATTTATATTACAAATGAGCCCATGGTAGAGACAAAACTGATTAATTGTTCCCACAGGGGCGGATCCAGGAATTCCGTAAAGAGGGGGCGTGTTTACAAAATTAAAGGGGGGGCGCACGCACCCCTCCCCCATTTTTTTCTTTTTATTTCTTTTGTTTCAACAAAAAATAAAGGGGGGGGGGGCGTGCGCCGGTTGCGGTCCTCCCTGGATCCGCCCCTGTTCCCATAACCCTTGCGCACATTTCATGGAATGCTGTTTTCTAGTTGTTGTTTTTCTTGTTGGAAAATTTGCAGCACTGCCTTCTTGGATCCTCAAGACCCTCTCTTCAAGCAAGTTGGAAAAGCCTTCATTGAGGCAGTAGGTTCACTTTGTGCTTTACATGATGGCATATGACACACTTTCTCCTTTGTATTTTTGTTGCTGATGTTGCTATGCAAAGATTACCATAGACTTTTGATGTACGCACTCATTTGTTTCTGATGCAAGGCCATAAGTCACAGCATTACAGTACTGTATATGAACTTGTACATTTGATGTGATAAAAAAAAAAATGTGTGTGAAGTTAAGTATAACAGATATTATGTAGTGTAATCAAATTGACCATCAACCTGTTCATAGTGGCCACCAGTCTACAAAGGCCATGATTTGTTTACCCTGAGTAGTCACTGTGCACAGAAAAGATTATACCATATCCCTATTAAACTTACCTGGGCTATTTAGCGAGCTTGAATTCCTGGGGGGGCCATAGATCTTGGCCGTTGATCGCGCGAACGCCGCAAAATTTTGCATGAACATAAAGCCGGATGTAATCTACAAGACTGTTAAGTTAAATTTTCAAAAAATTTGCATTTTCTATTTTAAATCAATTAATTATGCAAATATTGGCAAAAAAACTCATTTTCGCCTGTAATTGGCTTATAAAAGCTTATGGAATGCTGATTTTTGGTGTAGATATTCCTAGTGACATTCCGAACATTTGTGCATAAAAAAAATTTCAGTATCAAAATTAATTTCCTATGTTTTTTATTGTTTAATCAATTCTTTATGTATTTCTTTGTTTTTTTGAACTGTTGTTTTTGTTGTTTCTTCAGCAGAATTTGTTTTTGAAGCATAATTATACTAAAAGAAATTGATTTCAGCCATTAAAATTAAAAATATGAATCTTTATATGAATTAATTGAAAAAACACAATTTGTATTGACTTTGTACACAAAATCACGTTTTTGAGCAATTTTGGGGTTGACGAACATTTTTTGAAGGGGCGTGGCTTCGGAACGATATGCCTGGGCGCTACAAATTTGGTCTCAAAAGTTGCGCAAGACTTGAAATTAAAAAGTCAGCGAACGGCGCGGTCAAAAAATTTTGCGCGCCGGAATGGTCGCGGAATTCATCGAGGGGGGGGGGGGGCATTATGGCTCCCCCCCCCCCCCCCCAGGTAAGTTAGGGTTATTGGTGTTCCCCTCAGTGTTTGTTTGTTAAGTACACAAACAGCTTCAAATTTGTGTGCATGGATTAAAGGCACATCTCTTCAATTTTGTTGACATTACTTTGTCTTACAAACAATTGGTGTCAGAATTTTGGGCACAGTTTATGTGTTGGATATTAAGTAATCACTCATATGACAATTAATATCTTGTTCTCATGAATGCATTTCTACATATAGACTTCCACAATGCCTAGCAAGTCAAGCTGCATTTTAGGCAGGCAGAGTTTTTGCTGTCTGCAGCCAACAAAATTATGTACAGTGTATGCAGAGATGCTATCTGGTGTGTTTCTATGATATTCTTTGATAATGAGCACTGGTATGTCTCTTTTTCATCAAAACAATGTGTGATTTTGAGATTGTGAATATATGCTTTTTCTGATATGTTTATTTCTTTATTTGTATATTTGTTTCTGTACTGCAGAGCTCTGTGCTATTGATATTTCCTTCAATTTGTTCATGCAGATGATGGAGGAGTTTAACGGCACCGATCATGTGTACAGTGCTGACAGTTTCAACGAGAACCAACCCAAATCCAGGTACAGTAGCCAGGTTGAACAGTAGAATGTATCCAGGCAATTTTAGTGAGAAATTTATTTCCTATGATTGTCTGCAGATGACAATGATGCATCCGCATGCAACTTAGTTGTGTGTTCTCTGATTGGTTTCGTATTTCCCTCCATTTACATGAATGTTGTCAAGTTCTGTTGTTGGGGGGGGGGGGGCAGTTTCTTTGGCCTCTCTGAGGAGGTGGCCATTATTGGCAGGTAACCACTGAAATGTGTGTTTGCAATGTCTAATTTTAAGGCATTCCCTTTTCAACAACAATAACAGTTATCATTAGACACATCTCCGATATGTGTACATGTGTCGCATATTAACTTTGGTATAGGCCTAAATGTGGAATGCGTGCAAAGAATGAGCAAAAAGCTTGACTGTTTGATTACCAATGATACATAACATGAATACAGTAAAACAAGGGGATCCAACATGATGTTTGTTGAAGAGAGGGATAGGGAAATCAAAATTGTCCTCTGTAAATATAAAGTTTGAAGAGAGATTGTTCAGAATTGATATCCGCTGACACACTCTGTTTTTAAAGAACATGTTTGCAACATATCTTTTATCGTGCAGTGACCCAGCCTACCTCGCAAATGCCAGCCGTGGAGTGTACGAAGGTATCATTAATGGGGATCCAAAAGGGGTGTGGCTCATGCAGGGGTGGCTGTTCCAGAATTCAAACTTCTGGGGCCCCGCCCAGATTAAGGCCCTACTTCAAGCAGTTCCTATTGTAAGTTCAAGTTTCTGGCATTTTCCTTTGCTTGCATCTGGTCCTGTGATTAATTTTGTTCTTTTCCTTGTTTTGATTTTTATTATTATCAATTTTTTGTTGTTGTAATTTCTATTAAGTGTGTGAGTGTATTTTTTTTTTTCCTGGTGGCTGTGCTGTTTGTTTGTTTGGTTTCTCTTTTTCATTTTGAGATTCACTAGTTTCAACAAGTTTTGATTATTACAATAGGTAAGTCTCTTTGGCAGTTTTGCACTAGAAATTTCTTTTGGCTTATGCGTTTATAAAACTTCTCAAAATACAAATATAAAATACACAGTGAAGTGTGTCTGTCCCAGGGCGCAGTTGCATTGTTCCAAAACTTTGCAAATGCTGCTGATAAAGCAATCTGTTGTTCTCATGTTCCAATTTTATTTTTATTTTTTTTTTTGCAGAAGCATGGTTTGCAGAAGCAAAATTAGAACTACAGTGTACTGTTTATTGGTCAAATTTGTGAAAGCTGTACATTGACATGCTGTAAATTACTCAGTTTCCCTACTTTAGGTCATGCCTTTTAAACAGATAATGACATTTTTCTTTATCTAATTGATGAGACACTGAATTTGCATTTTGCATTTTAAAACCACCAAGGTTGTTTCCTTTGTGTATGTTTGTGGTTTTTTTTAATTCTTTCTTGAAGGGTCGCATGATCGTGCTGGATCTATTCGCAGAGGCGAGACCTTTCTACAACAGCACCGCGTCCTTCTATGGCCAGCCCTTTATCTGGTGTATGCTGCACAACTTTGGTGGCAACACTGGTCTCTATGGCAAGCTGGAAGTAGTAAATCAGGTATTTAGCAAGGTGTAGGCCTTGATACTACAGTCACACCTGCTGTAGTGACCACCTGTCTATAACAACCACCTGCCATGTTGGCTGTTGCATCGGGGAAATGCCTCGGAAACTTTTCAGTGCTAATAAAGGCAACCAGTACTTGTATAAAGGGGATCGCTCGGATGGGAGTTATCTCACAAGAATGAATGTAGGCCTATTTAGTACCGGTACTGCCATTTATTCATATGTTAATGAATGTTTAGTAAGTCTACATACTGTGCATATAAATGCATGTTTACTAGTACGTAGTATATGTGTTATATACAGTACCGTGGTGTATATATTATGTAATCATATGGGGCATTGAAGATATCTAATACTATGATGGCTACTGCATAGAACCCTGTCTATGATGACTGCATCATATGTTTCCATTGAGCATTTGTTGTTGACAGGTATTATGACTGTACACTGTATTTTTTATTCTTGCCACTTGTTCACAAAGCCTATATCCTTATGAAAATCAAAGACTTCTGATTAAATTTGATATATTCAAGCTGTGAAAGTAAAGTAATTCCTTGGTCCTCATGCCTTGGCTATTTTCACAACCACTTTCTGGTAGGCTCCCTTTGATGCCAGGGCATTTCCCAACTCCACCATGATTGGCATGGGACTGACTCCAGAGGGCATTGAGCAGAACTACGTCATGTATTACTTCCTGAATGACCTGACCTGGAGGTCAGAGAGCACGGATGTTGAAGAGTGGTGAGCATCAGGGAACTCTTTCCATGTGGCACTGAATGGGGTGAATCCTTGATGGCAACAGGACTTACTCTCTGTTCTTTTTTCTTCACTAGGCAATGACTTCCATGATAGGTATGCTTTCAGTCACTGTATAAGCTGTTCTTTTCATGTGCAGAATTTTTTGCGAATGAGGAGGTCACAGATATTTTCGCTAGATGTTAATATATTTTAAACTTCACAAGAGTGCACTTGGTGTTGTATCTTGCAACCTGAGCTTGAAGAGAAACGTAAACACAAAGAATGTGATATTCATTGTTTGGTGTGATTCAAGAAACCAGTGATTAATTCAAGTATATCATTGAGCGGACACTATTTGTGCATGCATTAAGTTAATGTATAATGGAGTCTGTTGGAGTCTGATAAAAGCTATGGATTCTGCTTCACATTTGTCCACGGTCAGGATTGTTTATTACAACACCAGACGCTACTCCTCCTATGACGGCCAGTGGAGTCTTCCTGCCGTCCAGGCATGGA
Source organism: Diadema setosum (assembly GCF_964275005.1). Taxonomy (NCBI): domain Eukaryota; kingdom Metazoa; phylum Echinodermata; class Echinoidea; order Diadematoida; family Diadematidae; genus Diadema; species Diadema setosum. Next base: position 12,515,385 of record NC_092697.1, read on the forward strand.
GCATCCTCCGTCAGACGGTGTACGACAGCAGGGACGGGGAGAAGGACCACCAGCACGCCATACCAGTGAGGAGACCCAGCAACAAGATGACATCTGAGGTACTGCACTCTCTTCTCATTTAAGAGCATTTTTCTACCAATTGGTAAAAATTCTAGGTGATGCCAGATGATGTGGGTAACACCTGGAATTTTTCCCCAGCAGAAACACATCGGGTTGTGGGTGATGTGAAATTATGCCAGGTTATTTGTTGTCGTCCTCCCTTTTAAGTGGCCAATTGAGGTGTTATGAGGCACAGTTTTCAGAAAAAAACAGAGTAAGTAATGAAATTTACAGTGAGACATTCCTTGCATCATTCAGTTGATCATAAGGCAGTGTTTGCACAGCCCAGTCTATGACCTTATAATATGTGACTTCCTGTTTCATGGCATTTTGCAAAGTCCCTTGCAATTACCCTGCATATTTCATTGGTCAGTAGAATCAGTTTGGGTAGTAGTTAAAGAACGAGCTGAGGATGCAATTTACAAAAATTCATGAGGATGCGAGGAAATACAAGGTGTCTATAGTAGAAACATGCACATAGGTATCGCAGAGTTACCATACTCCTGCAGTAAGCTGATTTGTTCAAATTCATTAAATTCTTGCATCCAAAAACTAAGTGGTCCAAATAAATGGTGGGTGCCACCTTTTATTGGACCATTTTGTTTTACTTTGGTTTTTGATATCAGTCATTTCAGTCATTTCAAAACCGATTTTCATCGAATAAACTTTTAATTCCTCTTATAATCATATGCTTTTAAGCATTTCCTTTCAGTGGTTTCCAATTATCTCACAAAAAGTTAAAACCTAAATCCCCATCTCAGCCAGAACTATACCATCCCTAAGAGACTAGAATATTCACAGCATGAAACATTTGAAAGTGGAGCATAAAAATGTGTCGTATTTCTTTCCACACCCATGCAGCTGTGGTATGATTACACCAGAGTGGCTCTCGCCTGGAATCTCCTCCTTGGAGCGGTCAGCGACTATGGCAACCGCACCCTCTTCAGGTAAAGTGGACATCAGGCCTGTGGTCAAGTGCAATACCTCTCTACAGTCTAGTTGACTTATAACATGCAAATCCCCTTCATGATTAAGCTGGCTGTATTAGATAATCAACATGTGAATAGAATAAATTGAAGTTTTTGTCAATCAAAATCAAACATAGAATTGCAATGCTATATGAAATTTCAAAGTTTTGCATGTTTGTATGGAATAGTGATAACAGTGGCAATAACATATGCAAAATAGATGGCTTAACCCTAACTTAACTGGGGGGGCCATAGTGAATGGCCCCCCCCCCCTCGATGAATTCCACGACCATTCCGACGCGCAAAATTTTTTGACCGCACCGTTCGCTGACTTTTTAATTTCAAGTCTCGCGCAACCTTTGAGACCAAATTTGTCGCGCCCTAGCATACCGTTCCGAAGCCACGCCCCTTCAAAAAACTTTCGTCAACCCCCAAATTGCTCAAAAACGTGATTTTGTGTACAAAGTCAGTACAAATTGTGTTTTTTCAATTAATTCATGTAAAGATTCATATTTTTAATTTTAATGGCTGAAATCAATTTATTTTAGTATAATTATGCTTCAAAAAATGTGTGTGACAAATTCTGCTGAAAAAACAAAAACAAAAGTTCAAAAAAACAAAGAAATACATAAAGAATTGATAAAACAATAAAAAACATAAGAAATTAATTTTGATACTGAAATTTTTTCTACGCACAAATGTTCAGAATGTCACTAGGAATATTTACACCAAAAATCAGCATTCCATAAGCTTTTATAAGCCAATTACAGACGAAAATGAGGGTTTTTTTGCATATATTTGCATAATTAATTGATTTAAAATAGAAAGTGCAAATTTTTTGAAAATTTAACTTAACAGTCTTGTAGATTACATCCGGCTTTATGTTCATGCAAAATTTTGTGGCGATCGCGCGATCAACGGCCAAGATCTGAAGGGGGGGCCATAATGCCCCCCCCCCCCCAGAATTCAAGCTCGCTAAATAGCCCAGGTAAGTTAGGGATAATGATTTCATGGCCTCACAAATCTACCATCAACTTACACAAATTTCTTCAATAAGTTACCTATTTTAAACATGGAATAAAAAAGAAAGTCCTTTGAAATCCTTGCTTGTATAGTTGTTGAGCCAGGCTGTACCTCTCTGCTGGACTTGTTGGCATGGTTGCATGTGATTTACATCATAACTGTAGTACCTGTAATTATCATTGTCACATAGCAACGGCTGACTCCAGTATAACTGTTGCATTTACATTTGTATCTCGCCCTTTCAGATATGACCTGGTGGACGTCACACGGAATGTTCTGCAGGATTTGGCATTTGACTTTTACACAAAGATGATGGCAGCCTTCCACCAAAAAGATGAGCAGGGTGTCGAGTGAGTAAGATGAGACCGAGGACATCCTCTGACCACAACTGATTTTGTCGGCATATAGCACGTGGAGGAGGGTGTTGTTGTTGTCAGTGATGACAGCTGAAATACAACATATGTGTTTTTAGTGCTGTGATTCAACAAATATGCTTATACATGTAGTGCAAGTGTTCAAAGTCTTGTGATCCTTTCATGCTGGTGGAAGTCCCTTACTAACTGGAGTGTGATTGCTTTGGACCCATATCAAGTCATGGGGTAATTTTGCTGCAGAATGATCATCTTATTCTGCACAGATTTAAAAAAAAAAATATGCAAATTGTCTGATTTGAAACAGAAACATTAACATTTATCTTTTTTAAATGTGTTGCCAAATTAGAAATTTGTTCTGTATTTAGTGATTTGGAGGTTTTTGATGAATCTGCAGCAGAAATAAGTGAATGTATATAAACTAAAAGGGCTTGAGTGAAAAGTATCATTCCATTGAAAGTTTTTATTCTCCTGTGGCACTGGATCAAAAGTGTTGCAATTTGTTGTGTGTTTTGAATTTCCGGAAAAAGAAGAAGGAAAAATGACTTATGGCATGGAAAACAAACAAAATGATAAATGGAACACACAGCCACATATGAAAGTTTAACTTGTCTATTGAAAAGATAATTTCTGTCTTATGTCATCTGAGCAGGGCTAATGGAAAGCTTCTGTGTGATCTGATTCTGGACATGGATAACATTACATCATCTCACAAAGGTTGGTTGCTAGGGACCTGGCTGGAGAATGCAAAGTCCCTAGCAACGAATGAAGAGGTGAGATTGTCATTCATTTTTGTCTGGCTCAGTGACGGTCAAGACCAATGCAAATTGTGAATGGCATCCACCTGTAATCCAAGATGTATGGTATGTCAGATCAATTTACGTCTACACATAGCATTTGTAATGTATAGATGGTCAATGTGTAAGATGTGTGGTTCTTCAAGATAAATTTGCTTTTGTAAATGATAATCTCAATGTATTTGTCAGGCTTTTCGATATTTGTTGTTTTGGTTTTTTGTCTTATTTATAGGTTATCCACCTGTCTGTTTTGTTGTTTCTTGGCCCCCCTTTTTAATTGTCTGTCTGCTGTAAATCTAGGAATGTTCATGTGCATTGTAATTTCATGAATTTTATCACAGCCAAGGTTCGCAAAAATGAAATGCACGTGAAAGTTCTTGTCTACACTATGTGCAGTGAATGCCAGTGACAATTTGCAAAAATGTCATGCCATGAAAAAGGCTGTCAGCTTCAATTTGAAAAAAAAAAAATAATGCTGCGAATATATCTTGCTTTACAGTATACTTTGTACACGTATATGAATGAGTGTATGTGTGGGTATAGTCTGTATGTATTTGATATCAATTTGTTTTTAATTTTTTTACCTATTTTCACCTATTTTTCCATATTTTATTTTAAATCTATTACCATAATTCATGAATCCATCCATCAATCCAACAATTCTTCAGTCATTACCTAATCTGTCTAACAATATTTATCTCACCCCTGTGCAGGAAAGACAGCTGTATGAGTACAATGCCAAGAACCAGTTGACCTTATGGGGACCTAATGGAGAGGTAGGGTGCAGAAAAGCATGATATACTTTGCCATGCCACTGAACATACAGAATGTTATCTTTATGCCAGAGGAAAATGTAGTGATACCAATGGAGGAAAAATTGTCTTTTTTTTTTCAGGGTAATGCTGGTGAAATTTCTGTGACTATCTCACGCATGAGTGCAGTGCAGCTTTTGTGTCCGAAGTTGACAAATTCATGAAATGCAGTATCCAATCAATGATTATGAATCACTCACGCAGGAACCCTGCTCATGTGGACTAAAATTCTATTCAACAAGTCATTGTGTGTGTCACATCGGTCGCGTAATCAGGACATACTTGGGCTGACATACTCCCACTGTGGCTCAACATCACTGTCTCGAGATAATTACTAAATCAAGACAGATAATCACAGAGATTTCATCTTTCCAGCTGTCATGGTCATCATCTGAGGTATCTCATCTTGAAATGTCACAAATGGCACAGTCTAAACATTTGCTGTTTGGTACTTGGATGCAATATGTGGGACTACACAATGAATTGGTAGTCACAGCAGTGGTCATGTTATATGTTTCAGACCCTCTTACAAGTTGAGTACAGAGTGATCAATGACAGGCATTATTCATCATCGCAGCATTTTCTCCATATTTTTCCCCTTTCTCTCTCTGCCATGTCAGTGTGTATCCCGCAGGCAAAAAAAAAAAAAGAAAAAAAAAGAGAAAAAAAAAAGAGATCTACAACATTGTAACTTTCCTCTAAGATGAGTATTAAAGGGACTGTACAGTACTGGTTGAGGTGGGGATTCATGTTTTGAGCATTCCTAAGTGAGATAATGAAAAGCCTCTTATGAAATATGAAAGAGCATATAATTTTAAGAAGGATTCAACGTTTATTTGATGAAAATTAGTTTTCAAATGGCTGAGATATCCCAAAAAGTGTTAAGAATAAAAGGCGACATGCCACAACTTTATTAGGATCTCTTTGTTTCACCTTGTTTTTGGATATCTCGGCCATTTCAAAACCGATTTTCATCGAATAAACTTTTGATACCCCTTCCATTTAGAACTGCATGCTCTTTGACATCTCATAGAGTGGTTTCTGAATATCTCGTAAAACATTAAAAGCTAAATCCTCACCTCGACCAGAACTGTACACACCCTTTAAAGTGTTGCATGCTGGGATTGTATGTATGCAATGTACAAACATTCACCTGAATTGGAATCCATGCTGAAGTGAACCTGACCTTTTTGAAAAGGCATTTTCAATATTAAAAAAAATGATTACAAAAATTTTGATTATTGATTCATATACTCAAATGATCTATGTCTGATGGAGATGTTTATTCTTCATGTATATTCAGATACCCAAGAATCTGGTGTACTGAGCCAATTTAGATCTGTCAGCATGCAAATCCAGTCAAATATCATGAATGATCTCCTCTCTGTAGGTTTTGGACTATGCAAATAAACAGTGGGGAGGCCTACTCAGGACGTAAGTAAAACAGTTTTTTGACGTTCAGACATTTCTCTCAAGGCAGCCTTCATGTTCTTTGCAAACAGTTTATTCAGATTTTAATAAAGTGCAGTTTCAAGTGGCATATCAAAGGACATTTTAATGTGGCCAAAGCAAATGTCAAGAAATGATTTTAAAGAACTGATGTGCATGATTCAGTTGGATAGTTTGGATGTCTCCATAATACATAAGAGTATGATTTCTCTCTGTCCATACATTTTGGGCAATGTAAGCACATCTAAAAAGCTCTCACAATGGACAGAACAAGATTTGCTGGTAATATGTAGTTGTATTTCTTTTTCTTAATAGGTGTCTGTTTTTGTTTTGTTTTGTTTTTTGGCACATGGGATGAGGTACAGATGATAAACAGATTAAGTTATTGCTGTGTATTTCAGTGAAATGATATAAAAGACAAAATCTGACGATGGTAGTAACAAATTACTGTCAATGGATTCAGAGATGTCAGTGTACAGTTTACTTGATGGCAGCATACATTGGTCTGCATTGTTAATTCTACTCTCTTCAGCCAATTTCTTTTTCTTGCTTAATGTTTTGTCTCATGTACATGTATTACCATAATCTGCAGAGAAAGCACTTTTTACACAACAGATTAAACTCAACAAAGAAAAAAAAAATAAAGAGGATGATTGATATCATCCATTCAAATAAGGAAGGTATCTTATTGACAGAGTGGAAAATTGTTCCGTAATGAGAACCAATGTCCAAAAATACTTGGCCAGAGGTTATAGATATTTGAATGCTTGTTTTGATATTTGAAAACCCACAGGTATTATCACGGCCGGTGGGAGCTGTACGTTGCTTATTTGCTGGAGTGCCTTGCGGGCTCGCCTTACGACCAGAACGTGTTTGATGCGCGATCGTTCAGCTTTGAGAGCGCTTGGACTCTCAGCCAGGCAGAATTTCCCGTCGATGCAGTGGGTAGGTCAAACTGGCCAGATATGATGGTCTACTTTATGTAGCTAATTCAGGCTTCCAATTAGTATTGACTTTTTTTTTTTACCTTTCTATTCAAACTAGAGGTCTTAAAATTTTCACATGATGATTTTGAGTAGCGTCATGTGCCACAATCACCACTTACTGCAAATTCTTCTGACAAATGTAGATGTCTTGGTATAGAAATGCTGTTAATTTCATGTTGATTCATTATTTAATGTATTATTGCTTGAAGTCTTTGGTGACACCCCCCCCCCCCCCCCACCGTGCACACACACACACACACACACACACACACACACGTACATACATACAATAGCTGGTGAGGATGTGACAATTTGAAAGCACACTTATGAAGAATTAAATAAATATTGACAGAGCAATATCAGTGATGTTAAGATATTCATGTTCAAGGTGGCAAATAAGAAATCTTAACACCAGTGATTATCAGTCAGTCACATGCCATATCTTGTTGAAAGCTGGCATAGCACCAGAAAATAAGCATTTTGGAATTAACCTACTTCCAGCTTGTCTTGATTAATGCTTACACCTATCTACATGCAGGAAATTTCTGCATAATTAATCTTCATCTTGCTTTTGGTTTATCAAAGAGAAATTCTGTAATACTAGTGTTCTAATTGCACTTGTTAGACAAAATAATATCGGACAAATAGAACAATTAAATTTCATTGAAATGAGACAAATATAGGGCGATGAGATTTTTGTATGGTTACATTTAGTTTGGATGTACCATTTTGATGTACTAGTACATTTTACCCAGTATGCATAATGCAGTATGCATGTGTGTTAAACAGGAAAATATCATATTTGTTTATTTATTTATTTATCTATTTATGTATTTTTTTATTTATTTATTTTATTTTTTATTTTTTTTGCAGGAGGTCCAGTCATGATAAGATTTTAACTGTTCTGGGTATTTGGCTGTGTTCTATTCAATAAAGTTGATTGAAATATGTTAGAGTGGAGTTTTCTGTTTAGAAGTTAATACAATCACCCGTTTGCTTTAATACAGGTGACACCTGTGAAATATCTCAGGCACTCTACACCAAATACCAGCCATACATCAAAGAGGCCAGGGAGTCAGGGGAAGCAGCCAGACGAATGGCAGTGTTGAGGCCGCCCAGAAGAAGTATTGCCTACTCTCATGAATGAACGCAGATGTGGCAGTTTAACATGTTGTGCTTGTCGCTCTGCAAAATTAGTTTCATAATGAAATGAATCCCGAGTTGCATCTCAACATTGCCTACGGTATATCCATGCCATTATCATCATCATTGCCAATTATAACTGTCATCATCATCATAATCATCATCACCATCATCTACATCATTATTACCATCATTATCACTATTATCTTCAGCATCATCAACATCAACATCATCACCATCACCATCTACATCATCAGCGCCATCACCATCATCAAAATCATTACTATCATCTACATCATTATCGCCATCACCATCATCATCATTATCATCAGCATTATCCTCGGCATCATCAACATCACCATCATCACCACCATGATCATCGTCATCATGCAGCATTTGGGTCTGAGACTTTTCATTTCCTGTCTGTTCTTTCTCCGTGCTGGCTGGTCTGTGGTGTCACCCTGGCAGTGGCCCAATGTACTTACAGTACATGTATGTCATACGTGAGTGACTCTTACAAGGTCCTGTGCAGTCAGCCCCTTGACCATGAATGAGCCACTTTAAGAGTTTGTAGCTTTCTGCAGACAATAACATTTATATACCACAGGAGGTTATGGCTTCTACCAACCTTGCCTTTGAGAAAGTCCACAGGATCAAAGTTGTCAAGCTCGCTCGCAAATTTGCTAAAGGTTGGTAAGAAGCCATAGCCTTGTGTTATATTATCATTCCCAACCGACAAAAGTTTTTGGTATCCGTGGCATTCATTTTTCCATGCTATATTTCTATACCACCACAATGTGTTAGCCTTCATATACTCATCCACTCCCAAACATAATCAGGAACATGAGAAGACTTTCATTAATTTGTTGTTGTTGTTGCATGCTGTTGCTGTCTTGATGGGCAGTCCTATATCCTCCTATTATGCCATCCTCAATCCATCCTGCTTTCAACACGAAATCATGTCTTTATAATGTCTTTAAAAATGTACCGATAATTTGAACATGAACGGCTTACCCCGAGTTGGTCACATTTATGCAATCTATTGATTAAATCCTATTGGAAGCATTTGAGATCATGCAGTCTGTAGCTTTATTATCACTGTTGAGTAATATTTTGTATAGAAAGATAGAGAGCTAAAAGGTACATGTTATACATGTATTTTGCTGCAATTACACATGAAAATGCCATTGCCCTATTGGACAGCCTTATTTCTTTGGCTTGTGACACTGTGTAGTCTTGTACAATGGTCTGAAAATAATTTATACATTTTAATGCAATATTTGATGGTTGTAATTGTATCTCAGGGCATTTTTTGCTTATCGTCTATGTTTAGGCATGCCTGTATGAATATTGATGGAATCTGCAAAGATGTGGAATTTAATGTGCATTTTGTCTTCATGTAGTCAAGTAGTTTGTAGAGCAGTTTCTTAAATGTCAGATTATCAATGAATATAATCCACTGTCAGTTTATGAATAAATCTAATCAACATCTCATTAAAATCTTATCAACATATCATTTTATTTTGTTTGTTTGTTTTTTTCTGAAATAGACTGCCAAAATCCAATATGTCTGGATGTAGTGAGTGGTTTGGCACTAAAGATATTTTCCTTTTAATAGTGTTCTGCATTTCAAGACTGCTTTACAGATGCGGTGGCGATAAAAGGCACCCAGCCCAAATGATCGGTGACCCGACATGACGGTCTGATAAAGGTCACGGAACATTGATTGCCTTGATTGAGACATATTTGTTTGTTTGTTTGTTTTTAATCTTTGGATGCCATGTAGTCTTTCAGTGGCATATAATTTGGTCGACTTTTAGTCCACGATTGTACTTCTAAGAAATGTGTTACGGAAACATTGAGAAAGCCAGTCACCCAACATAAGCAGTTTGTAGGAAATCAGCTGTGAAGTACATATTATATGCAGTCAGGCAGACATGAGATTGTGCATCCAGACATGATAGAGCAGCTCAAAACCTCTGGGTGATTGTGATATGCATTAAGCTTCTAATTCCAGGACATCCTTAGACTCTGTCGTGCAGACGTGACTTTGTTAATTCCTCATGACATCCGATTAAGGTGTTTTTTTGTTGTTTTTTTCAGCCAGATTACCTTGCCATGCAGTTTTCTCCATGGTAATGTCTAATGACTAATGCGTAATGTCGTATGACTAATGTGAAATATCTAATGACTAATGTGTAATATGAAGAATGACTATTGTGCTGTTGGGTCACATGTATAAGAGTCACTCAAGTTCAGACTTTGATCCATTATCCCAAACAGCTTTCCACTTGTATGAAATACTGCCCTTTAGTTTAAGCAAGATTTTCACCTGCCTTTAACTTTTAAAGATACTGGTTTAGGAGAATTCTCGGGAAGTCAAGAATTCATGGAGAAAAGCTCACTTCTTCCAGATAATGGAAGCATGTGTGATGTGAAATGTGTTAAAAGTTTAAAGGATCATGGCAGCCATTCATATTTTAGGAGGGGGTTGTCATTAAGAGGTGCACTGTCTGTCTTACAAGTGCAATTCCACAATGTGCTCAAGTCCATCAAAATTGGACCTTGAATACCAGTTTCCAGAAAGAAGTTGAATTTTAAACTTTCCAGATGGTATTAGTTGTAATTATGTATGCAAATTAGATGCGGTGATGTCATGGCCTCACTAGTTCCCCATTGGTCTAAATGTTGATCCTCTCAAAATTTTCTATCATGACCTTTAACCCTATTCTAACTGGGCTATTTGAGACCAAGTTTTTACTGAGGGGGGGTCAATTTGACCCCCCCTTCAGATCTCGGCCGCCGATCGCGCGATTGCCGTGAAATTTTACCTGAAGATAGAGCTGGATGTCAACTACAAGATTACATCGTCATACAATAGAAAAATATTGCCTTTCTATTTTTAATAAATTAATTATGCAAATTTGTGCATGAAATCATATTTTCACCTATAACTCCATTAAAAAGACTGGAGGATTGCTAAATTTTTGTGTCAGAAAATAGCTCAATTGAAATTAATTTCTTTTGTTTTTTATTGTTTTGTTAATTTCTTATGTATTTAATTGTTTTTTCAACCTTTTGTTTTCCATTGTTTTTTTGCCAAAACTTGTTGCAGGCACTTTTTCAGGCTTATCTACACTAGAATTGATTAATTTCAATGGTTAAAAGTTGAAATAATCTAATTTATATCAATTTAACCAAAAAACACAATTTGCATTGGATTTGCACACGATATCATAAATTTGAGCTGTTTTTTGGTTGACATGCATATGCAAAACATTACGTAACTTCAAAATTGTGTACCCGGATGTCGCAAATTTGGTCTCAAAATATGCGGGAGACTTCAATGAAAAAAGTCGTGAAACGACGCGGCAAAAGCTTTGCGCGTTGTGAAATCGTGGCGCGAAACGTCGAGGGGGGGGGGGTCAATTTGACCCCCCCCCCCCCAGTTAGAATAGGGTTAATCAATGAAATGATTATTTTAACTACTTGAATGTATACTTCCTTCAAATTAGTGTTGCAGTGCAAAAATCCACAGTTATGACTATTCATTAGTCACTATTAGTAGGGGATGGTTACAAGAGCTGAATTTTGGACCAAAAACATATACATAAATTTTGGGATGATATCTTTGTGCATAAATGGACTGAAGCAATGTGAGTTGATGACATAACCTTGTAAATACTATATACGTTTGCAAACAATTTTGCCATTTGCTGCAATTCGCTATAAAAAAAAAATCATAATTCGTTATTATTCCTGTAGAGTCTGATTTTCATCAAACTTAGTTCTGTCTGGTGTAATTTAACTACTCTTTTTTTTTTTTAATAATTTATTAAAGATCACATGAATATGGCATAGAACTGCACTTCAAGCCTGAATGTGCATATACTGTACGAGCTGAAATTTCGCGTACAGATATTTTCGCGAATTACTATTTGGAGGACATTTTCGCGTGTTGTTAATTTCGTGGTTGCGAGGGTCTAACTGAACTTACTTGTTTGCGTGTTGTTATTTTCGCAGTTGAAAGGCGATTCGCGAAATTCGCAAAAATAAAACCACCGCAAATATTTCAGCTCGTACAGTAAATCTGGAACAGAATTGTTATGCTTTTATGTCAGTGATCAAGGAGAGAATGAACAAAAAAAAAAAAAAAAATGGACCTACCCTAATTATTTGTGTTTGAAAAACACAATTATGTATTGTCAGTATTATGCTACATGTCCATCCATTTTAATTTTGCATTCTTTTGAAGTAATGTGTGCATCATCTTTCTTGAATAATGGTACATGTACATGTATGTCTTTGTGTTTTAACTGCAGTAATGTATGAATGGCAATAAATTTGAAATGTCTTTATACTAGATGTGGAGAGTTTGTGTCGATTCTGTACTCTTGCTATCACTGTAGAATCAGTGATTAGAAAAGAAAAGGAATTGAAGGCTCCAGCTAGCAGCAGACACACACACACACACATATGTAATATATACGTATACTACACTGTAAAGCACTAATTTCTTGGCGTTTTTACACTATGAGCCACTGATGCGAACAAGGAGATTTCTGTTGAATTAGTGACCAGTTGAGACAATTCAGAACTCTCTTGTGGTCACAAGCCTGAAATGGTGGCAATGGATTCCAAGGGGTACTGGAGCCAGTGTGATCAACAGGTTGTTGGTAAAATCCGTCGGTCCCAGATTCCCCTTCATTCTAATTGGTCCCACCTCTTCCTACATACATGCAGTAGCAACAACTTATGGATGCAAACTGGATCAGATGTAGTGTTCATCAAAAGGTACAGCAGGGTGAAGGAATTTCAAATTGTGTACATTACCTGAAAAAGACAATGACCTGATGAATTTATGTACACTATAATACTCCCTAATTACTAGCATTTAAAACTCACACAAAACACCGCTAAACATGCAAGACACGATTTTGTAACGGCATTTGTTTAACATGTAACTTTTATTTTCACAATTATTTCATGTTCTCATTTCAATCTCCGCATGATGGATATCAAAGTTTCCATGACAACTGGACAGCATCTCCTGCATCAGAATCATTCAGACACAAGACCAACTGGTTAACACATCATGACCAAGTCTAGATTCGAGTTAATACAATTCAATGCATGAAGTACAAGCACATCGCTAGAACACATAACACAGGAGATGGAACTGGTTTGGAATATTTGGTGCTCATACCAGCAATATCATCAAATCTTTATCATCATGGAGTGATCAAGCTATTGTAACTCCACAGAGCTACACTGTACGTGTACATACAATGTTGATGCATACTGCACTATTTACAGAGGTCTGTGGAGAAGCAACAGGCCTATAGTACACAGTATAGTGCAGTAAAGTCATACTCTACATCACAATTTGTGGCCATTTTTTTTTTTCCCCAGTTGTTAGCCCAATTATACATCAAATAGCTGGCTCCTATTACGCATGCCTTTAGAGCCTGTACTCGGAATATTACATTGTAGGTGCATTCTAAGCATTCATCTACAGAGCTACAACCCTTGGCCATGAACACTCCAGGTACATGTAGATCATAAGGACCTCACATATTTCAAGACATTCGTACAAACTCCCACTGTTTAAACAGGGGAGGTTTGTTTGTTTGTCAGTTTTCTCTTCTTCTTTTTTTCTTTTTTTCATTCCTGTCATATACAGGTGGCCACTGGATGCATGCTAGGGACGGCACAGTATACATGTATTTTTTTTTTCTTCCAGCTCAATACGATGGAACACCTACCACTGCTAATAGTACTTTTAGGCTCTCATCTGCTGCCAAAACATGCACAGTGAGTTTCTCCAACCCATCGCGACTATTACGTAATCTTTGCTGTTTACACAGTTTGCTTTGTTCAAGTATACAGTACCCTGGTAATCTCCTGCCTTCTACAATTTTGCATGCCAATGGTTCATTCGCACAAATCAGTTTGGCTGGAAAGAGAAGCGAAAAGAAAAATGCCCTAAAATGGCAATTCATTCACCTAAAAAAAAAAAAGAAAAAAGGAGAGCGAAGTGGAATACAAGGTAAAATGGGTGCGAAGCGACACAGCCCTTGTACCAAACATTCATCCTGGGCACTGGAATTCTCAGTATCGCCAATGCTGCTGAAGAGCTCTGTCACAGATGCAATGTGGGATTCCTCGGTGCCCTTGTTCGCTTCTGGTTGTCTGACGCGAGTCGCAGTTCCCATACGATTCAATGAAGTTATTTGTCTGCTTTTCCGTTGTTACCCCTTTTTTCCTTGGCTATAATTCAGCTTAAAAGAGTTGAAAGTTTCTAAGTGTTACTGATTTGCGGTCACTAGAATCATGGTTCACTACTGCCAGACTTCAATGTGCTGGTCACATGATGGAAAGCGAATAAATCTTCAACAAAAAATACCTCTGGATATAGACAGAGCGTGATCTGAGTTCATGTGCAGCCAAATCCGGGGCAAGTTTGTCTTGTGAGCTATCCAATAATGCATCTTAAACGCTGCCCTGCACACGGCCAGCACCTAGGTATTAGCGATACCGAGAATTTCAACAGTAGAGTTGGAGGGTAGGTTATAGCATGATAAAGCTACTTGCAGATTTCTTTGAATATCATTTGAAGCTTTAAATGAGGTCGAGTCATTTCGACAGAAGTGTTGTGATCACCTGGGCAAGAGACAGTGAGCAGGGGAAAAGAAAATGCTACAGTGCGATTTTGTCATGGCATATACAACTGTAATGCTGAATTTTGAATTCCTCCTCAATTTAGTACTTTATCACGATAACACTTACTAGTAACATACACATACCACTCTTTAGCACAATATTGCTCTGATAAAACCTTTGGATCAATGCAAAGAACAAGAACAACAAAATAACATCTTCAATGTATATTTGTATACATACATAATATATTCTTATATATTCTATACTCGGTAGCAGTACTATATCTTTTCTCAGTTTATGGTCCACAGTGTTGACTACGTATGTCCTGTCAATAGCAAATCTTATAATATAAGTAAATGATAGATCAGATCAACAAAGGAATGTAGACTATTTCTCTTTTCTTCATGACGGCACAGGCAAACAGCTCCAGATAGCTACCAAGAGTCATTACAGACACTATCAGAAATTAAACAAGGCTGGACATACAATGTATCATAACAACCTCATATTGTATTATGCTGGCTTTGTTTTGACATCAGATCCTAACGATCAATCACAAGCACATGGCGTTCCAAGCTGGTTCCACTCCCAGATACAAAAGTTTCCATGTTAGGTCTCACAGAAATGACAACAAAATTGCTCTAGATAAATTGACTTTCTGAAGAAGCAGAAATTCAAATGCTTATTTCCATATTTTCTATTTTTCCCCACCCTCTTTCTGTCTCGTCCAACCTTTATCGCTATCACTGACCCTGATCTGACTGACTAACTGTCAAGTCTCTAGTGGCATCAGTTAAGCAGAAAGTGGCATTATCTCGTCATAGGAAAACTTCCCCAGTCCACCATACTGTTCAAAAAACATCTTTTCTTCTTTTTTTTTCAGTGGAATCAACAATTCTTGCCGAAGAAAGTTATTTCTATGTTCAAATGAGGTCTTGAGATAAAACAATTTATTCCTAGCATGGGTGTATAGACGTTTTTATGGAAGCAATGGTGAAAATTCATAAATTTACATGAATATTTTTAATAGTGTAATTTGGTTCCAGGTGCAAAAGTCATCTGCAATTGTAAGTTCTGCCTCGCATTAATCAAAACTACAGTTAGTATTTATAACCTTTACGCCGATAAACACACAATTTCAGTGCATTGCGGCTGTTTTACAGAATTAAGAAGAAAAAATAAGTCATTGACACAATCTATATATTCCAAAATATCTCACCTCATCCTGACAATGAGAATATGCAGTGTTCTACTGCAGTGTTTTACTGTATATTCTCCAACTCACATTGAGTATAAAAATGGTTTGACCCATGGAGGCCTTGTTGAGAATGTCAACAGACAGATCGCACTTCATTTGACTGATTGCGCCAAGGTTTGATGCAGCCTCCTTGTTCTGCCAATATGCCATTTCAAGGTTCACCACCCAGTTTCTGAAAACATATTTGAACTGAAGACACTATGAAATAAAATTGTTAAAATTGAGCCATGACATTAGAAACCTATCATACAAAAAATCAACAGTTGCTCCCAGTTCAGACCTTACGCTGTTAAGTATGTTCCAACTTTGTTACGGTGCAAAATCTATCATATACCACATATTCCAAATAAAGCTCTCCCAACCAACATTTGATCTCACCACAGACAATTGCGTATGAAAGAACTTTGATGTCACGTACTACCTCCTTGCTGCCGTGAATGTTCTGTCACCCAGTGAGTTTCCACAAACCAAGCCCGAGATTATGCCATCCATTTTGAAGAGTCCAGGAGTATGAAGAATGCATACACATACACCATAAAGTTAATATAGTAAATATACATGCACAAACATAAACAAAAGTTCATACAGAAACTACTCTATCTACAGCTGGTACGTAGCAGCAGTTTGTGTACCAATGAACCTAAACTGTACACTTGTAATCACAAAATCTCCTGGTGCTGTTCTTTCATGTACACAGAAAACCAATTTTGACACAAACTAGAATGCAAATTTCATATAAAATGAAAAACACAACTGAATTTTTGTGTGACACACATACACTTTAAAAGATTGTACCTATCAGATCTTATGTGCAACTCATCATTTATTGCACTTTAAAACATCAAGCTGATTTAATACATCACATGCATAACACACATGCACAGGTGGCCCGATCTTCACTCAAAATATTTAGAACATCTTTCGATTGAATGTGTTACTCTTACAAGCACAACCTCCAAACACCATAATGCCAGTGAAAGGGTAATACCACCAAGTTACTTTTCTGATTCCCTCAAACAAGAATTCCCCTAAGACATGTTGATTGCTTCGAATCTGGCAGACATGGCAAAACTAACGTCGCACTGCCAGCATCTACAAAGCAGTTATTTATGTGGGAGCAGCCGCTTGCCTTGCTGCATTGCACAGAGAACAGTTGCGAGTCGAGCAGCAAACTCAAGCCGATGGCTGACTGGCAGAATAAGATTAGCACCCAGTTTTCACGGGTCTCATCCTGCTGCAAAAATGCACACTAATGAGATGATCGTGGCACAATGGGTCGGCCATGGGCTTTCACATTAATAAATTGTGGTGTGGGAGAAAAGTTGCAGGTTCACTACAGTTTCTATGAGCAAATCACATTCATACTTGTGTCATCAGCCTGCTCTTTCTGTCCTTATCAATGCACAAATAAACTGTATCATCATGGAAAAATTTCTCCAATTACAGACTGTTCAAATGACAAACACAGACGAAGGAACGATGAATATGACAGGCTGTGGTTAATGGTTAGTCTCACACAGAAACAAACTAGTTGTGGTTTTTGAGGAGCCATTGGAAGACACCTTCCAGGACTATCTGAAATTATGAAGGAAATTAGCAAAATGCTTTCTCTTCTCACAATGAGGCCATTATTAGTAGGAGAAGAATATTAACACCATAATTAGGCATATCATTTCAATACCACATGGCATCTTCAAGATAAAAAAAAAACAAAACAAAATGAGAGTGGTGGAACTTGTATGAGCTTTGAACACTGAGAATCACTTCCTACTAGTACTGGGATATAGCCGTGATATAAAATAATGCCTAAAATCATAAAATTAGACTGACTTCTTGACTATCTTGGTAAAAAACATACTCTTCCAAAATGTATGCGTGACAACACTAAGGAAGGGGAGATGTGTCTACAAGAAATGGGCCAATTAAAGGATAATAACAAAATCACACTACACCCAGAAAGTGTAGGCTCTTAGCTCAAGGGCTTGCCGGGAACTTGCACAATACAAACCACACTGAAATGCCTCCATCGGCCTTCTTACTGAATGGTGCTCAAATACAACAATGTGTCTGAGATGCTTACAAATACTGATCACATCATTTACCACACAGGTACAATTCATACCTGAAGACTATTCTTTGTCCGTCATCACACCCAATAGCAGCTGCAAATCCGGTTATTAGAGACTGATTATCTCCAGCCATATATTATTAATTCTGGGTGATAAAAGTCCAATGAGAAGTGCAGATCAGATATGGGAAGGCATTATTTCCACTTACACATATGTACTTTATACTGATGTCAACCCACGAGCTATAGAGAAACTCGAGAGAACTAATTTCAAACCTTGAGCAGGACTTGAGCTGGACTTGAGCTGACCCGTCTGAATACTTTTCAACACTTCAAATAAAGTACATGGCAGTAGACATTGAGAGGTAATAAACAAAAAGAAAAATCTGATTGCTGCATATTTTCACAGCTTTTAGTAAAGCGATGAACATCGAGGACAAGCGCTTTAAGCAAGCATTTCATAAGTACAGCTACAATGGCGCGACTGAGATCTCTAGTATAAAACAGAGCAACTACAGAATGCCATAATGTGAGAATTTTCAGACATAAGACACAAGATTTTTCTTCTTTAATTCTTTCCCCCTCCAATTTGAAATCCTCATACATTTTGCACAGGACCACAGGATTCCCGTTGGCCATGGGTACAAGGCAGATAGGATTACACATCAAATCCTTCTTACTGTAATTTGCCAAACTGGTGCTTCAAGTCACACTCTAAAAAACCAGTCTATTTTGTTATTCTCTTACAATACTTAAAGCATAATTAAACTACAGCTTAAATGCTAATTGTGCCGGGTAAAATACTGTTTCTGTGGCCAGGGATTAAATCTTACAAAGCACCAGCTTACATCTTGACAGCATCAACCCAAGTGCACACACAGCATGACATGTTGTGTGCTGCTTCTCGTCTCTGCAACAAGGAACCTAACTGCAGCATTCTGTTTCGCAAATGGGCGCCTGCAAACGACAACACCGGCTGCAGAGGGCCAGTGAGTTTAACAGGAATTTCTGCCCTTATTCCAGAAATGGTTCTTACACTATTAGAACACAACCTCATTCATGTTATATGAGTGTGATGATGATAACACACACTGAAAGTGTGGTCTTAATACACACCTGATATCTCCACATCTGCCACACAAACTTTTCCGCGCCTGAGACAAATATTTTGGAACTGGTAACCATAGTTTTAACGCACATGGTTGCATCATTTGATTGCAACTACAACTACTGTATATAGCAAGAGACCCACATCATTTTTTTTTCTCTATTTTTTGTGTGTGTCGGCTAGAAGAAAAAGCATTATATAGACAAGCATAACAAACAAAACAGAAACAATTGCGTCGAGCTGGAGCTGCCATGATAAAAATTGTCTGAAGGGATAAACATTATAGGAAACTGTATGGATCGCTGCTTGTCGCGTCTGTTGGTGACTCGGGGGTCAAGCAGGGTGCATTGGGGTCATCTATGATTCCAGGATGATGGCTTTGATCTCATCCATGTAGTTTGACAGGAGGCTGGAATCGTTGGATTTACCGTCCACGGACAGGCCTCCACCAGGCTGTTAGAATGTGCAAGGAAGAATAGAAGTGTACATGAGGACCTTGACTCGATATTTCCGGACATACATGTACAATTTTTAATCCGAGAAGAGTATTTTTTGTTACTTTTCTGTCAAATACTGTTTTGCCGAGTGAAAGCAGGGGAAAAGAGAGATTGGCTGGAGAGGGAGGGGTGTGGATCTCAAAACTGACTAAAAATACAATGCCTACTTCACAAGGAATATTCATCACCAATAATTCAGATCAAGATATGGTGACAATGTCTATTAGAACACTGTTACATCACCAAAAACTGCCAGAGTTTGAAATGTTGCTGTTACCCCCTTCTACAGTGTAGGTTTACTCGACAGATTATTGTAATCAGAAACTAAATAATACTGAGGCATAAGTGATCGCTGACTACTGACACACATTTACATTAAATCTACAAATGGACAACAAACAATGGAACACTGGTCTGATTTCCATGTTGCAATATAATTACTCATCAAATCAGAAAATTCTTATCAGTCCAGGTGAAAAACAAGACAATTTTATCACGGGCAAAAAAAAAAAGGCAAAAAAAAAAAAAGACAAAAACCAAAAATGTTGAATCAACTAAAAAATAAACCTTGAAAACTTGACAATTCATACGATCAAACGTAGACTGTTTCCTTTTATTTGACATGTCATTTCTACATTATACTGTGCCTTTAGCAAGAAAGAAAGGAAGAAAAAAAGAAAGAAAGAAAGAGATGGAGAGCCGTATGGCCATGCCTTTCCCCCATCAGTCAATCTCACCGTGGCCTTGAGGAGAACACAAGCCTGGTGGCCCTTCATGGAGCGGCTGAAGAGAGAGGCGGTGCGCTCGACCCGCTCCACCACCACCATGTGGCAGAAGAAGCAGACGCGGGCGAGCACCAGGCCAAAGTCGGCCCCGCCCGGGGGCGTGGTGAAGGAGTTCTTGGCCGACAGGTCCCCCTGACCCAGCAGCTCGGCGTACTGCTCTCTGCAAATGGGAGAGGGTTGCATTTACAGTGAAAAAGTATGATCATATATCTTGTATCATATACAACATGAATCATGACTTGCTAAATTTGATGCTCTTTAAAGGACAAGTTCACCTTCATAAACATAAGGATTGAGAGAATACAGCAATATTAGTAGAACACATCATTGAAAGTTTGAGGAAAATTGGACAATCGATGCAAAAGTTATGAATTTTCAACATTTTTGTGTTGGAACCGCTGGATGAGGAGACTACTAGGGCTCGTGATGTCATATGAGTACACCAGTATAAAGAAAATATAAAGAAAATTCAACAGATTTTCACTTTTTTCGCATAATAAAAGAGCACTTGACTCGACTCTTTCTAAAGGCAATGGGAATAATATTACCCATAACATATGTCAGTAACGAGTCAAGGGAGTGTGTACTTTTTTCAAAAGATGAAATTTTGTGAAATTCTCTTTACATTTTCCTTATATTGTTGTACGCATGTGACATCATACCCTGCAGTAGTCTTCTCATCCAGCGGTGACTGCACAAAAACTTCAAAAATTCATAACTTTTGAACGGATTTTCCGATTTTCCTCAAACTTTCAATGATGTGTTCTACTAATATTGCTACATTCTCTCAATCGTTATGATAATGAAGGTGAACTTGTTCTTTAAAAACAGGAGAGGAGGATTCACACAGTTTTCACTCTGGCCACTGCTGATTAACACTTCTACTACGAAGATACTCAGCAGGATCCATAAGTCAGGATGTAGTGCTAAGGAGTTGAACTTAGGTGCTCATTTGCAGTGCATGCTTGTTGGTGCATTAAAAATATATGGTGCGAGTAAAAATCCAGTTCCTCAGTCTAGATGCCGAGTGGAAGAGCTCTCTTGAAGGCCTCAAATGAAGTGGCTTCAAGGGCGTTTTTAGGAAGCCTATTCCAAGCAGTTACTGTGCGTGGAAAAAATGAGTTCCGATAGAGTTGGGTTCGGGTAGGAATTGCCAGCAACTTGTTTGGATGGTACTGTCGTATGTTGCTAACAATCATGGGTGATGTGTAGTGCTGTGCATTGATGGCTGCCATGTTGTGCTGAATTTTGTACATGAGGAAGAGGCTAGCAGCATTTCTTCTCCTCTCCAGACTTTCCCATTTAAGTTGTTCAATCATGGCAGAGACACTTGAACATGTTGAGGACGGACTGATTTTGCTATAATACACATTTCCCTATAGACACCTGTCGGAGCATATTCAGTACTAGTCTTAACCCTAACTAGGCCGGGGGGGGGGGGGCCTCCGAGGCCCCCCCCCTCGACGTTCCGCGCGATGTATCGCAATCGCAAAAAGCTATCGCCGCGACGTTTCATGACTTTTTTCTTTCGAGTCTCCCGCATCATTTGACACCAAATTTGCGACGCCCGGGCGCGCGGTTCCAAAGTTACGCATAAATATGTACATGCATGTCAGACCAAAAATTGCTCAAAAACGTTAATTCGTGTACAATTTCAATGCAAACTGTGCTTACTGGCAAATTTCATAAAAGCATGATTATTTTGGTGTTTTATTGATTAAAATTAATGAAAAACATATTTTCTTGTTCGGAGCGATGTCGCGGACAAATTTCATCGAAAAAACAATGAAAAACATAAAGTCGAAAAAACAAGGAAATACATAAGAAATTCAAAAAAACAATAAAATACTTAAGAATTTATTCTGATATCACATTTTTTTTTATTACATTTGCTAAGGACAATAAAAAGAATATTTACACAAAAAATGTGCCTGTTTTGAGCTTTATTTTGTGATTTATACCAAATAGTCTGATTTTATGCATCATCATGCATACATTAGCATAATTTAGCATAAATGATGATTTTTTGAAAAATTAACTTCATGGTATATTAGAGTACATCATAGGCAATGTGTGTGCCAATTTTCGTCGCGATCGCGCGGTCGACGGCCGAGATCTGGAGGGGGGGGCCTGGGAGGCCCCCCCCCCCCCCCCGGCTCTATCAACTACCTAAATAGCCCGGCCTAGTTAGGGTTAAATGGGTTAATATTAATCAGGACTGAACAAATAAGTCACAGTTCATGAGAGATGCTCCTCTTGTGCATCCTTTGTACGTATAATTTTACAGAACAGAAAGTGGCGCCTACTACGAGAGGTTGACACCACTCTCAGCAGAGAAAACTTGATTTCACCGGGACCCACTAGGAGGTCATTTTCAAGAGTGGAATACATCAGATTGTCATAATTGCAAAGCACACATGTCTGTACTTCTCAACATTCAATGCAGCATGAATCTGCAGCACTATACTGACATATAAAACACTTGAAATGAAACTGTTTCGTTGCCACATCAAATATCTTTCACGGAAAGAGCTTCCTACGAGGAGGACATCTTACCGGCTGCAGGGCGTGGCCAGCATATAGGAAGAGACCGGTAGAAGCACTTTGAAGTCAATCTTCTCACTCGTTGCTCCTGAATCATCCTATGGAACGAAGCAGATGTTTTAAGATTTTACACAAAATAGATTTCTTATCGACCAACAGAAAGAAAAGAGAAAGAGAAAAACTGTATACTGTCAAACACTATATATTCGCAGCATGAAATTTTCGAGAATTACCACTGGCATCCAATTCATATTGTGTACGCGCTTGCAAAATTCGCAAAATTAAAATGCACGCGGACATTCCTCGTTTTACAGTATGTTAATCAACATCATTGATTAGAAAAGATAATAATAGCTCTTAAATTCTATTGAACACTGTGATTGATACCATTTCTAGACATGGTGTGTAACATACGCAACATGGACAGACAAAACTGTCATATTCTGGGGAAGGGAGTTATAAGTACCCAACAAGCAGCTTACCTTGACCATGTATGTAAGCGTTCCCTTCAGCTTCTGTGGCATGGTGATGGCATGGATGCTGAAGGCAAACTGGCCCTCGTTGGAGGCCTCGGGTGGCAGCTGGAATGGGACCTTGACTCCATCATGCTGTGACGCTCCCGCCTAAAGAAACAGTAACCACAATGGAAAATGTTAACCAGAATCTGAAGAGGGCTTCTTGATCGATGGCAAATAAACTGATGCAACAGCTACAGCAATATCACACATCATGCGAGAGGGAATTGGCAATCTAGAACTTAAAAGTGACATTTCTCGATGCACATTTTAACCCGTTGAGGACGGGCTGATTTTGCTACAACACACATTTCCCATAGACACTTGCCCGAGTATACTAGGGACTTGTCCTCGTCGGGTTAATACATCTAGTGTACACATTCAAACCTGGTGCAATATCAATTATCTTGTCTTCATGTACCAAAAAATGAAAGTACTGTAAATGTGGTATATTTCGAGGCGTTTTTACTTTTATTACTTTCACAAATCAACTGATATTCATGAAATTAAACTGTGAAAATATTGCCTTCGATAACAGAAATGTAATGTATATTCTTATTGTCTTCAAGATAACTGGATTGCGACAATCAGCCTTAAAACCTCTGAAAGTGACCATACTGCTTGATAGTGACCATTAGCCTCAAAATCTTTGACAGTGACCTCGCTCCTTTCTGACATATATGATATTTCTGACAGCTGAATAGCACACAAAAATGGTAAAAGCAAAACACAAATCAATAAATGAAAAAATAATAAAAATAAAAGCCTGAATTCAAACTAAACCACAATAAACATGACTACTAAATGGATGACCGACTGACCTCGCGTATAAGCTTGGTGTTGAGGGAGTCGAGGACGTTGAACTCGAGAGCCTTGAGGTGGGATGGGGTGAGGTTGGTGAAGATGACCGAGATGACCACTTGGGAGTTCTGCTTGGGGTCCACTCTCGTCTCATATGTCTGGAGGAGGGGGGACGGAAGACAGGAAGGGGGCAGTGACACGCCCATAGAAGAGGATAACTTGACTGTGTTACAATGGGTAATGCTCTCAATGCAGCAGTATATATCACACAGCTATGCTTCATTGCAGAATGCAACTTGTGGCTCAACTACTTGTTCGAGTGCTCTTATGGTGGCAGCTGAATGTGTAAGCCACCCAGAAAATCTCATGAATGGAATTCTGAAAGTGCACGCTGACATTCATTGCAACCTACAAAACATCACTCTGCAGATGGCAGGGGGGGGGGGGGGGGGGGGGGCAAATGATTCTAAAAAGTAAATGCATATAACATCCTTATGAATGCAATCCTCATAAGCAATATTCTACGCTAATTCTATGCAAAATCGATTTGCAATCTGGCAAAAAAAAATAAATAAATAAATATCTCTCCAAACACAACTCTTTTGCACACCATACAATGTAACTTGCTGAAAACAAGAGAGAATAAAGTTGACAAATAATCGCATGGGAACTAAAAAACACCTTGAGGTTTAGAATACGACAAACAGAACTCACTGCATTCAATTCAATAGTTTGATATGTATACCAAAATCCTACATGTATATATTCAAAACTAAACAATGAAATACCTTTACAGGGTGGAAACTTCCTTCACTTCTTTTTGCCCCTTTTTGTTAAATGACCTTCGTACACAGGACTATCTTACCATCCTATTGCACATATGGTGTTAACATGAATAATGTAATCATAAGCCATATAATTCAATGTATTGGCAAACAGAAACTATGACCCTACTCACCATCTTGATGGACTCGTTTTCTGCTAATAGTCTGTAGCTGGACATCGCCTGTAGCAATAAAATCAAAATCAGCATTATTCTCATCATCTAACAATTTGCACACATCATAACACACAAAAAACAAATTTCACAAGAAGTTGTGCTTCAAAAGCATATCTCCCATCACCCTAATCTTTCAAGACATTCAACCTCACAGCTCCCAGTCATTTTTTTTTGTTATTCCACAGAGACAACTTTTCATCACTGCATTGTTCAGGTGACTTACTGGAATGACAACTTCTGGAGTGGGTTCGGGCGACACCTCCACTTCCTCCACCGCTTCATAGTTCTCCTTGCTCGCCGACTTCTTTTTCCTCTTCTCCTTCTTTTCCTTCTCCTTCTCTTTCTTCGTCTTCTTCTCTTTCCGATGTTTCTTGGATTTCTGTGAATTGTGATGATCATAAAATGTGGGATTTATTGACTTGTGTACAATTCAAGATTAGTCTTAGAGTTCCAGACCTTCACAATGCTCTCATATCTATAAATGTCAAATTTGGTAGTCTTCATCATCACACTTCAATGCAGATTTGCACTGGCTGGGTTAATGTTACACATAATGAACAAAGACATATTTTGTAATTTTGAGATATCTTTTGTTTTTCTTTGAGCCACACCTGATAACATTTGTTTCTCCTACACAACCATATCCATGTCTGGCTTTCTTGTTTGTTTGAATACCCTGGTATTCAAGAAATGTAGAACATTCTTTACTAACAAGGAAAATTAATATCAGGAAGCAAAATTCAATGAGGACAAACAGAAGTATAAAATATGCACAAAAGATTGCTAAGCTACATGTCTGACAAGATATACAACCATGCATTTTTTTTTTTTTTTTGATAACAATGACAAATTTGCAGCTAAGCATTCTTTGAAATCTCGAGATAATGATATCAGAAATGACTTACTATCACAACAACAAGAATAAAAACACACATCAATAGAAACTCGCAACACTTGGAATGCGACAGAAGCAAGCATACCAGGACCTACATACAGTAGAACAGGTGTTCTTGGATGCAAGCAGTGAACACTACACAAAATTATCACAGGCTCTCTGAAGTACAACCAACCTTCATTTGAAGCAATCAGGGTCGCAGTATAATGTTACTTTTTGTGAGACAGCATTTACACACATTTTGTACAGTTTGTTCTTGAAAACTTGAATGCACTACGTGTGTACATTTTACACAGGCAATAAATGATTTGATGAATAAGTTGGAAGCGAGTCAGATGATAAAAGCTATGTTGTGGAGTGTACTTTTTGTAGTCAACACTCACAGCTTGTCAGAAAGCTATGGTATGTTACGGTGGTAAAAATGGCAAGCCAATAATCTCTTGCATCTGGAGGCGATAGGGTTTGTTGCCGCTGTGAGACATACCTCTTCCTGCGGGGACTCCTCCTGGGCCCTCTGCCCGTTAGTGGCCGGGGCGGGAGTGGGGGTTTGGGCGGGGGAGGGTTTGGAGGTGGTGGAGGTGGTGGTGGTAGTGGTGGTGGTTGTGTCTTGGGACAGCCAGAAGCTCAAATCATCCACCTGTAGGTCATGGGATCACAGGGGAAGGGATACGTACAGAGAGTGGGAGAGGACATGCCAGACATGCGCAACATGCTATCAACATGCGGTACAACCAGGATCTCACAAAATCTCACCAGACTCAAGTCAAAGCCATTTCAAATTCACATAATGACTCAAATATAACCTGTGATATTGCACTAATAGAATGCTATCAGTCTCATCAAAATTTTTGCTGAAGTTTCTGCCTGCTCTATTTAAAGCAAAATTGAAATGATGAATTGAATCTGGTATATTAAACTGTTGCACAGTTGTGATAATGTAGCAATGATGACTGCCAGGGGAGGGGGAGTGGGGAAGAGAATGTACACCTGATGAACTATTCATTCAACGACATGATCTGCGGCAGTGGAAAAGTGGAAAATTTCTGTCAGAGCAGAAACTTTGATAACACCAACTTCTTACATAAGGTCATTTTCAGTAAAATTTACTTGCTTGTGATTTTGTATATGAGAGCATTTTTTCATATCAATATATTTATATCTCTCAAAGAGCATTTCCATATTCTCATTTTGGCATTACTTTAGCACAGCATGATAGTCATGAAAACTGCCACACCATGAAATATTCCACATTTATAGCATACTTTTATCTACATTTTACAGTAACAGTATTCCTATGGTGTTTTTTGGCAGAACAAAAAGCACTATAAAATACTGCAATTTAGTGCAAAGAAAGTAATGGGTAGCAACTCTATACACCGAACTAGTTTACATCTGCGGCTGCCACACTAAATCATGCTAGTGCTAAAGTCCATCCTTAAACAATGAACTTTCATAAGTGATGTCTACATTGTGTATCGCCTGAATTCTGAAGTGATTCTTTAGGATCTAATCAAAGGAGCAAATGTTTCAATGCTCGGGCAGGAGGGGAGGAGACAAACCACGCCCAGACTTGTTGCCAGCACATTAACATCTTTCACCAAATTTCTAATCATTCATGTTGTGCCCATATAAAATCTAAACATTTTGGTATCATAATACTAATTTTGTAAAAAAAAAAAATAATAATAATAATTAAACAAAATGAATAAATTAAATAAAACATCTTATTGTTCAATGGTGCCACAGTTCAGTCATTTCAAACATTCACTGAAAAAAAAAACAACAACCAAAGAGTGATAACACTAACACCATTGCTAATCTACACTACAAGTATTATGAAAATAATTCTAGTACTAGTATTTACTACAACAAGAATACATTACTACGCATCACTAAATAAACTGTAATCACAAAACCAGTACAAGGGTAAATGCTGTATGCATGGCTATCAGGTTTCACCTGGGCAGTGCAATGACAAAGGATAGGGTAAGGGTAGAGGGCTGGAGGTGAAAGGAATTTGTATTTTGGGAAAAACCTGCGAGAGGCAGAAGTCCCCTTTTGCAATTACTCCCAATGTATCAACAGGATTTAGTCCTGCAAGTCATTAGCATCAAATTTTCACATCAAACAGCCATCGAAAATTTTCCGGATAATTTGTCAGAGTTACAATTGTATCTTCAATCGATGGTATAATTTCAATTCAAATTGAGCTACAACCATAAATATGGGCCCACGGATAATTCCAATAAACAAGAGACCCGCGGGTCTAGCGCTCACCTGAGTATCGCAAGTTCACCTTTCACGCAGTCACTAATCTAAATTATTCACAGCTCTACTAAAATTTGACCAGGCTTCTCAAGTAGAAGATGAAAATGTACAATAAGGGCCGAAATTTTTAAAGATTCCTTCATTTGGGGGGATTGGGGGCCCCCTGGGGCCCTCTGGGTGGGGCATGGTGCCCATTTTGATAAATTGAGATCCTGACCCCCTAGGGATGCTACCTGCCAAGTTTGACGAAAATCCATCATGAGGTTTTCAGGAAGAAGATGAAAATGTACAATTCAGGCCCCCATTTGGACCTTCCCAACCCCCCCCCCCCCCTGCCCCCAAGAGGGGCACCCCTGGATTTGCTATGAACAAACTTGAAACTACAGTCATTAATGTACTCACTCATAGTATTATCTTAGCTATATAACTTCTGATTCTAGAGAAGATTTTTAAAGATTCCTTCATTTTGGGGGGTTTGGCCCCGCTGGGGCCCCTGGGTGGGGCATGGTGCCCATTTTAACAAATTGAGATCCTAACACCCTAGGGATACTACCTGCCAAGTTTGGTGAAAATTGGTCATGGGGTTCTCAAGAAGAAGATGAAAATGTATAATTTAGGCCCCATTAGGACCCCTCCCCACCCCCCCTCCCCTGGGTCCCAAGGGGGGCACCCCTGATTCTGCCATGAACAAACTTGAAACTACAGTCATCAATGTACTAACTCATAGTATTAACTTAGCTCTATCACTTCTGGTTCTAGAGAAGAAGATTTTTACAGATTCCTTAATTTTGGGGGGTTTGGGCCCCCCTGGGGGCCCCCTGGGTGGGGCATGGTGCCCATTTTAACAAATTGAGTTCCTAACCCCCTAGGGATGCTACCTGCCAAGTTTGATGAAAATCGGTCTTGGGGTTTTCAAGAAGAAGATAAAAATGTAAAAGTTTACGCACGACGGACGACGCACGACGGACGACGCACGACGGACGACGCACGACGCACGACGCACGACGGACGCCGGACGAAGGGCGATCGCAATAGCTCACTTGAGCCTTTGGCTCAGGTGAGCTAAAAATCCATACAGTTGCCATACAGTTGTATGAGCTTCTTTTCTTTATTTTTTGTTTTGTTTTGTTTTACTGTTCACTAAATAAGGGCTAATGCCTTGATATCAACATCAATTCCTGGAATGCGAAAAAGAAAGGCAAGAAAAGAAGATAGAAAAGAAAAGAAATTACAAATTCAGTTGCAACATTTAACCATGCACTTTTGGACTCTTGCAGCTTAGGACAATGCACACAAAACGTAGCTAACTTACCGCCGGTGCCTCCACAGGCCCAGCCGGTGCTGGTGTGCTCTGCTCTTCAGGGACGGCTGCTGCCTTGACCTCGGCTTCTGCAGCGGCCACAGCATCGTTGCCATTGGCAACGGGTTCAGCGGGGGTCTCCTTGCTCTCTTCTTCTTCCGCTCCCATGAGGTCTGGCTCAGCTGCCTCTTCTACTACCTCTTCCTTGGCTGCCTTGGACTTTTTCTTCTGCAAAATGACATTTTTATTCCTTTTTGTCAGTTTGAGAAAATTTCTGCTTTGTTTTGAAAATTTCTGAAACTACCTTAACTAGGCATTACGCTATTGTAGGTACTGCAGAGAGGAATGACTGGAGTACTTGTATGGGGAAAAAACAAAACAAAACTAGAATACCAGCAACTGGAATCTTGGGGAATAAGAAGGGAGGGGACTGGGTAGGTTGTACGAGAAGAACTCAATTCTGATGCTATACAGTGGACTCCCGTTATAACAAAGTCCTCGGGACAGGCAGTGTTCTTTCGTTATATTGAAATTTCGCTATAACCTAACAAATAAACAATAAACTAGAAATGTCGCTTTGGCGGCTGGTATGCCTCCGCCATAATGCATGATTTTTCCCAATAGGTCTATACGCATACACCAAGTGTAAAAAAAAATAACCCTGCTGGCATTGCATAAATATGAGGGTAATAGTAAAATTTTGAAGTCTTGCACTTGACCTTTGACCCCTGACCTTTGACCCCATGAACCCTACATTCTCTAGATAATCACTTCCAGTCAGTACATGTATATACTATGTCCCATGAAGATACCTTGAACAATTTTCCAAGGTACTGAGAAAAAAAAAGAAGTTTTAATATTTTTACTTGACCTTTTGACCTTTGACCTTTGACCTCATGACCCAAACTTTCACCAGAGAATCTTAATTGGGTAATACATGTATACACTAAGTTTCAAGAAAATATCTTCAGGCATTCAATAGATATGGTGGAAATAGTGAAATTTTATGTATTTGACCCTGACCTTTTGACCTTTGACCTCATGACCCAAACTTTCACCAGAGAATCTTAATTGGGTAATACATGTATACACTAAGTTTCAAGAAAATATCTTCAGGCATTCAATAGATATGGTGGAAATAGTGAAATTTTATGTATTTGACCCTGACCTTTTGACCTTTGACCTTTGACCTCATGACCCAAACTTTCACCAGAGAATCTTAATTGGGTAATACATGTATACACTAAGTTTCAAGAAAATATCTTCAGGCATTCAATAGATATGGTGGAAATAGTGAAATTTTATGTATTTGACCTTGACCTTTTGACCTTTGACCTTGAGCATGTGCACCCAAAAGTTGATAGGCACAACTTCACCCCCTAATACACATACATGCCAAGTTTCATTAGGATACCTCAACAGGTTTCGATAGTTACCTTGTCCACAAAATTCATTAAGGACGGACGGACGGACGGAAGGACGGACGGACGGACGGACGGAAGGACGGACGGACGGACGGACGGAAGGACGGACGGACGGACGGACGGAAGGACGGACGGACGGACGGACGGACGGACGGACAACCCGAAAACATAATGCCTCCGGCACCACTTCGTGGCGGAGGCATAAAAAAAACATAGAGCCGATAATTTTGCCACCGGAATTTCGTTATAACCATGTCCGCTATAACGGGAGTACATTGTACTGATTCTTTGAAGAATACAACATATTCTAATTAAAAGTATGTAATCTCTTGATGGCAATCCATTCAAACTGCTTACAT
Source organism: Diadema setosum (assembly GCF_964275005.1). Taxonomy (NCBI): domain Eukaryota; kingdom Metazoa; phylum Echinodermata; class Echinoidea; order Diadematoida; family Diadematidae; genus Diadema; species Diadema setosum. The sequence goes on from NC_092697.1 coordinate 12,546,518, forward strand.
TTATAAATTGTAGGCAAGAATTTGATGATGCCTCGGTGTACCAAGCAATGTATTTTTCCAATTAATGCCTTTCCCTTGAACTCTACAAACTGAATTCGCACTAATTCTCTTGTCTATGGATATACACAAAATCCATTACATTTACAGTCAAGAGTCAGACACATATAAGTAAGAGTCTCTTGTCCATATTCCAACATGCAAAGATGCCCTTCTTTCAAGGCCTTCTTTGTAAGAGGATTATGAATCTGTGGTTTAGGAAGGCTAATGACACCTGACCTGTTTGGACTCAAAATCAGAATAAATCAAAGTGCATTTCTCACTCTTATACCTAGCCTGCATCTATATCTACACCTCTACTTTTTTTTTTAATCAGAACATGGCAATTTTAGTTACTATCACATAATACCGGTAACCAGACAATCATTCAATGTTTTAAAAAAGAATAGATTATTATATTTCACTAGCAAAATAGAATCATCTTGAACATAAAGTACGAAAATTTCCCCTTTTGCAGCAATTGTCTAAAGGGCGTCATTCCTCCGGAAGTGATCGTCCATTTTGCGTGGCATAGACCCACCTTCTTCTTGTCCTTCTCCGACTTCCTCCCGCGCTCCTTCTCTGCCCCCTTGTCCTTGCTTCTCTTCTTCTTCGGCCGCTCCTCTGCCTTGCCCACCTCTGCCTCCTCATGGGTGGTCTTCAGCTCCCCGCCCACGTTGCGATGCCTCCTCACCGGCAGGCGGTCCGAGTCGTCCAGCGGCCTACCAAGGCATCAATGTCGATACAGTCAACATATGAAGAGTATGATCGCTAAATGGGTTAAATGCTATATCTAAACATCTTAAAGTCAGTCCATCATCAAAGACTAGTAGAGCAAAATATTACCTTCACAGTCGTGACACCTCAATTTGGAATATAACACAGAATATTCTGGGAATTATGACTGAAAATATTCCATTTCTTAATAATTTTCACTGTTTTCTTAGCAGCTTTAGCTGCAAATGTCGCAAATCAACAAGAATGGAGTTAAGTCATTTTGCGATCAATCTCTTCATATCATCCATGGCAATGACGTACCCCATGGAAGGTAAGGGTTGTAATGGACGATAGAAATGGTGGTAAATAAAACTGCATATATGGTCACAGCAATTGTATTATTACTATTACTGGCAATAATGCCAATGAAAATAATGATGATGATTATCATAATGATAATGACAGAGATGATGATGATGATAACAACGACAGTTACCTTTAACACCACTACCATCAAAACCACCAACACAAAAAGCAATCAATGCCACAAATAATGTGTCCTAGCGGTACTGATATCATGATCACTAACACAATCATTACTGTAGATGCAAAACCATTACCACAGTTTCATCAATTGACTTCAGTCATGTTACATACCAGAAATATTCAGGGCATGAAATTTTCGCCAACTGCCACTGGCATTCACTGCATAGTGTAGGCAAGAACTTTGGTGTGCATTTTAATTTTGCGACTCTTGGCTCCTCAAGAAATTCATGAAAATTTCATGCACCAAAAATTTCTGGTGTTTCAGTATTCTATGTGGAGCAAAGAGCAGACAAAGAGGGCTACCTTACCTTTCTAAATCAATGTCCAGTGCTCGGTGGGGATCGTCCATTGGGCGATTGTCCTCCTCGTGGTCTGAGAGTACGGCTCCCTGTAACGAAACAGGAAGATGGTGGACACTTTCCTCAGTAAATTGCTAACATACAAACTTATTTTTATTTCAAATCTAAATTTTACATCTTACCACATGTATTGAGTATTGCTTTGCAGTAGAAGCAAACATTCAGCATTATCACCCTATCTCAGAGAAGTCTGGTAATGATGCAAGCCATCTGACTTTTGGACATGCTAACATTTACCAATAAGTTTATTTTGAACTTATTACTCAGGAGACAGACATGTGGTAGGCAGAAATCACACACTAGATGTTCTTTTCTCCTTGCTTATCTGTTTTTTTTGAGGGGAATAAAGTGATTCTAAATTTGTTTCTCGTTAGTTTCTTTCAAAACAGGATCAACAGATAAACTGAAATGTGAGCAGCTGCATTGCAAAATCTAAAAAAAAAAAAAAAAAACTTTTACACAAAGTTCCTTTTGAACATGAAAATGCATGTATAATAAAACAATACTCATCATTCTGTCCAAAAATGTTTTTAAAATACTTTTTGTTAATCTCTATGGTTAATCTGAATGATACTATGTAACTGTCAGGACAATGTATTGTCTATTATAAAAGTTGTGTGGTAACACATTACCAATGATTTATTTAGCGTCATTGCATGTGGAGAAGCTAAATTTTAAATGCTGCAATTCAGCTCAGCCTGGCAAACCTCAAAATAGAGAAAACTCATGGTTGGTAGAAACTGTAATGTTGCTTTTGTTGTTGTTGTTGTTATTGCTGTATACTACATTTAGTCAAGACATATGCCTTAGCACAGTGGAATACAGAATACACATGGATTGTTATTCATAAGACCCATCCAAGAAAATGTGGAGGTGGAATGTTTAGATTGGAACTTTTGGGCCCAAACCTCTGGCATCTCTTCTCCCACAATGTCGACGCGGTGCGCCACAGGAATGTCGTCGCTGGAAACGGAGGTGTGGCGCCCTCGCTTGCCCTTCTTGTGCTTTCTGTGCTTCTTCTTGCCAGACGAGCCCTTGGTATGCTGCATGTACTGATCGGTCACGTTGACCCCTGAGGCAAAATGTGAACACAGAAGAGGGAGGCAAAACAGACATGAGAATTAAAGATAGAGCAGAAAGTTCAGTCACCATCCTCACTGGCCTGCTTCTTTCTGAAAACCATCAAACAGATTATGGTCTGAATTACACCTGCCATCATGCTGGATGTTAAAAGAAGAACCTACAGACACACACTAAATCAAAGACTACCATGATTCTAAAACAAATCAACAGAATGCAAACTCTGCCCCCTATGTTGCCATGGCAAACTTCAAAATATGCTCCAGTAGGAGGCATATAATGAGAAGCAAATATCTCCAGTGGGATGATAGCACAACACAACATGTTGTGCAATGTATATAAAGGGCAAAGCATTTCAAACTCAAATCGCCAGCTGATACGTAGCAGGCACCATACTGTACAAGCTGAAATTTTCGCGGTGGTTTTATTTTCGCGAATTTCACAAATCACCTTTGAACCGCAAAAATAACAACACGCGAAAATAACAATGCTCAAATAAGTAAGTTCAGTTTCCATAGACCCTCGCAACCGCGAAATTAACAACACGCGAAAATGTCCTGCAAGTAGCAATTCGCAAAAATATCTGTACGCGAAAATTTCAGCTCATACAGTATGATATACAATGTCAGCAAAGGGAGAAACTCCATGCCACTTTGCTAATGCAACAGAATGGACATCATTTCTGATTTTTTTTCTTTCCTTCGTGTAACATCTCTCTGTAATCATTTATAAGACACTGCTTCCCAATACAACCTGCAATACTTTCAGTGGTTAAAAGCAGGAGATTGTTGTTGTTGTTGTTTTGCTACGGTGCTGACAATCATTATAGATTGCTACAATTCAAAACTCTTCAAGAAACAGGGAAATGAAACGGACTCTCATTTACCCCTTTAAATCTATTCATAGTACACACAAAAATCTTTGTTGATATGACACCGCTCCATATATTAAAGTCTAATGACAGGCTCACTTTGGCCCATTACATCCAGAATAGACCAATTAGGTCCAACACAGTTCCCATGGGTCCAGCACAACCCAAATACACCATATACATGTGTACAACAGCTCATGAGGCCCAATGCAAGCCTGGCACTGGCCAATGGGATCCAAAGTAGGCCCACAGCACCTAAAGTCACCCCAGTTTGTTTGTTTTTGTTTTTTTTTTCACTTTTAATAGAATGAACTGACGTCACCCAAATCCCACAGGGTGAGATCTTAAGACACTACATAACATGTACAAACAGTGTAGTTTACACTCAAGCTACACAGGAAAAATTGTTTGCAGTCATACACTGTAACTGGATTTTCAAGCCAAGGGTGTTTTGGAGAATCAAAACTTGGGAGATTTCAAGGAAATTGAATTTTCCCCTAATTTTTCGACAAAGCAGAGTGATGAATGAGCAGAGAGAGGGATACACTTTCCCCAAACAGAAACTAATCTAGACTTACATGAAAGAAATGAAGACTTACATCCCAAATTCTCACAAACCGTCAGATCTGGGGGGCGTTTCATCAACGAGTTCGTCGGAGATTTCACCGACAAATTTGCTATCAGCCAATCAGACCAAGGATTTCATTAGCTTTTAACAGTTGTCAGTGTAAATCCTTGTGTCTGATTGGCTGATAGCAAATTCGTCGGTGAAAACCTCCGACGAACTCGTTGATGAAACGCCCCCCAGAATTTTCAAATTAGCATTCACTTGAAGCTTATGGTAACAATATGCAAAGTGAGAGCATGTTATAGTGTATACTGCCAGCATGAAAAGCATTACCCATGGGCTAAGGAAGCTAAGTACTGAATCCTCCACCAGCAGTAAGAGAATGTTCACTATCACAGAATGGAATATTCATTACAAACACAGACAGAAACAATTGCATGTAGATATATCTAGTCATTACTGTTGGTTTTGCATTCCCCAAACTGCAAAATTTACACTGACAAATATATGTGCATACACATTACCAAATGTATAATAGCGATGGGGAGAAAAAAACAACAACAGTCTATTCAAAGCAGAGTATGCTATCATACTCTAATACAGTTGGATGATAACATCACATATATACACTACTGCATGACATGGAGACAAAGGATTCTACAGTAACACAAAGCACACATTTAGCTTTTTCTCACAACGTTGAAATATTTGGCATGCATGCTTTTGAACGGCAACGTGGCACAAAAAAAGTGTGCAACAACACTTTGCAAGTAGCAGGTCTAACAGCAGAACAAGAGACATTGCGCTTGATTTTTGAGAGGGAGCACTACCAAACATTCTTTTTTTTTCCCCAACATACTTTCATCTGATCAAAACAAAAGCCTGCATTGACATCACTGGATATAATCTGGGACATTACAAATGACAGAAGAAATGAGTGTAAACAACAAAATGAGAGATGTTTCTCACAGCTTGAAATATGCCATGAGGTATCAAACTGTACCATGTAAGGAGTCAAATAGTGAAATGTACAATGTCGCAGGAACATGGTATAACAAATGTTTGCTTAAATGCCTCTGGTTTAGTTTTTGAAAATGAGAGCAACTGGACTGCCACATAGTTGAATGTGATGCCTCCATCTTCTTTTTGAGATTGCCATATAATATTATAGTCATACAATGTACAGTCTGGCCGATCACTATTGTAGTGAAGTTTATTGATCATGACCTTTGACCTTGAGAACTGACCTTTCATCTCTCTAAAGATAGTATCTGATCTCATATGATTTCTGTTCCTCTTCTCAATGACAATCTCATTTGACTTTTCCTAGCCAAAATTATGGCTGCACAATAACATATTAGCCAAAGCTAGGAACCTCTGATTTTTCACCCTCACCATTTGATTCGATATTATTCTGTGTATTCACATTTCCTTCCTATTATAATATATCAGCATTCGACGTTTTGAGTGAAGTTAAAACAGGAAGTCAAGTGACTTTTGACCATCACCCTAAAATCTTTTCTTGCTTTCTTTCTTTTCTTTGTTGCTAAACATTATTCCTCTTGAAGACTTTTCCACAATGCACATGCCTCACAGATTGAGTCCTGACAGAGTTTTGCCGCAGAGAAAACTTCTCTTTTTTTCTTCAAGGTGAGTAAAGAGAAAACTACTATTAAAAACTTAAGAGAAATAAAGAAGAAGCCCAATAAACCAAGAGAGTGACACAAAATCTTATGAAAAGGCAAAGACTTCCTTTTTAGGCATTATGAAAGTGGAACTAAGTATCGGCTGTACAAGAATAATTTTAACAGAATAACAGAAAGAAGGGCTTTGATGATATTTTAGAGACATCAAAAGTTGTACTCCTGTTCCAATCAAGTAAGGACAAGAAAAAAAAAAAATGGAAGGAATATAGGGCATATAAAACACAGAATAAACTGCCTTTTCTTTTTTCTTTTCTTTTTTCATGCATGCCCTCAAGACCCATACTTCCTTTCAAAGCAGATTGAATTGCACCAGTCAACCCCTTAAACATAATATATTTTTCTTTTCCAAACGAATAATTTCCAGCTACATACACTGAGAGAAAACTGAGGCAGGTTTACGCTTTTGTGGCACAACATCCATGAGGGGGCTCCTGTGGTCTAGATCATCTTCTGAGTCTTGAGCGGAGAATAATCAGAGAAGTCTCATTAGAATACTGTACACTGGATGAAAGCCAAATTTTACATTACTGCAAATTGGCTAACACACCGTATAAAGTGGGCAACTATAAAGTGTCAAAATATTTCCACTGCTGATGTTTCCACTGTCTGAACAATGATACATAAGCACTATCTAACAGTCTAATGTTTGTTTCATGATTAATCATATAAAACTTAGAAAACAAAGAAGAAAATGTCATATCTTAATAATTTCAGAACAAAACAAAAAAAAATCTTGAACACTGGTTGCTAGGTGCTGGAACGTATGGAACTACACACACCACTATCTTCATTACATTTTGTCCTTCTGGTTTCTACATATTTCTATCCACACAATACTTGCTTTGTTATCCAGTCAATGGGCACCTGTACCTGGTGTTCAGTACAGCCAAAGCAATACAAATATCAAAATGGTCTGCATACTTAATGACCCACCATCATGTTACCCTGATAAAGTTGCAGACATATAAATCAAAGAGAGCCACTGTGTAGTGATATTGAAAGAAAAAGAAATATACATAAATATATATTGAATATTTTCACTACGTCACATCACAATTTCTTCCCTGCTTATGCATGCTTTGATTTTTCTTTCTTTCATGAAGCGGGTTATCACAGATTTTTAATTGACCCATTGCATTTGTATGTTAGATTAAAAGCATGCTTGAGTGCATCTCAACTGCATGGCTAATTCTTGTGGAGTAACTGTTAAGCTAGAGACTAGCTTTTTTTAAATTTTATTTCAAAGGTTGCTTTTTTTGGAATGAAGTAGGAGAAATTAAACATCATTTAAAAGCTTTAATAGAATCTGCCGAGTTTAAAAAATATACCAAAAACTGGAACACTGTTGTGCAGCAGGTTTTATGAAGCTTTTGTAATGCCCGGTCATAGGGGGAGGAGATACATGTAGTCTTGCCCATGACCAAGGCATTTTAGAAATCTGATATGCTTTTGAGACCATAAAAGAAATAACAGCAAGTGCCTACAGCTATAAAGGAATCAGGCTGAAAGCTATGAAAAGATTCTGGCATTGGAAGAGCAGATGAAAATGTGTTTGAGGTGGTAATGATGCAATTGTGGAGAATTCCTCAACATCACACATGAACACATCTCGGCCAGCAGCCTACAGTGGATTGGACATTGAAAGCAGAAAGTAATGTACATGTAAAGTGTGATAATTTGACAAGACATATGTGACCACAGCAGAATCATCAATCTTCTCTTTTCCACAGCTCGAATGTATAGCCAAAGACACAAAGTTCACAGGAACAAATGTTTGCATACATGCGCAAAGGATAGGAGGAGTGGTTCCATGAATAGCAGCCCTCATTTAATAAAATATGATTCATAGTATTAGTTATCCATTGATTTCATTCATTTATCTACTTACAGATTATCTCTTCATGTACTGACTTACATGTATGTATCTATCTACTCATTAATTCACTCAGCTATTTTACTATCGTTATTCATATATTCTATCATCTATTCCTTCATTCATTATTCATTTGTCTATTTCTGCATTTATAATATTCACTTTAAAAAGTAGTTGCCATTTTGTGACACTTATACACGATTCATAGCTCGCAGCAAAAGTAGTGTACCCAGCTATCATGGGCAGACTAAATGCAGAGTGCAGAAGGAAGTGCTCTGCATTGATGAGGACCACAAAAAACCTATGACCCCACATATTCAGTTTTTAAAGGGGTCTGGGACCACAGTCTACAGATTTCGAATGGACCAATCAACAGTATGATTAATTCTCATCAAATATTCTAGCAACATCGCATTATTTTTTTTCTTATTTCTTTTCTTGAAGCTGAATATCAGAGAGCAAACATGCTTTCTCATATGGAGCTACATTTGGAAAAATTGTGTGATGCAGTTGGAATGCGGTAACTCATCCCCACATGCGACCCCTTCCAGACAATCGGAGAAGAGGTTCCTTTTCATTCTTGCAGCACAGCACAAATCACTGCTACTGGCAGACAGCCCTACGGGTGCCATTTCGTACAGAGGTTTGCAATGTTTGAAAGTTGCCATAACTGCAGTTACCATGGCAATGATCTGATGATTCCAATACTCCTATACCATTGGTTGATGAACGGCTGCCACTGAAATGCAATTATTACACCTTACGATACTGCAGTAGCTGTAATCAGCTTCATGTAATGGCGCCTAGATCACACTGGAACAGTTATGCAATGACTGTATTAATTAAAGAGCTTAATCAAATAATGCCCTATTCACAATGGGACAGCTAAAAAGAGTATTAATCAAACAGCTTTACGAAGTGGTGCCCATAGCACACTGGAACAGTTAGGATTGTATTCATACAGATGATATGCATAGCTGTGTGACTGTGTCTGCTGTCTGCAGATAATAGATCCTTTCAGCTTTATTGCACGAGTGTGTCCAAGTTATGAATCAAACAAGTATAATGGTGTGGAAACAGCACACATCAATTCCAAGACGGATGTAAAATTTGTTATGTCATGACAGATATCCACAATTTTTCCTTTCATTACCTCCACCGCCAATGATGGTTTTGCTAGCATTCAGCATTTAGTTGCTTGTTCATCTCTTTAGCAATATTACTCCAAGATTGAGAACAGATTTGGATTATAAAATGTTCAGGGTATGTCCACTGCGGTAAAGGGAGCAGACGATTAGTATTTGGTGGGGCTCCATATAATGATCCAAGTTCTGGATTTTTTTTTTTAAAGGATTTGTTCCTACAACTGTAGTTGTTTTATGGCATTAGTGACCCCATGACATGGTGGGTTTGTGCACAGAAAGGAATGTGTCATTCTACACTGTCATTCAGTATCCTAGGTAATGCTTTGTTTTGTTTTGTTTCTATTAGAATTTGGGCTTTTATTTCAAAAATATGACCATTGATGGCCCAACACTATTCCTTCTGAACTGAGGGCTACCACATTCCTTCTGAACTGAGGGCTACTACATTGGAATATGTAACACACACAAAGGTGCATGCAAAATGCATCACACATAACGAATCTAGGCCTTGATGTTTGGATTCGGGTTTTTCATTTTCCCTCCTATTCTCTACGGTTGCAATAAGCCAGTTCGGAGTTACATTCTGCACATGAGCAGATAGAGATCATCTGAGAAAAATGACATATAGAGACACAAATTTGTAATATCATGGGCAACACCCAGGCGGTTTCTTTACATTGCAGTGAAAGAACATTTAATATACGAGGGGGCTTTTTAAGATAAAAGTAGGCTGGATAACAAAAAGTGGGTGATACCAACTGTTTTGTTTTGATGGTTTACAAGTGGGGGCCATTTGAAACATCACTAACTGCGAACTGGTCTATTGTATGCATTTTCTTCATAACTACACAAAGCGCACACGACAGGCAAGTGTACCCAGCTATGCGGCTAGACATTAGGAGGAAAAGGAACTAAAATAAAATGATACGAAGAAGAACTGGAAGGGTAAAAGATCTGTAAGCGGAGTGCGCTTACAAGATTTTTATACCACTGAGCACTTTTATCTATGGGCATTAGATATACATTGCACATGAAATTCAAGGGAATTACTTTAATGTTGAGGCAAGATAGAAGGAAAAATAGAATTTGCATTAATTATACATTTTAGCAAAGAGTACACAGGTATAAATCACTCAAAAGATTTTTAAAAAAAATATTTGAAAATGAGGCTGCTTGATATGTGCACCTTTCGATGTAGTCAAAAATCGTAACATATTTTCGGTACATCGTCAGAAGCATGATTACAGCACAGTTGAAAGTTTTGAAATACTAGTATTTAAAATAAAGTGGCTTGGAAAGAACATTGGTCACCGAAGGAATAATCATTACTGACTAAACTCTTAGTGTTGGTAGGCTAAATACTTCTGCAATAAAACCTGTGTCGAAAAGGTAAATGTGCTGAACGAGACTGCATCTCAAAAAAGATTTTGTTTGCCTTTGACTCGTGACCCTTGACCCATTAATTCCAAGAGGTCAATTTTTGTTTGGGGGGACTCAAGGCCTAGAGACAGAGCATGCTTGGACACGTAAAAGGCAGCATGGAGGAAAGCTTGGCTAGCGGCGTGCAGCTATTGGAGTCTCTGATTCACCTGGAATATCGTCGTATGCCGGGGGCCTTGGCCGACCCTTGGTCATGCCTACATGTTTGTTAGCCGGCCGAGTGAGGGCAGGGTTTCGAGGAAAAAATAATCATCAAAGAAATGATGCAAGTACAGAGGATTGTGAGAGGAGATACTTTCAAAAAAGGCAAATAATCAAGACAAAGAACTTGGAAAAAAAAAGAAAAACTGTTCGTATGCACTTTTGCCATGAGTCATACAAGGACGAAGTACAGTATCAAATGGAGCACAGGTGACGAAACTAATACTAATATACACTGAGAACGAGATAACATACTGTATACGCCATATATTTAGCGAGTCTACATCTTTCACGAATCGGGACTTTCCGACAATTTCACAAGTGGTTAAATTCGCAATTTTGGAGTACAGTAATGAATGGATAAATGTATGCGTGCATGTCACATTCATGTCAATATCAGAGTTAATATTTTCCCGTGTTTTTTTGAATTTGCGAATAGTACCAGACTCACAAAATTTGCAAAAATTAAAAACCTCCCGAAATATTCAGCGTATACAGTATGAGTGCTTGGTGTGCTGCCAGCATTGTCCAGTAAACCTCACTTACCATGGCAACATACACTATGGGTGACACATTTAGTTGGCACTGGCAGTAAATTTGTAACGCAGCTGTGTGAAAATTGTGCCACTTTCACAATAAAGCACATCAATTATGCATCTTGCATTTACGGTACACGGAAAGAAAAAAAAAAAAAAAAAAAAAGAATCTTTATGTATCTGGCACTCATGCCTTCTTTTTCTCTACCACACGTGTAGATCTACTCAAGATATTCCGCTGGAAAACAAACATATGAAAGAGGACCTTCACCAGTCAGAGGGCAGTTTGGCCAAACAATGCTGCAAAGATAGCGGACATAACTTTGAAGATATGCCAAAATTGTGCCATATATTGCTATGGAATAATGATTTCTGTTTAAATTGATTATTCAGCACACTACACCTGTACCTATTCCCTTGCTCCGCACAAAAGGAGAAAAGTTATATGAACTTTAAATGAATACAAGGTCCGTGAAAAGTAACTGTGTACGTACATCTGCCAAAGAGAAATTTGAAAGGAGCAGGCATGGTAAAGGGACAGTGGGAAACTGAAGGTAATGTCACCATGCTAGCACTACGAACACAAAATAAAACTGGGGCAGTATACTGTAGACGGCGAAAATAAGATCTCATGAGCAATCATTCACCAGATACAGACCAGATTGGACACATTACCTAAAACCTTTCCCTTCACTTTTGAATAGTAATGCACGTGTCACACTGTCCCAAAATAAGCAAAGATGGACACCCGAATTATAAAGGAATTTTTCAAATTTTGGCTCTGATTGTATAAAGTTCCTGTCATTGTGAGGAGATCTTAAGCCATCATATGGAGTTTCCCAGGCTCCGGCAACAACTTCGTGAGTGGCGGTAAAATCTTTGGCAAGTAAAAAAAATGGTCAGAAGATTTTATGAAGGTTCATTTCATAATAAAGATTCACATTTTCATGTAGACTTCTTTAAATGGTGTGGGTGTCATCATGTAATTTTCTGTTGGCATCACATTTGCTTTAGTGCTTGATTAGCTTTCAATCAAGTTCAGGGCCAACTTTGTGCGAAATTGAAAATCCCGTATTTCATATGGCCATCTTGTGCCAAATTTGCGACAGTGTGACACCACCCTATGAAACGAAAGGGGGATGGGAAAAAAATGAACAGCTCTCACGATAAAGTATGCATGCATCAGCATCAGCAAAGAAGAACTGCATATAGCCCAGAGTTGGTAGAGACACCAACACACTTTTCGGTGGCTACATATTTCTGCATGAGCACAATGCATCACCTACCGACGTCATCTCCCTCAGATTTTTTGATGTCTTTGTACCTTGCAATCAAATACGAATCACTGTGATACATGCTGGGCACCTTTTTCTGGGCCCCTTTTTCTGGGCCCCTATTACTTTTTGCAGAAGCAAAATTTTGCCTCATCACCATATTCTGCTTTCATTCAGTCAAATAAGACATGCATGTATCATTTACCCTTGTATAAACTTACCTGAGAAAAGAGCAATTGTGCATTGTTTAAAGGTTGTTGTCTCATTTGAATCATGGCAAGTCAAACAGAGTAAGCAATGTACCACATTCATGATCCATTAGGACACAGTTCTTTGTAGGGAATTTGAATGGGAGTCGAAAATGGAAGATTCATCATACCAAACAAAGGATAATCAAGTACAACACATTTTAAATAAATTTTAAACAGCACAAAATGTTCCAATGTTTTATTCCATAGGCAAAGGTTAAACTGCATGTTAAAAACCTAGATATTGGAATAATTTTCAAGTATGTACAGAAATACATCAGCAAGAGTTTTTTGGAAAAAAAAAAGTCCCAAAACAAAACAAATCCCTCTTTTCCTCACCAATATTTGAATTGAAAAAGAAATAAACCTGCCTCATTCAAAATAAAATCCACAAACAAATCCAGATGGACAAAAAGTGGGGGATGCCCTGATGAGTACTGCTGCTGTCAACTTTATATCATCACCGTTAAAGTAAAGGGGTAACAACACATCTTGTTAATGAGAAAGCATGCTCTCTTTCTTCTTTCTCTCTGTCATTTTGTTGCTTATAGAAACCAGCCCTATAATGTGTTTCTTGACTTATTCCACAACACATTACAAGATTATGGAAGCATATGGGTTGGAAGCAGTAGAATGTGTCCTTTGAATTGACTGTATAGCACTTGCTTTACTGTAAAAGCTGAAATTTTCGTGCAATCAATTTTTCACACTCGGCCAGGTAAGACAAATTCTGCGTGCTTTTAATTTTGAGAGAACACTCAAAACATCTCACAACTGCCACAGAGGATTTTGCAGCACCTACTGCAGTAAAAGATTACTGGTCCGCATTACAACAAATTCACTCCTATTACAGGACTAACGAACTTGAAGAAAGCTACAAATAACATAAAAGCAGAAGAAGCAAAAAAATGTGTACGCTTTTACTTTCATACTAGTTTGATGCCGCCCAAAACATGAAAATTTCTACTTTTACAGTACTTCACTGCATTTTCTCCTTTTCTTTGGGGAAGAGGGAGGGGGATGGGGAAGGGGGTAGGGTGGCGAGAGAGGAAAGGAAGAGGAATTAAATGAAGAGAGAGAGAGTGTGTACCCCACACGCTCTTCCCATGCCTACCTGGTACATGGAGGGGCACGTTGAGGTCGATCTGGGCCACGGGGATGCTGTTGACGGGCGGCTCGTTCTCAGCGGCCAGGTCCTTCAGCTTCTTCTTGCGCGGGGTGCGGTTGTCCTTGAGGTAGTGGGGGTTGTTGGCCTGCTCCACCCGGCGCGCCTCCCGCCTCCTCTCCAGCTCGTCCTCGTCCAACTCCTCGTACACCACCTTCTGGTGGTTCACTCTACAATGAGGAGGAAGAGTCAACACACAATTCAATAAGAATACGCCACAATTATGAACTGGGAAAGCACTTGGAGAGTGCAGACCTCCACCAAGCAGCTCATTTCCACCCATACACACTTGCTGTAAAATCCCCCCAATCTTCCAATATAGAAGCCTTTAGGTTTACGTCATCAGCTTCCACCTGCATGGCACCTCAGCCGAGCAAAGCACGCGTTTAAGTGCGCGTATGTAAACCTCATACGTGTAGCTTGAACTCCCAAGTTCACTGACTCTATCTGCCAAAAGACCAAAAATTCTTCAATAATTCATAACATTTCCTGGATCACTACCAAAATTTAATCATCTGTTTGTTATGTCATTATCAACTTTTCCTACAAATTTCATCCAAATCCGTACACAACTCTTCGAGTTATTTTGCAAACAGACACACCAACGCCAATAAAAACATAACCTCCTTCCTTGGCGGAGGTAATTACATAATTATACATACTGGGGTAATTTTGCAGCAAAAAGAAAAAAAGAAGTATTTATCAGCCATGACATCACAACACACTTGGTGGTTTTCTCTAAGGGCAGCAGAGGGTAAACCTGTTCCAAGTTATGACATTATTACTAATCATGCTGAATGGGATAGTGCAGATGCAGTTTAGAGGGCATTCAGGAAATACAATGCTATGGAGGCCAAAAACAAGACATATAATGTGACAGCCCTTCAAATACTAGGTAAAGGATATAGAAATTAGATAGATATCAAATAAACATAACTTTGATTGGAGGAAAATGATACTGACCAAGCTAATAAACATGTGATCAGAATTTTTTCCTTGTATTTCGATACAAAAGAAATTGGAAGGAGGTGCAGATACAGGACAGCAACTTACCTGTGAGCATCATGGATGAACATGGTGTCAATGGTCACTTCCTCATCCGAGCTGTCTGATGGGGGAGCGTTAATCCACTTGTCGAGATCGAGTCTGGAACAACATAAAAAGTAGTTGCGCTTATAAAACCAATATGCAACTTGGACACGAAAAGCGATAAACAAGAAAACCAACAATTTGTTGCAATGGTCCTTAACCATCTGTTCACAATATCAAATATCAACCGTATTTAAACTTATGTGCAATTTTCATAAAACTGTCATATCCTTATTTCTTATTCACATTGCAAGACATTTGTTGATAAAATATTCATCAACAAACAGTGATCACCTACTCCAATAGATGAGGTGCCATGAGAAGTATAGACTGCCAACATACACAGAGAATGTCATGTATATACAGTGTACATGAATGTACATGTACCACCTCTCTTTACCAAAGGAGAGTAAAATGCCAAACTCATGACAAATGTACATCTATACTACGCACCCCTCGGGGACAGGGACCTTCTTCTGGGCCTTTGGTGCCACGGGATTCAGCTCGCCGGCGAAGAGATCAGCCAGCTCCGCGGCCACCGTCTCGTCCTTCTCCAGGAGTTTGTTGACATACTTGAGTAGCTGGAGTGTACAGCAAGCCTGGAGGGCGGGGAGAAATTTCAATTGTATTAATGTTGCAATTTTCTATTTCTACACCATTGGGAATCTAATTTTTCATGTATCGGGACTTTCCAACATTTTCAGAAGTGGTTAGATTCACGACAAAGAGTGAAATGTACGTGTGCATGCTGCATTCTTGTCTGGATCACAGTATTACTATTTTCACATGCTGTTGAATTCATACATTTATTCAGTAATAAAATCAATTGGAAATACAGTACAAATTTGCAAGAAGCACCCCAAAAAAACCTGTGAAGTACATAGCACACACAGTAAGCTGTCCATACCCTTTCTTGGACCTCCAGGTCAGCACTTTCAGCAAAGGATGGCAGTTTGTCAATGAGGAGCTGAGTGACCCGCTGGATGTCCTCCTTGTCTTCATCCTCCTCCAGCTTGGTCAGGATGCTGCTGTACAGCTTCAAGATGTTCTGCACATAGATGCCCTGTAGCCATGGTAACGTGAGGACAAAACACCTGAAGCTTGCTGACAAGTTCCCCATCCCCAGTGAAAATCAAAGTAATGCTTAGTTTCACTGGTACAACATTATTAATGTTATATAAAGCATGTTTGCCACTATCATTATCATTAACAGCAAAATCACTTTCATTGCGGAGGAGCATCTTCATCCTCATCGATCTATCATCATCCTCATCTTTCTCATCATCAGCATCATCAAAAATAACATCACAATTTTTAAAATCATTGCCATAACTTCAATCCCAATAGACTGACTCTTGAGATTATCAAATAGCTTCATCTGTATCAGGGAGAACATTACTAGAAAGATTCATTTTTTTTTGGGGGGGGGGGTGTGGAGGGGGACAAAAATTATGTAATATTGCATGTCAAGAGGGTATCATGCACGCACCTGGATGTGTCCGGGCAAGTTGGTGACACGGTGTTTCAGCATCGACTCCAGCGTGACGTTTGGCTGGGACAGGTAGCCAGGGAACTCCCCGACGATCCAGGCGGCCGCGTAGAGCACCTCGCAGATGCCGTTCCTCTGGGTGGCGTTGCCGACCAACAGGTGGGTGTTCTCCAGCAGCATGGCCTGTGATGTAAGCCAGCAAGGCGGGGGAGAATGGAAGGGATCATTGAAGGTTGGGGATTCAAATCCCTGGCGATAACTGCCACAGATGCTTCATATAAAATTGTAGGCAAGCGTCCATCTACTTCCATTACCTACAGTAAAACCTGTCTACAGCAGCCACTCAAGGGAGATGAAAAAAAGTGGTCGCCATAGATAGATGGCTACTATAGACAGTGTCTTTAACACGATTTTTCTCTCAGGGCAAATTTTTTTAGTGGCTGTACATTGCAGGCGGTCGCTATTCAAAGACCGGTATGACTGTACAAAAAAGCTATTCAAATGATGATCTAGTAGATGTTAACTTACAGAAGATACAGTTTATACAATCTTTGACAATTGATTCAAACTTTCACTCTTTAAAATAGATTCTGGGTTGAACATGCATCACTCGCCTCAGTAAGCACTTTGCAAGTTTATAAGGCATCCTACACCTTTAAAACTTTGTTATTAACATCCTATTTCACTCCTGTTTCCAAACTGATTTTCATAACCCAGTGTCAAAGGTTATGACAGCACACAAAGGAAATGCAACTTTTAGGAGTACAGGACACACATAACTTGGAAGTGATGGCGGAGGGGTATGACCAGCAATGTATGTAACTTACACTGAGAAAAAAATTCACTTCACAAAACGGAGGGGTATAACCAGCAATGTATGTAACTTACACTGAGAAAAAAATTCACTTCACAAAACATACATTTTGCAAATTCAATACACCAATGGATGAAAATGCCCAAGATACACTTTACATCTGGTTCCTCTAGAACAAGAACAGGATTTCTTTGAACTGGTATTAACCCATTTGCACACGTCTACGTAGAACCTGCCCACATCTGCAACTTGGGTCAGTGGTGAGCCGATCAGAGTCAAATCTTTCATACGTTAATCTTTCCATGTCACCTAATATATCACTGAGAATCGGGCGGGACCTCCACTCCCTCCTTCTCCTGAACCCCACAACCTACCATCTGTCTAGCAGCAAAGGGCCTGATGGCCTTCACCCGGATAGCCACATCCAGCATCTGGGCTGCGATCAGGTTCCCATGTTTGGTGCCCTCGATTCTAGTCAGCTCCACCAGGATACTCACGTACCTGTCAATTAACAAATACGAATCAAGTCAGACTGACAAAAGTACAAAAAGCTTCTCCCCCCCCCCCCCCCCCCATAGTTGCGCATATAAAATATCAAACAAAACAAAAAGAATTACTTGGCTTGGAATCAAGTTTTCATATAAAGGATATTTAAGTATAGCATTCTGTACAACTTGAAATTTCACTGCCGTTTTATTTTTGTGAAATTTTGTGAACTGCCTTTGATCTGCAAAAATAAAAATGTGAGAAAACAACAATGCAATAAGATATCACTTCTTAAAAACAGGTCAAGCCATGTCAGTGCTGGATCATGCTCAACTAGTAACTACTGTAGGTCTAGTAAGCACGCTGCATGGACAATGATGTAGCAATGTCTGAGGCATAACAACACGCTAGTACATCACATGGAATACATAACACACTACTTGTTAAGTTCCGGGAATCACGGAGTAAAAACATCCAATACTAGAATTGTCTTGTTACTCATTTTTATTTATTACTATTTTGTAAAAGGTGACATAATGATTACTACAGCCTCGTAACCGTGAAAATGAACAACATGTGAAAGTGTTCTCCGACAATGAAAATCATTAGCAATTTGTGAAAGTATAGTGTATCAGTATGCCAAAATTATAATTACAAAGTGACAATTAGCAATTTGTGAAAGTATCAGTATGCCACAATTTCACCACACATTATGCAGTACATAAGCAAACATTAAATGCCAAGGCAGACAACTGATGCTATCTTTTGTTTTCACTGAAGGCAACTCACCACTCAAAGTTGATGATGTACTGGTAGTTATTCTGGCTACAGATCTCAAGGATCTTGGCTAGAAGCTCATCCCTGTACACCGACCCCTCTGCCTTGTCCACGTGAATCATCAGCTTCTTCACAATCTCCATCAGGTTCTTCTTGGAAACCTGGAGGGTTAGGGTTAAACAATCGGTCTATAGGTTTGCCACGACTCTCCAAGCTCCATTGCCACAAAGTTGCTTCCATAATTGATACCGAGAAACCAAATTTCGAAACACACTACTGCTCTACAGGTACAGATGATGATGAGGTTAACACACAGAACAATTTGATTTGGGATTAAATGAAATGTACAATTTGAAGAATGAAACATATCAAAATATATGGTCACAATTGTACATGCAAGCATGGATCTCCTATCGTAATTACAGAGCATGTGCACACTCTAAATTATCTGTATAACATAAATGCACTTTGAAAAGGAGGAGTGAATGGCACACACACTGATAAATGCAAAGGTCCCTTTTCCTTGGTAATAATCAAAAGGTGAATTGGGTAAAAACATCTCATAAACTACTGATTTAGACGTCACGACAATAGTGAAGATGACAACAGCACAATAGTACATCAACCACTCTAATCTATCACAGGGAAGACGTCTTCGAATAAGCATATTCTGCAAATTTCTATCTGTTTAAATGATCTACTGTAAAACATGATATATTTGCGGCATGAATTTTTCGTGAATTGGAGCTGACGGCCTTTTTTGCGGCATGAAATTTTCGCGAACTGCCACTGGCATTCAATGCATATAGTGTGGACAAGAACTTTCGCGTGCATTTTAATTTCGCGAATCTTGGCGCTCGCGAAATTCACGAAATTAAAATGCATGCGAACATTCCTCGTTTTACAGTATCCAGTTTTATTCAATCTTTCCCCAATATCAGATATGCAATAAAATTCAGAGTTGTCAATACAGTCAAACTCGGATACCTCGAATTCGTCGGGACTGAAGAAAATGGTTCGACGTACGCGAATTTCGAGGTACGCGTACGTCGAATTTTCTTCGACTTATCCGACGTTTATCGATGTTCGACGTTTATCGATGTTCTACATGGTGTCTGTTATAGTGCCTACTGATTGTTTGCATGCTTGTCAACTTGAATTGAATCAACTTTTATATGAATGAATTGAGTGAAAATCGGAAATGAAATCAAAATTTCAGAAATAAAGATTTTGGTGGCCCGATCGCGCCACAAAAAAAAAAAAAAAAAATCGGATGTTTGCCTTTACTTTTGAAAATGAACAGCGGTAACAATCGGCTACGTAAGATGCTAAAATAAATGTAAGGGGTTTGCGTTTAATTGTGGAAATGAATGACGGTAATATTCGACTCGGTATGATATTAAAATAAATGTCGGATGTTTGCTCATACTTTTGGAAATGAATAACGATAAGACTCAGCTCCGTATGGTGCTAAAACTAATGTTAGATATTTGATTTTGCGTTCGGAAATGAATAAGGATAACATTCGGCTCCGGAAGACGCTGAAATAAATGTCGAATTTTTGCTATGACGTTCGGAAATGAAAAACAATAACATTCAACTCCGTACGATGGTTAAATAAATGTCGGATGTTTCCTTATACTTTCTAAAGTAAATAGCAACAGCATTCGGCTCCGGAAGATACTAAAATAGATGTCAGATGATCGTTTTTATGTTCGGAAGAAAATAGCAGTAATATTCTGCTCCATCATGTCCATATGATGCTAAAATAACTGTCTGATGTTTGCTTTTAAATTTCGAAATGAATAACAGTAACATTCAGCTGCGTTTAATGGTAAAATTAATGTTTGATGTTTGCTTTGACGTTCGGAAAAGAGTAACAATAATATTCAACTCCTGACAATGATGAAATAAATGCTGGATGTTTGCTTTTACGTTCGAAAGTAAATTGCAATAACATTTAGCTCCGGAAGATGCTAAAATAAATGTCGAATGTTTGCTTTGATGTTCTGAAGTGAATAACAATAATATTCAACTCCGTACGCTGATAAAATAAATGCCGGATGTGTGCTTTTACGTTCGAAAGTAAATGTCAATAGCATTCAGCTCCAGAAGATGCTAAAATACATGTCGAATGATTGCTTTTACGTTTGGCATGTTTGGAAGTGAACAGCAGTAACATTCTGCCCCATACGATGATTAAAAAAAATATTGGATATTTGCTACGGTACATTTCGAAATATATATCAGTAACATTCAGCTATACGTTTCAAGGTCCAAAATGTCTGATGTCTTCCTTGACGTTCAAAAATGAAAAACAGTAACATTCGGCTCCGTGCGATGATAAAATAATTGTCAGATGATTCATTTCACTTTCGGAAGTGGACAGCAGTAACATTCGGCTCCGTTCGTTAATGAAATAAACGTCGGATGTTTGAAATGAATAACGGTAATATTCTGCTCCGTACGATGCAAAAATAAATAACAGATTGTTGCTTTAACATTTGGAAATGATTAATGGTATTAATCCGCTCAGTTAGATGCTAAAACAAATAGCGGATGCTTGCTTTCACGTTTGGAAATGGATTAGGATAGTATTCAGCTCCGTAAGATTCTAAAATGAATGTCGGTTGTTTGCTTTTACATTTAAAAATGAATAACGGTAACTTTCGGCTTTTTACAATGCTAAAACAAATGTCGGATGCTAACAAATGTCAGCAAATGCTCCCATTTTCTCATTTCAAACGTAAGTTTTGACCTCCTCAATATAATGGGCATCAACTTTTTAAATAATCTCTACGCCTATTTGTCAAATCTTTAAACACAGAGTAAGATGATTGAATTTTTAATTCATTTGTTTTAGACATGGGCATCTGTATCACTTCAATAATGCTTAATATTAATTTGTCTATGTTTAGTAGGACCGATTTAGTTTTTCTAATGTTTTTCCTGATTTATTTTTTTTTTTGTTACCAGATTTTACTTTCGACCACCAGAAAATAAAAATCAATGATATTGGTGGCCCGATAAAACTTAGTGCGGAGCCCTGTGTATTCTATTCTTCATTGTGATCGGCCTATACTTCCAGATTTTCATAATCGCATTGCTGGAAAAAAAAACAGTTTCAGTGCTTGCGTTCTCGGGGAAGTAAACTTCGTGAAGGCAAAAAAAAAAAAATAGTTTAAAAACGGCACTACGAGGGAGATTGATTTTTTGACAGTGGAGCGTGATTAATGGCAAAGATATAACTGTCAACATAAGCAGGTGCGCCCCGACGGTTGAGAAATCTACGCGCACGGTACGACTGTCTCGATCAAAAATCAAAACACAGTGGTTAAAGAAAAGCAAATGATGGGGCAGCGCGTAGTGCTATCGTAAAGCACTCCATTGGCACGGGTGCTATGTGCATACCATGTACGTGTGTTGGTAGGTGTTGGGGATTTTCCTTGTCAGCTGTGTATCGGGTATTTCTTCTTGGGCGCGCGATTGTTCTGGTCTCAGAATATTTACAATCGAGTGTAAAAACATTTTGGCATGTCTTCGCTGTCCACGCGCGCTTCATCGGAGATGCTGAGTGATGTTTGCAATTTCGATTCGAGCAACATGCTGGGAAAAACAATAAGTTAATTAAGATCGGGACATTAGATTTCCCTTCGAGGTAACCGAACTTCGAGTTATCTTTTTTCGAGCTACGCGAATTTTAATACACGGAAACTCCATCCGAACAATCGGGACTTTCATTTTGCCCCCGAGGTAAGTGATATTCGGCTTATCCGACGTCGAGGTATCCGAGTTTGACTGTATATGTTGTAATGTCGACAAGGTGATAATTTCCGATCTGAAGGGTCACGCACTTACCATGCCATAGAGGAGGTCCAGGGCCCGGAGTCTAATGGACTCATCCTTATCATCCAGGCAGTCCAGGATCAGGTCCTTGTGGCTCTGGACTGACTTGGGGTGGGTCTTGAGGATCTTGCTCATTGCTAGCAGGCCCAGGTACTTCACTACAGGAACACGGAAAGTTTATCATTCAAGCATTCATTTCCCCTAATGTTTGTTTGATTACATGGGGGGGGGGATGGTGTAGGGTCTTTTTACAATTTAGTCTAAGAGAGTCAATCTGATTTTCCGTGTAACAATTGCATGAATAATCACTCTTTTATAACAACATTTCAAAAGCTGGTGTTAAAACCAAAGATGCACACACACTGGTGAACTACGTGTATCACACATTGTATATCAAGGCAGCACACACTCACATTCACATTCCCAAATGAGCAGGGGTTCCCATCTTGGGATGCTACAAAATGTCTGCTAATGGAAGAGAGGATGAAAACTAAAAATTTCTGCCTGTGATTTCCCTATCTTTTACCTGTACAGTCATTATCAGAAAGGGGACCTCCTGCTTGCTTTTTATCACTAAAAGTGTCATATTGGCCATATTTGATTTATAATAAAATACAATCAATATTGTTTTTTATTACAAACAAGGTCATCACAGGTAATGAGAGCATGGCCATGTTAAGGGGCATGATCTGTGATAGATCACATAGCTTCTTTGATGTTGATCATATGACACTGTAAGAAAGGAAATGTCATTTACATACAAATATAGCACTACAGCAGGGCTGCCAGGCTTCACCAATCAAAAATCAGGGAAATTCCTCTCAGCAATCTGAGAGATGTTAAATGATATATGCATCTCAATGGACCAAAATAATTCTTTCCAGAAGGGAGAGTTTTCTATTATCTTAATATCTGGACATGACAAGATATTGAAGTTTTCTGGGAGCTTCTGGGAGAATCAGGTAGACTTGGCAGCTCAGCTAAATTCAAAATATTTTTGCTTTATTAGGTTTGTCTGTAAATAAAGAGTGTCTCTCTAGTTATGCATTTCAGGAAACCGAGTTCTCTCTGATATGCATAGTGCTGAGGGTTTTAAAGGCGAGGTTGTGGTTACTTACGGTTCTGGTCAGAGTCCTCTATCAATATCCTCAGCTTCTGGACACACAGCTGCAAGAGTAGCAGTCAAAAACCAAAGAGGCATATGATGTTATCAATATCACCGACAACACTCACTTGGTCAAAAGATACAAAACACTGCCTCAAAGGAGCTAACACTTTTTTTTTCTTCAAACAAATTACCATCCTTTAAAAAACAAACATACATACATACATACATACATACAAACTTCATAGAATTGAAGTAGCTTTACAATAAAGCTAGTGTGCTCAAAAAGAAATACATGTATGAATCTCCATTCGATACTTTCATGTTAAAAGCTAAATTTTCTTGGAAAAAGTGCTTCTGTAAACAAAAAGTGAACTCTCTCCTGTCTTTTTACCTTTTTTATAACACAAGTCTGCTTATAGAGAAATATATTTCTTCAGCGCTTGTACAAAAAAGTTCTGTTTTCAATACTGTTTATATACAACAGTGAACTCTCCCTCTTCTTTTTGTACTTTTTTCCCTCATCTACTAATTTCATGACTATCATTCCTCATATGAACATGGGAGTTTAATTGCTGTCAACATTTCCCATATACAACAACATACAAACGTACATTGCAGCTTATATCATTGACTGACACTGATTCAAGTTGTGTTTACAATATTACAGATGTAGCTTATTGACGGCAACCTCATACAAGGGAAGACAGTCTACAATTGCTTGGACTTTCCTCAGTTTTGCCAGTGGAGTACATGATAACGGCACATGAATATAAAATCCCAGAATGCATGCTACTGTCCACATGTCATCGCCAATATGCTCATATAAATCTGTACCAACACCATATACATATAAAGAGGGGGAGAGAGAGAATTGGGGGGAGAGCTCATAACATTCTGGAAATCTTATAGTTGAGTTAGAACGGAAATTACAATGAGACCAATTGATGGAACCTAGGAGAGTGCCGTTAGGTCTAGATCCCATTTGGTCTTTCCCGCCTGGTCTATCTCATTTGGTCCATTTCCCAATTTGTCCTTCCCTTGCACACCTGGATTTAGTATGAGTCTAGGGCATTGAGGATTATGACTTGTTAGGATCTGGATCTGGATCAAGTGTAAGGATTCAGAGTGCGGATTGAAAGTATGGTTGAGGATATGGATTCAGTTCTGGGTCGGGGTATGCACTCATACATGTATACTCCAGGCACAAATATTCGACATCATGTAGAGAAGACTATGTGGCATTGGACAAAATGGCAGCAAACTTGAAAATGGATGATCACTACACCTTGGCAAAGACTATATCAATTGAGGATAAAAAGAAAGAAAGAAAAAAAAAGAGTGAGTGAGTGAATGACTGTGCCATGGCCCAAGGTTTTACTAAACATGCATGGAGACCCGTTTGTATCGGTCATGCAGCATGCATGGCATGAAACAAGACTATGACTCCGCCCACTCTTCCGTGGTGCATGTCAATCATGCATGGAACCTTCCTTTCTTTACTTTTTTTTTTTTGGGGGCGGGGGGAGCAAATGCCACTAGAGTCCAGGGGCATCTGTTTCTTAAAGCACCTTTAAAAAAAGGGGAAAAATGCAGTAACTACATGTACGACTCCCCTCTGGAATATTTTCGGCAATAACGATGTAGTCATATGCATCGGAGATGCGAAACTGTAGTTTTGACTACAACAATCATTACACAGGTTTCAAAAACTTTTCTCATCTAAAGATATGTTCATGGTGATTTGCATTTATTATTACTACTACAGCAAAAGCTGATTGGCTGAAGCATTAAAAGCATTTCTAGTTGTTGTCTTGGTGATAGCATTTAATCACCCTGAAATTTTTAAAGCACAGAGTTCCACATTGCCAAATGAGGCAAACTTTACCAACTTCCTCCCCCAGTCCAGTCTAAATTGACAGGTTGAGCAATTTACCTTTTTCTGGAGTACACCTGCGAGTTTTTTGCCTTTGGTTAAAGAGTTAATACTACTTCTTTCAGTGCTTTGTATCATTCTCTTTTCCTTTAGAATCTCTTGTAAACTACATGTATCATTTTATGGACAGATTCCTTGACATGTAAAGCCAGGTGGTCAATAAAGCAGGCGTGACTGTAACATTTATGTTGCACACACTGTTTAGTTCCTCTCAGGAAATGTACAGAGTATACATGTATCTACAGCTGGCAACATAAACAGATTTCTTATGGAACTACATAGTTAATCTCTATAAAACAACAAACATGTGTATATGCCATGATCTAACGAGCAACTTTTCCCAATGATTACAATACTTCTCATGAATAAAAGAGCAAAAAAAAAAAATGGATAACAATAAAAAAAAACTCATTATCACACTAGGTTATTGTCTGCAAAAGACAGAACTACATGTAAATGTTTCACACCTCAGTTAGTGATGGTGAATGTGTTAACACACTCTGGCTCACTACAACATTGCAATGATTTGTCACCATGAATTGTGAACACAAACTAGTTGTGTTTATACTATTCA
This sequence comes from Diadema setosum, assembly GCF_964275005.1. Lineage (NCBI taxonomy): Eukaryota > Metazoa > Echinodermata > Echinoidea > Diadematoida > Diadematidae > Diadema > Diadema setosum. Next base: position 12,572,399 of record NC_092697.1, read on the forward strand.
GCTTTATGGCTTCTAGTAATTAGTTACTGTCTGGTGTCAAAAGTTTCACTCCACACTGAATCAAATCATATAATGAATGAATCACTCCACTAGATTAATCAAATTGATGGGGAGGTGGAGGTAATACTATTGACTTTAACCCTAAAAAGACTGGGGGGGGGGGGCCTAAAAGGCCCCCCCCTCGACATTTTGCGCGATAACTCTGCAACGCGCAATGCTCTCGCCGCGATGCTCTATGACTTTTTTCTTTCGAGTTTCCCGCACATTTTGACACCAAATTTGTGACGCCCGGGGGTACGGTTCTGAAGTTACATAACTTTTTGTACATGCACGTGAGGCCAAAAATGGCTCAAAAATGTGATTTTGTGTACAAAGTCAATGCAAATTGAGTTTTTTCACATGGTTCATATAAATATGCCTATTTTTACTCTCAATGGCTAAAATTAATTTGTTTTAGGAGTATTATGCTTCAAAAAGTGTCTGCCACAAATTTTGTTTAAAAAAACAACAAAAACAAAAGGTCGAAAAAACAAAGAAATACATAAGAAATTCATAAAACAATAAAAAAAATAAGAAATTAATTTTGATACCGAATTTTTTTTCAAGTACATTTGCTAAGAATGCCACAAAGAATAATTAGACCAAAAATTAGCACTTTTGGAGCTTTATTTACTGATTTAGATCAAAGAGTCTGATTTCTCGGATAAATTAGCATAATTAATCAAAATAAAATAAAAGAAGACTATTTTGTAAAATTTAAATATACGATCTTGTAGATTACATCGCACACTACCATTGTGCAAATTTCCGCGGCGATCGCGCGATCCACGGCCGAGATCTTAAGGGGGGCCCTTTAGGCCCCCCCCCCCCCCCAGTCTTTCGAGCTACCAAAATAGCCCAGTCTTTTTAGGGTTAACCCCCCCTGACCACACCCCTTCTCAGACAATCTCTGGTGTTCTGGTATCACAGATGTACATGTAACTCTACCAAGGGAGGGCTGATCTGTGAGATTTTGGGCCAACCACAGGTCAGTCTTGTAAAAAGTGCTTTACCCACTCCAGATACCCTATTTGAGATTCAGGCTGCCCACATGATATAAGATCATAGTAATCAAACTTTTTGATGGTTCATGCATGAACAATTTCTTCAATACTATCCTGATCTTGGCATTTTTCAGGTCTTTTTGGAGATCATATATCAAACGGACGTTTAATTTACATACATTTGTGATCAATTGGTGTAAGATCTGATTCAATTAAAACCAGTAAGTCCAGATGAATTTATTGAATTTTGTACCTTAACTACACATTTGTGATGCATACTTCCATATCTGAATGCATTACAAGATCAGCCCCTAAACTACTGGAATTAGCAGGTGGTTCAACAAGCAAGTTATCAAACTGCTAAAACAGTTTGTAAGTAGCTTTAACACAATATCAAAACTTTTGGCACTGTTAATCAGCTTTAATGATATTGCTAATATTTGGAAGCAGGAGCTTGGTATGCTTGTGCTTTAAGGTACAGCATGTACAATCTTTGAAACAAGTGAAGTGTTATTTGAAGGCATGTCAAGTGTATAACAACCTCACACAGAAAATTTGACTTGTGCAGCTGCATCAACATGGCTTAGTTGTTAGTAATATTATAAAGTTTGGATTCTTTTCTTTGCTTTTGCAGTAATGAATCTGCATACCACAGGCTGTTACCTTTTTTTACTTCTTATTTGGGGAGGGGATTTCCTTTTATGGATACATTCCAAATTTTACTAAAATGTGCCAAGATCTGTACAGGTGTATGAGCAAATGATATATGCTCATAAAAAGAAGCATTCTACTACGCAAACTCTTGGTTTTGATTACTATTAAAGCATCAAAATAAACCAAAATGAAAGAATTATTCAGCAACTCATACTGGTTTTGATTTGAAGCAAAATTTGATGTACATTACGTTGGAAAATAAAACAATTTCATGTGAGCAGAGTGAATGCAACAAAACTAATTTTTACCCATTTGGTACTGCACTATAAGCTCATCTACATTAAAAAAAAAAAAAAAAAAAAAAAAAAATCTGACTAGTCACTGAAAGTGTAAGAGAGCTCTCCTCTGAGCTGATCATTTTTCCCCTCTAATCAAGGTAGTACGTTTTAGAGTTGTCTATGAGCATTTACCCACAACTACTTCCTGCATGTCCGGTGCCCTGGCATCATATTGTAAAAGTTGCAGCATTCAATCTGCAAAACCTCATTTGGGAAGACCTGTTTTCATTCTTTAACTGCTTACCACCGGGTCAGATGACACCCCAGCCCCTCTGTGGAAGTTTAGCAAAAAGGGCTCGCTGATCTCTAACTCACATTATGGGTGAGAGTTGGAACAAATGCATGTTAAAAGATTAGTTAGCATGCTCAAATCATGGATGTCATTGATTCAAAAAAAAAAAAAAGAGAGAGAAAAGAAAAAATATGGTGGCATGAGAGTTAAAGGAAGTGAGCTCTCTGAAGGGAAAAGACAACAAAATATTTTGCATTCGCATTTCAAAGTGCAAGCATCTGGTGAAAGTTTGGGTTGGAAACAGAGATCAATGACAAGAAATTCTGAAATGTAAGCATCAAATGTACTGGCAGCCCTTTAAACAATAATTAAAACTCTGCTTGATAAAGATTTACAAATGTTTATGGATGGTATTAAGACTCCAGATTGCAGTCCAGAGAGGTATATGTTTTAGAAAATTAAGTTGGACATTTCACCTCTCAAACCAAGAAACTTTGTTAAAGCGTCACACATTTTAGAGAAATTGGAGACTACACGCATTGTATTAAAGCCATTGAGGCCTGTCTGCTGGATTCAATTATTTCATGTTTTACTTTTCTTGCAGGATCTTTGTTCAAAAATCTCCCAAGTTTTTGAACTAGTTTCTGCCACAGAACAGTTTACAGTGTAAAGGGAAATGCTGATCAATAGCCCCACATATAAGTGGATGCACCGGAAATTTGATGAAAATTCAGAAAGATTTGGACTAAAATTGACTCAATTCAGATAAAAAGTCCTGACAACATGTGGTTTTAATGCCACAGTAGACACTTGCCACATAGCAACCTACTACAGTAAGACTTTGGCATAATTTTCACACAGGACTGGACCAGGTCTAACACTTGTATGTCATGAATAGCCTCAATTGCTTTCCTTCATTTCTGATGATAAACAGGTAATGATATTAGCCCCTACTTAGAGATACGATTCGATTCCCATCCAAATAGTGACTTCCCTTGATTCTTGATAGCCATTAATCTCTGTTTTCCAAAAAACCAACACCATGCGGCACCTCATAAACACACACCTGCTTACATGCACATGTGGGTGCACACTTGTAAATGCCTTTGACACGGATCTGTCAACTGCAACACACTTTTTTTTTTCCTCATTACAGAACAGGTTCTGTCGGGAAAGCGGACCTAATACAATCATATGTGACGTTGTGCATTCTATCCACAAACCGTCTCAAGACTTTTATATGAACACACACCCATTTGTCTTGATTCATAGATAATTCTAGTACCCATCCAGCTACCACACACATCTTAAATGAAGTGTGGGACTGCAGTTGCACGTGTGGGAAGTTGGCAGTGGTCCAAACTTTTCTAAGGCATTTACAAATGAAAACTGCACACACACATCCACACACCCACACACACTAAATATGAATGGCCTTCAAACTACCCTGAGAGAAAACAAATGTGTAAAATGCAAATTCATTCTGAATAATGTAAGATGGTATACCTGAATGGACGCAGAGTGGTCGGGTATTCCTGAAGACAACGAAATCAAAACTGCAGGTTATCAAGGGATAGTCCAATAAAAACAGAGAGAGAGAAGGAGAGAGGGCAGTGGGGAAGAGAGAGGGAGGGAAGGGTGGAGAAACGGAGAAGAAGGAAAAGAAAAGAAGAATGGAAGTGGGGGAATGAAACAAAATGTCGAAGCTTCAATAACACTTTAAAAGCCCCCACACTAAAGGCCCACTCACACAATACATCCTCCTCCAAGATACAGAATAAAGAAGATAAAGAAGGATGTACCCTCATCCACACTTTTTTTTTTTTTTTTGGATAAAACAGCTCAAAAATAACTCTTCCTGATAACTCTGAGAACATATATCGCCTGCACTCCACAGAATGAAAGAGTGCGATTGGTTTAGAAAATCAATCTCATGTGATATCTAGAAAGAGGTATGACATTTCCCCTTAGCTCAAAATACTATAATCAACACAACCCACGCCTTCTAATCTTTATTTGCAAGAGTGTAGAGCTCATTTGCCATAAAAGGGCAGTGTTTTGATTTATGCAATCGGTGGGGGTGGGGGAATGTTTTGCCATTATTGCCAACTATCTTTCTACACTGTGCATTGAATGACTCAATCAGCTGAACTCATTATGTGTCTGTTGCACTGTATGCATCTACTGACAGGTACCTACCTGGGGTCATGCACCTAAAAACTTTTATTAATTTATTCATAATAGCCAACTTAGAAAGAGATTTTTAACAAAGTGACTCCTGGTAACTGCAGACGCGGGCATTGGTCATGTCTCTGCTAAATACTAATCCTGATGTTGAGGATGAGCTGATTATTGGGTGGTAGAAGGCTTCACGGTGCACCACGTACAAGTATTCTGCTGATTTTGCTATAACATGCATTTCCCACGGAAACCTGCCCGAGTATACTCGGGACTGCTGTTCAATTGGATAAGCTGCTCACATAACATAGGACTGAAGCCATGAATGATTGACTAAACATCAGGAAAGATCACCAAAGTCCCACTGCGTGGCATGCAACCATAGACTTACATCCTGGTGAATCCCACAGCACACAGTACACCCAAGGATAATGCAACTGATAATGGTTAAACAAATAATATATGTCACCACGTCCTCAACCAACAATAAACATATGGAATCAATACAGTTGTAGAATATCAAATTTATGGTCATCTACTGACTCAGAGATTGTAAACCATCTTTGCATGATCAAGAGCATAGATTGTTGCTTCATCATGTTTTCATGTGATCAGTGATATACTTTACAGCTCAACCAGAGCATTCATACATAGACATTCTTCATCCATTACATGCCATCTCTGCAAGCCCTGAAAGGTAAATTTGCTAAACATATTTCAGAGAAACTTTTATAATGCATACACACTTTAAATGACACTTGTACCAGTTGTCAGGTTTAGGTAGAAATATTCTCTGATATTGCACGGTTTAGGTCTCCTTTGTTCATGTAGGTAAAGAATACTCACAGATCACATTATACCAATACGCATTTTACTCAACTGAATCTACACTAGCCCAATCTGCAGTATCACACTATGTTGGTCAATCTGTTAGCCATGCATTATTTCAAATGTATGGGACTATTCAGCAATGTGGAATGATCACATGTTCTAATTTCTTAGCCAAGTATATGCATTCAACAATCATTCAAATTTAAATAGATCTTTCACGCAGAGTCATTTACTAGAAGATTTTACTTTATGAAACCAATGGCCTTGCATGATTCCTATATGTAAAATTTGCATTAAGTTTCATTAAAATACAATACAATCTGTAGCAAATCTCTACATTTATTATGCATTTCAAAGAATGAGGAAGAAAAGGTGACATACAGCTTGCATCTCCTACTCACCTGAAATGACTGTGTTGATACACTCATAGAGCAGTGACATAGCAGAAGTGCTGTGGATTAATGAAAGCAAAAACATTCAAATTTCATTTCGTTTGAAATCAATTTTATTCACTTAGAGATTTCACTCGTAGGCAGAGTTGATGCTGGGACATAAGGAGAGCATCCATTTTGTTTTATTTTGTTTTTATTTCTTTTTCCCCAAATGAGAGATGCCCAGATTGGAAAAGGCTATGATGTCATCATCTCAGCATTCTCCCATTAAGTTGTACACCAAAATATTATATAACACATGTTTTGTTTTGTTTTGGTTTGGTTTTGGTTTTTGTTTTTGTTTTTGTGTTTTTTTTTTATTTGGGGGGGGGGGGGGGGTCAATGCCAATGGCAACTTCATCCCCTCTCCCCTTGTCAGTCATAACTGCCAGCTTTACAAGAACATAATGATTTGAGGCGAAGGGCACATTTTTCCCCTAAAGATTCCCCTGATTTCTTGTGGCTGTAACAAATATCACTGATTTACGAGAACATGGGAAAACTTTACAATTCCTCTACCATCCTACTCATCTGATGTTACTGTATTCCTACGAGGCAACATGGAACATGAAGTGGAATTATTATATATATGAAGATCTTGAGTTAGACTAGCAGGACTCTAAATGGCTCTGATTCAAGTTCGCATGACCAATACGTACAAGTGTATACATCCTTTAGGTCTGTGTGTATCTCCATCTTGAGCCAAGTGATACAACAGCACTATGACATAAGGTGTCACTGCTAAATTTTTAAAGAGGCTGTCATATAAAAAATAGATGTAACAGGGCATTTTGTAGAGTATGCATCATCAACACATTACATAATTGCAGTATGATCATTCAATGTGCATTTTTTTTTTCTACACTTGAGTATTCTTTCAGACTCATTATGTCTTGAAAGCAAAACTCTCTCCAGAAGGTATTTCTGAGACTATCGATACAGCCATAAATCCAGCAGCATTGCCGTGAGACTAGTATGGCCCTACCTGTGGATGAGATTGGTGAGTGGTTCCAGCAGCTTCTTCCCTAGTCTTGGTTCCAGTGGTGTCAGGGCACCAAACTGGTGAGAGAAGGAAAAAAGAAAAGATTATCAAAAACCAAATAAACAGAGCAAAACAAATAACAGGAATTGATAGGGCAGCATCTGCATTCTTGTTTTCATGGTAAAATTAGGTGGTAGTGGAGAGATGGATACAACGTAGCAGTCATATTCCTTGAAACCAACAAATTGACAATTGGTCGCATCATCTTCCAACTAGAAAATCGAACAGAATTTCCCATGTTAGCACAACAAGCAACTGGAAAAACAAAAAATTTGCTCATTAATTTAACAAAAATTCATTGAACAGTAACTGCTACATGAGGATAAACTGTACCACATACGTATCAGTATCCACTGTATGTAATTAATGTATACTATTAAAACCAATCATACATTCATATCTGTAATCAACAGTTACTGTCATCAAATGTCAGCGATCTTATTCGTGTTTTGAAATAACAGAGTCCATACTTGAGGGGTAATTTCGCATTTTGGCCAGGAAACCTGTATCATGCTCTACCACGAGATTCAGCTTAAGAAGTAAAACATATGATAATACGCCTTTCTCTCTAACACAGCCCCTTCTATGTATGGCCCATGAGAGCGAGGACCAATACTTTCTGAGATCAGTAGACTGACAATCCATGAGGGGGACTCCTCACCAGTTTGATTATCTTGATCAGCATCCAGTTGTTGGTGGACGACGTCATGAGTTTGAAGAAGAGGGGCGCCAGGGAGAGATAGTTCTTGGGATTCTTTCTCGCCAGCTCACAAATCACGTTCACGGCCGCCGACTGCACTCCTATTGTCACAATCCAGGAATAGAGCGAGCAGGGGGAGACAATTTAGTACGACTTTAAAGGTACATGTATTGTTTACCATTGGGAGCAGTGATTTAAAAATGCTCGCGTTATCACATTTGATGCATATGTCTATGTTAGTTGTATCACAAAGCATTTTACCATATAAAAACTTTGCAATAAAGCCTTGAATATAAGATGTCACTATTTTTCTCAATAAACCCTAACTATAGACGTTTATTCTAGAAACAATCTTATTAAAACTATTGTTCATATTTTGTATATCTAACGATACTTAACATTGATTATACTGATAATGATTTTTGCATTGGTTGTTTCTATCCCCAACTCACATTTTAGTAACTATTTTGAAGCACTAAAGCTGGGTTTTTGTATCATCTGCAAATGGTATATAATGCCTTTAATACAAAAGAGCAAAATCACTGACAGCTTGAAATATCTAAAGTTCATTTGTTTGCATGAGCTTGAAATTTGATGTCTTGTACACACCATGAGATACAATGTATGCCTGACTAAAACACCAATACAAATGTATCTCAGTAATGAGTTGGCGTCCGTAGGTGACAGTGTATTGTGATTGTAACTTTACCCGCACTGTACAAACTATCAGAAAGTGATATGTATGATGTCCATTGATTTCAGGTGTACCGATGTCACTGAGAAGCTATTAGTATTAGTTGCAGTACATATCACATGGTATCAATAGATCATAAAATGTTCTCTACCTGGGTCTGGATCTTCCAGTTTCTCTTTCAGTCGAGGGAAAGCTGGCCTCAATGCATCTGGAAACTGCAATAGAGTCCATCAAACATCACAAATGAAACTTGTGACATACCTACAATGTAGGTATACATGTACATATATACAACAGTATCATATCACATATGCCCGGCCTCATAATGGCAGCATTCATCACACGGTCTGTGTCCTTCTTTTCATTAAAGTGTAAGTGCTAGTGTAATCAAAACCGCTGATGAGGTACCAAAACACATCATATTCATAGTGATAGTGAGGGGAAAAACAAAACAAAACACAGTAGCTGCAAATCTGATTTAAATGCCTGAAGGATGAGTTTTAAGTTGTTGATTGTCACGTATCGTTCAGGTGGAAAATATTTACAGTACAATCTAAAGTTGAGCATGAATCAAAATCAGGTTTATTGGGCACTTTCATACCATGTGCCCTGAAAAGCATCACTCTGCAAAAACATTGATAAGATATTCTTAACACATGTATCTCTGATGCATTGTATACTGGCATTAATATTTTGATTATATTATATTTGATTTGATTGACAGGGCTGACAGAAATAGAAGATACAATACGGACTACCTTGATGAGTGCACAAAGAAACATTCTGAAGAACTACAGTACCTTGAGAAATATCTTGTACATGAGGAGCACAGCCTTCTTCCGGATGTAGGGTTTGGTAGACGCCATCTTCAAGTCCCAGCAGACAGAAAAGAACCAATATGAATCCATGCACAGAGATCTCTCACTCACATATCAATCACATTACATAATAATTGTACATGGCATAAAATTTAAATCTTACTCTTGATTGTAAGTTCACATGTCACTCATGCATTGCCTTTAGTATCTATTCTACCCATTTATGTATGATTCAGTTTGAATTTGTTGCTACTGGTTTCAGATCCCTGATTTGTAGAACTCGGTATCAATGAACGCTCATGCTGTACATTATCCCTTTGTGCAGGAAGAGTGGTGGGAGGTGATTCTGCACGTCAGTCATATATCACATACCTACAATATAGACATGGTGACTCACGGCATAACACTGTCTACATCAAAACAAAAACAAAAACAAAATCAAGTAGAAGACATGTTCCTGTTCTATACTTGATAATTTGGAATGCACATCTCTTGTCAAAGTATAAATTGTTCAGAGCCACAACACCTTTGCTGTACCCATTTTGGAAAAGAATCAAGCATTGAACTTACAAGAAAAATATTTCATTTATACAATAAACTAACACTGAATATCTTGAGCCACTTCTATAATTTGTGCAGCAACTTTTTAAATGTTTTCTACAACAATGATCCAGCAAATTTTTTAGATAATTTCATTTAAGCTAGGATCTCCACTATTCACGTCAATGAATAAACATTAATGGTGAAATCTAATCTCCACACTGGCATAAAGTACAAGAATATAAGGAACTGAATTTAAAAAAGAAATGCCGCAAACAATATGACAGCAGAGCAAATAAACACACGCAATAATGATGACATTATCAACTTATCAAATTCTTATCTAGGCTAATATGAAGAGTTGGGAAGGGATGGAAATAAAAGGGTTTGCAGGGCACCTCTAGATAAAAATCATTTGTTGGCACATACAAGGGATGAAATGCAGTTTCTCTTTTGAACCACCAAATCAAAAGTACATGTGATCACAGACAAGACTGAATACACCACTTTCATACACAATATAAAAATGTCACACAGGGATAAACTGGGACAGGAAAGGGGTGACATGTACTGAGGATTTACATTTACTCTTACATCTGCATGTTGTACATGCTACTCTTAAAGGTACTGTTTACAATTGGGAGCAGTGATTTTTAAAAATGTTTGAGTTATCATATTTGATGCATATGTGTAGGTCAATTTATCTCAAAACATCCTACCATATGAAAATGTTGCTATAAAGCCTAAAACATAAGGAGATATCACTATTTTTCTCAAAAGATCATAACTGTGGATGGTTTATTCTAGAAACAATTTCATTATGCATGAAACTGTCGTTCACATTTTGTATATTTACGTAACAATACTAAACACTGATTATACTGATTAACATTTTTACATCTGTGGTTGTTTCTATCTTTAACTCACAATGCAGAATTATTTTGATGCACTAAAGCCGGGTTTTTGTTATCTGCAAATGGTAAATAATGCCTTTAAAGCACACTTTGCAATTGGGTGTCTAGGTAAACAGCACTGATTTCATGAAAAAAAAAATAATTCTGCATCCTGTAAAACTTTAAGAAGCAGAAAGATACACTATGTACAAAAAATGTACAGTTTATTAAGTAACTACATTGTAAGCTTCACTTTTGTTTGATTTTAAGTTTGATCATTTTTCAGTTTATACTCCACACTGTAAACATACACACAAGTGTAATGATAATATTATGGTAAATCATAATCATTGATAACTTTTTAAGTTTTCTTCATGAAGTGCAGTCTGTAGCATTAAATTTCAATTTTCCTGCAATTTACAATTTTGGACTAAATGCCATATCTGCAGCTTGTGCCTTCCAAATAAAGCTAAAGAACAGCATACACTCCTGAAATAATTTTAATCAGATACATAAAACTAGTCATGTTTTCATGATGAAAAACTAAACTCTAACTCTAACTCTCTAAACTCTAACCACACAAGCCTGTAGCAATCAAGTGTTGAGAGGGATGGAGACCATGAAACACAGTGTTTCCTTTAAGCCATTGCCCACATGAACCTGTTTGGCTACATGCAAAGTCTATGGGGATGTCAGACACTTGTTGCAAATGGTTAATAAAACCAAAATTTGGATGCAGACTTCTGAATTGATGGTGTCTTTAAAGCACATCTTAGCAATAATGGCTTCTATGATTTTCTCTTTCATTTATGCTAGAGTGGTACCTACAATGTATATTTTTGTACTTCAGATTTTCAGTGCAGGTAATTCATTTTTCGGTTCAAAACCAGAGAGGAAATTCTGCTTGCCTCTTTCAAGAAAAGAAATAATGTACAAATGGTCAACAGGATTGTAAAAAGAAAGAAATATTTCCATCCAGCCTGATAAGCAAACTTAATGATAGCTCCAGACAAAGGCAAATCATTTTCACTGCATTTTTTTTTTTAATTCATCCTAACATTCTGTAACTTTTTGTCTAAATATTCTCACTTCTAGGAATTCACTGCTAATCATGCCTTGCAAGCAACTTCAAATAGAGTGGTTCTTTATTGATGCTGTTGCTTCATCCTGTGGTTGTCCCTGTACTGAACTTCTCAAAGTTGGATCTCCTGTTTTTTAATCTTTGGGTTTGGAGGTGGTTTTTAATGTGATCGAAAGTGAAAGTTGCCAACTGTTTGAAATGAGGTCAGTACAAGGGAAATTGAAAAATTCATCCTTGTGTATACATGTAGTCGTACATGGCATTCTGTTGGGACACCACAGCACAAACAATTGTGTGTCTAAAATGTAGATCATGACTGTAATATTGCATACGCATTTCTAAAAGTTTTCACTTGTTTTCCACACAGAAAGATCAGTACATATATATATTTTTCTTGATTTTGTACACTGTACAACATGATCAACTTCCTCTAGACATTTTTTTTTTCTTATAGAATAGCACTAAAACTATTTCAAATAAAAATAGAATGAGTGAATTTTAGATGCCAGCGTAATGCAGCATTTGGTGACGAGTCAACATTCAAACCGTTATAACTTCAAAATATCTGTCTAATTTTGCTTGAACCATAACTTCATTGTTGCTTTGGTCTCATTTCAACCACTGAAATAAAAATCACTCCTGATCTTTGATTTTCCTTCAGGTACACAACCGTACCTATTGCAATTGTGCATGATAGAACAATGTACAGTATGATTTGAGGGCAAGGGAATAGTGCACAAATTTGGCTCCATAATTTTACCACTACACATGGAATTACAGTAGTTTTCCCACTTTAAAATAATAACAACACAACACAGGATAAACATTCAGAATACAAAAAATCTGGCACGGCAAGGTGGATGTAACATTTCTGGTAGTATTTGGACAGAAGATTAGAGGTCTTCTATGAAAAGTAGCCTGCTGAAGTTGAATTTTAACAATTAATGACAAATGGACCACTAATTGACAAAAGATAGACTGCACTGGTAGATCAATAACATCAAATCACAACAATACTAAAATGGAAGTTACAGGGAATAACAAGTACATAAGACTGTTTGCATCATACATGTAAAAAGGGTGTGAAAGGTCACCTGGAACAGAGGCCAAAAGGTCAAATGGGGTCACACCACTCACCAGACTCATGAGGTCATTGGCCAGGTCTCTGGCAAGGTCAGGGGAGGTGAAACATGCAAGTCCCGCCATGGCGACGCCCGCATCATACTGGCCGATACTGTTAATGTCCTACATGGGTGCAAGTTGGAGGGAGGTGGGATGGGACAGGGTAGGATGGGGGGGGGGGGGGGGGCAAGGCAGTGAATATCCCATGAAGGAAACAGGGTGGAGCAATGTGGCAAATATTGATGGGGGAGAAAAATTGATGAATGGAATGTTGAACGGTCAGGTGTCACACAGTGTGAACCCAGTGTAGAAGGGCGAGGGATGAGATGAAGGCAAAAATATCAATTGACAAAATGAAAATTGGACAGTGGGGGGTAAAAATGGATCCACAACAGACCAGGGCAGAAAGGGCGCAGTGTTATCATGACAGGTGAACACCAGAATTAATGTGGTATGATACCGTGAAGGGAGTATTAGCATGTCGTGTGAAGCAAGATGGTTCAGTGGGTATGAAAGAACAGATGAATATTTTCAATTGTTAATGAATGTGAAATATGGTATCAATCAGTGGAATAAAAATAGAGGTGATTTCATTAAAGGGTAAATTTAACAGTATACCATGCAAGGGGAAAAAAAAGTCAAAAAATAAATTATGATGGCAAATCCATTTTCCAGAATAAGGAATGTGGGAAAATGCAGAAAAATGAAATATCGAGAAGGGACAAAATTTAAATTTTGTATTCAAAAGTGAAAGAAAAAAAGAAAATGGGTTTGGCCAATAAAATAATTTTGTGGGGATTTGCACAATGAATTATGGAAAATGATATATTTATGGAAGTGGCATTTGGGGGAGTTGTTCGTGTGGGATGAGATCGGTGAGTGGTTTACACAAAGGAAACAAACACAAAGGGTAAAAACAAAATAAATCAAAATAAAACACAAAGCATGGTGGGATGTTTTCAACATGATACGAGCAGGGATTAGGTATGAAATCATATCATACAGCACATGATGGGGCGGGAGCAAATGAAGAATGTAATCATGGTACATGGGAAATGTATTTTCAATGATGATTCAAAATGATTTCAGTGCATTGGTTTGATGATGATGATGATTGCAAAAGCAATGTGTTGTAAAAGTCGATACAAAATTCAAAGTGGGCAAATGGTGGTTGAAAAAAATTATGTATTTTTTTTTAGTTTAAAGGGATGTATGAAATATTGGGTCATAATATGCATCATGAACAGATAAATATTTGGAAGTATCAAGTGGTGTTCGGTGTGGTTTTTAGTATTGTTTGAATTATACAGCAAATGATGGCAGGCAATTTTGGGGGGAGAAATTAGTGGGACCATGGCAAGGAGGTAAGGAAAGGAGAGAAGGGAAACAAAGAACAGAAATAACACAATTACACTTTTCACCAAATAACAACCATGATATTGATAATAAGTACACAGGAGGAATGAGAGGAGGTCAATTGGACACTTGGCAGACCAGCAAATGAGGTTATGTTGGCAATGCAACATACCAGTGATCATGCGACTTGCATGTCCCAAAATTCAATGTAAAATACACTCACTTTGTGCCTTTGACATCGGCTCGTAAGAGCACATCTCAGATTTAGGCTAATTGTATGGACTTCATAAACTTGTATGGGGGGGGGGGGGGGAGGAGGAAAATTATGAGAAGATTGTGTTCACAGACACGGGTTTGCGAGCATTGTCAAAAGATCACGACTGGTCAGAATACATTGCAGTCATACCTCACTCTGCCAACTCCAAATGCCTCCCAAATAAAACATCAAAGTGGGCATAATCTGTGTGCAGGCTTTGTTTAGCATCTACACCAAGTCAGGTTTAACGCCACTTCTAAAAGAGTACATACATGTATCGAAGGGGTGAGAGCACATAATTGGTTATTCCATTTATGATCCACATCGCGTACCACTACTCGACCAACACCACCTGTGTACTACTTGAACCAGAGAGATACCATGGAACGGCCAGCACAAGTGACAGATGGGGTATGTACTGTACGAAAGGGGGGCGGTAGTGTCACTGTCCACACGAGGGGTTACGCCATGGAAGAGGAAGAGGCCAACTCTGTGGGGGTAGCGGCAGTCCGCCCTGCCCCCTCACTGCGCGGGTACTTACCAGTGCCATGATGTCATTGGCCAGATCATGTGACAGGTCAGAGGTCAAGATACATGACAATCCTGTCATGGCCACCCCCGTCTCATATTGGTTCTGGCTATGCAAGTCCTGTTCAGTTTTACGTTATCACAACAGATTACATGTGTTAATAATATGTTGTCATGTACATTGTGCAATATTGAGAGGTTCACATGTATGACAATGCACTTCTTCATTGTGTAGCATTACAAATAATATAATAATAATAATAAATAGAGAGACTCTTATAAAGCGCTCATTCTACCTAAAAAGATACTCATAGTGCTCTAAATGTATAGTGGTCTAATACAGGCAACTAGAAGCTAATCACTGGGTCTCATTTAACAGTACTGTTTACCATTGGGAGCAGTGATTTAAAAAATGTTCGAGTTATCACATTTGATGTGTGTAGGTCAGTTGTATCACAAAATATCCTACTACTACATGTACAAGGATTTTGCAATAAAGCCTAAAATGTATGGAGATACACTGTATAACTATTTTCTCAATAAACCATTACTGTAAATGGTCTATTCTAGAAACAACTTTATTATCATTACTGTACAAATTTTGTATATTTAATAATACTTTTAAACACTAATAGACTGATTAACCTTTTTACCCTGGTTGTTTCTATCTCTAACTCACATTTTAGAATTATATTGATGCACTAAAGCTGGGTTTTTGTTTCATATCTCCAAATGGTAAATAATGCCTTTAAGGGCAGAATACTTGCACTATATGTACATTGTACATGTATGACAGGGCACAAAATGACCCTCAGTATCAATACAGGTTTGTACATGAGTGCGAAAAAGCACACACCCAATAAATGTACAATGTACAATGTGAATACATGTAGGTCAATGCAATTTTAATAGTGCAAAGACTGACCAGTAAGAAAACGTGAAATTCATTAAAGGGTTGGCCTTGAAAGTGGTGTTACATGTAGATAGTAAATCTCTAGTACAAGCCCACCATAACATGCATAATATTACTGCATCTATCACCTCACACACAGCTAATGGCAAAAAAAAATATATGACGAAGGTGGCTTGCTACACGGTGTATCATTCATGACAACAAGAATCCTTTCTGGCAACAGGAATTGCTGAGGATAATGAGACAGATCAAAACTACAGGGGATAGGAACTCCTTCTGCAATACTTCCTGGGAGATCGGGTTGGTCTGTTCTTGCAGGTATGATGCACTTTACTCATGCTGACAGCTCGTCCACAATACATACATGATACAGAGCTGTGTACACTGCAGTCATGATGTAAAATCACCTACTAATTACAGCACAGTGCATTTAAAGTGTTCCATTCAAGGTTACAGTATACATTCCAACAGATGTTTTTGGGTGGGAAAGAGACAGGGTTTATCAGAAAGGATATGACAGAAAGAAATCACACAATATACTCCTCTGTACTAGAAGCACATAAAATTGTAGGCCTAATACTGAAGAAAAAGCTCTTATGATCACTAGTTTGATATCATTTCTATTTTGTATACACTGCAGTGTAACTATGTATGAGTAGACCAAACATTCATAAATCATGTACAGGATGTAATACAACTTCGATTGGGAATGCACCATGATACAATTTTGTAATTCAGCACGTTTGGTTCAACCAGAGTAATGCATACAATCGAATATACAGTATGGGTTGCACATTGTACATTCAGTATCTGCATGTAAATTGTAATACATTTATGAATAAACCGAATTAGAACTCTCCATATTGCAGCGTTCAACTGCATAGCCAAGAGGAAGGAGGCTACAGGAGGATAAGAGAGAAGAAAGGAGAGACAGAAGGACAAACATAAGAATAACAAAGGAGGAGAGAGAGAAAAAAAGATAGAGAGACAGCAAGTCTGGAGAAAGCATCTGCACATCTCTCCCTCAAGTATCCTACCCATAAATATCTGAAGGGCATATCTACACTTCTCACTCTACTCGACATAGATCTGAGCGCACACACAGGATGTAAACGAGCTGAACATTGTGCTGCAAGCATACATGTACAGTGCATCTGAAGACAGCATACAGTAAATGATGTCTGCCACATTTTTTTCCCATCTCCTGTCATGAAAACACACAAGAATAATAACCAGAAGAAGAAAAAAAAAAATAACCAGGCTGTATCCCAATTTCCACAGGCCAAGCAAGAGAAGCAGATGCAATTATAATGACCTTGCTCTTTAGAAGGCCTGGACCAAACCAAGCGAGGCTGGATGAAAAAAAAAAAAATGATTACTTGAGGTGAGGCCCACACAATTCTCTTATGGGCTCAGGCGGAGCAGTATGTGCTGGAAGTCTAATGGTAAGAATTTACATTATTCATGCAATATTCCTCTACAATGAACTTGCAGTTTGCTGTACTTGTAATCTTTGAATAGTCACTGGGGCTCTTTTTGACAGCATGCAAATGCTCGCAGACTGCTTTGAGTGGATTTTCCGGCGTCCACTTCTGGGATTCTATCTAGCCCGTGCTCTCATTAACTGATTAGAAGGTATACTCTTCAATTAGTAATGGTTTGAACGACGTCAACTGAAGGGATCGGATTTCCAGAGGCAATCTGGCTGCAGAAATCATCACCATGCATCATTAATCTGGCAACTCAGAATTTCACTGCTCATCTTTAATATAAAGAATGATTGAATAGAATGGGTTGAATTCATTAACTCTACACAAAATCAGAAACAGATTTAAGAAAATTGGCCAATTTAGGGGGAGGGGGGTAGGTAAGCAGAAATTTTTTGATGAGGTATCATATTTCAAACAAATTTTTGAATAGAAAAAATTAAATTTTCGGAAATTCTCCAACCAAAGCATGTTAATGACAAAAAGCTGAAATTAAAGGACAAGTTCACCTTCATATACATGTGGATTGAGTGAAGGCAACAATGTAAGTAGAACACATCAGTGAAAGTTTGGGGAAAATCCGACAATCCGTTCAAAAGTTATGAATTTTTAAAATATCTGTGCAATCACTGCTGGAGGAGAAGACTACTACAGTGTATGATGTCACATGCGTACAACAATATGAGGAAAATAAAAAGAGAATTTCACAAAACTTGACTTTTTGAAAAAAGTGCACATTTCCTCGACTTGTTACTGACTTATGTTAGGGGTAATATTATTCCCCTTGACTTCTGAAAGAGAGAAGTCAAGCGTTCTTTTATCATGTGAGAAAAGTTAATATATATTGAATTTTCTTTATACTTTCTTTATATAGCTGTACTCATATGACATCACAAGCTATAGTAGTCTTCTCATCCAGCCGTGACTGAGTAGAAACTTCAAAAATTCATAACTTTTGAACGGATTGTCCGATTTTCCTCAAACTCTCATTGATGTGTTCTACTAAATATTACAATGTACTCCATTCACTCAACCCACATGTCTATGAAGGTGAACTTGTCCTTTAAAGTGAATATTTCAGCCTACCTCAGGAAATATCATTATCAACAATGAATAGCAAAATCTTAACATACTAAGAAGATATATGGCACCAAACCCCAGAAATGTAGTCTGTGGAATTTAATTCCAGCTGCCAAACATGACAATCCTCCATAATTTATCATTTCTTCTGTCATTTGAATGAAAACATCGAACATGGGTATGTCTGAGCTATGTAGGTGGATGATTGTGTGAAAACTGAGGAATGGACAAAGGGAGGACATACCTTTCTGATCATATTGGTGGTCAGCATGAGGACATCCGTCCCCTCATGGAAGCTCTGGGCGGCGGCCAGGTAGCCAATCCGCTTGAAGGTGAACTTTGGCGAGCTCATGACCTCGATGATGTTGAACGCCGCCCAGCTGATGTCGTAGCCCAACATATTCAGCTGTGGCAAGGAATGAAAAGACCCATGATGCAAATTAATCACATGAAATGAGAGACGGAGGAATTACTGTATTTTGAAGCAATTGCATCGAGACTCCAACCCAAAGTATCTTTCAAATGGGAGATTCGCCTGCTTGGACCCCTAAGCAAACTGAAGTCTCTGATCGCATGAACACACACACACACAGCATTTTGCGCATGGACCCACAACATCCGCTTGCGGCTGGGGTCTAAGGCCCACATCATCATCAGGTTCGTGAGAGCTCCTGGGTTATAGATGCTCTCTTGTGGTATCTCAGCCTTTAAATTTTGGATGAACC
This sequence comes from Diadema setosum, assembly GCF_964275005.1. Taxonomy (NCBI): domain Eukaryota; kingdom Metazoa; phylum Echinodermata; class Echinoidea; order Diadematoida; family Diadematidae; genus Diadema; species Diadema setosum. Next base: position 12,591,341 of record NC_092697.1, read on the forward strand.
TACATGTACTACGACTCATTACATTACCCATTATCAAAATCATTATCAAAATCTTTTCTGCTCATTTTGGAAAGCCCCCCCCCCCCCCCACCCCCATTTACATGTATGACTGACACAAGTTATGTACATGTACTGTGGTTTAAGACCAAATAGGTGATACATGCATGAAATGCTTTACTTTATATGGTTGGACCTACTACTCATCGACCGCCTAATGTTTATTTGCTTGATAAGAATATTTAACACTGAAATTCACGTAAAAAACTTGACCTACGTGATTGAGAAAATCCAGCACTATCAAATGCCGTTGTTCCCTTTTCGATTCGAAGTTTCAGTGCAAAAATATCGCCGTCGAACTTGCGTGGCCCCGTTTCAGCTCCCCGCGGTAAAGCTCCTTATTGAGATCGACCATTGTTTTTGCATTGACAATGCACGCAAACCGAGTTGTATTGAACACCGTGTTGTACGAAGCTTTTTAGAAACTTAGACATTACATTACGAATCGGTGAAAATATTCATTTGAAATTTTGTCCTTGATTAAAACCATTAATGAACAGTGAATTTTCGCGTTTTCCCACACCATCCTCATCAACGGTCAAAGCCAATCCATTTTTATGTGCTCTGCGCGCAGTGAAGTGCGTACAAAGCGTTCTGTGTGCCAATGTATACGCGGTCGGTTTCAAAAAGGGTGGTCGATATGTAGTAGGGCTACCATACTGCCTCCTCCCCCTATCTCTCAGTATATACCGCAGTCATGCCTGAATAAAGGCCACCGTGTATGGGATTGCACATGCCTGCATGTACACATGTAGTATTATCATGAGGACCTGACACACGAGTGTCAACAAAGAAGGTTTCTTATCAGGTACTCAGGGGAGGCAAAACCAGCGTTGTTTACTCTAAATCACATGGTACTATTTGCACTCTCTTTTCGCACTTTTTTTCTTTAGCCTATAACCAATCTCTGGTATGACATTGGGAAATAATGCACTTTAATACCTGGGCTAAACATTCATTAACAATTTTTCAAAATGGAGGCTACCACAGGTAATAGCAACCTAGCCGATGGTACTGAATTCTTTTCTTCTTTTTTTAAAGTAAATCCAATCTACACTAAAATAATAAGTAAAAAAAAATATATATAAAAAAATCACAATCTTTTCTTCACACTCAAAATGTTTGGCTCAAAACTTCAAGACCGGCACATTGTTAATAGAAAAACTTTGAGATTAAAACTTACAGATTAAAACTACATATTTTGTAGTTACTGTCATTCCCTTGGGGAATGAATGGTAATCATTTGAATTGGATGCAGTATACAGTAAGTAGCCACTAATTCACTTGCCATTTCATTTCACTCTCGGGACTATGGATTGTTTAAGGTCATATATTAATGTACATAATGCAATATTGCAATACTACACATGACCATGAAACTTGAAATATTTTCAACAATGCCTTTAAATGAGCGTTTAATACAGTTTAATATGTTTCTGCAACTTGAGTTTGTGTTCACAGAAAGAACAGACAAACACAAACACACAATTTCTTCAAATTGCATTTTACATGTACAAATGTAGATACAAATGTGTGTACTGTACACCACAAATACTGTAAAAGTGGAAATTTTCGCGGTGTTGAAATTTTCGCGCATTTCGCGCAACCAGAAACTAGCGCGAAAATAAAAACACGCGAATATTTTTGCTTGCCATACGTTCCTGTGCGTGATGTCTTGATTCCGCGGAATTAAAAACACGCGAAACTCTTCTGACCCGGCCTAGCGCGAAAAATTAGTCGCGCGAAAATATCCACTTTTACAGTATTGAATTAAACACAATTGTGAGTTTCAAGACATGATTCATATGCACAACATGCATACACTCCAGTGGAAAACCACAGCAAATTTTAATATGTTCACCTAAACAGTAACATTTTCAACCACTCAAAATAGAGTACATACATGTATGCACTGCTAACAGTGACACTGACAAAAAAAGGAACTTTCACAGATCACCTTAAAAAAAAAAAAAAAAAAAAAAAAAAAAAAAAAAACACCCAAAACTCAAATCCTGAGAAAAGTATGTTATTCCTCAACACATTTCCTCATACCGCATCGGAACCATATGGTGACTGAGCAGGTGTCTTTTGGACAGCCAATTTACTTGCACAAACCAAGCATCATAGATTTCAGCACCAGCAATATCAATTTCAGCCCTGAAAGGTCAGAGTTATTACCTTGTGGTGCATGAAAATTGAGACAAAATGGGGACTGATGCTGACGCAAGCTCAGATTCCATCACAGTCTGGCATTCATTCGGTCAACAATTTTTGTTGTTGATGTTCACTTTTCTTTTTTGTCTGCCTCCACAGGGACTTTTGTACATGGCATGTTACATGTACTTACAAGTATGATATGATATGATGCATCATTTGACCCATCTTGAGAAAGATGAGGTTTTCAAGACAGCCATAAATCATATACAAATAAAATTTTCCAGCTCATATTCAAGAATGTATAGGAAATTACCTTCATTCTATCTTAACTTATGAAAAGTAAGAAAGTTACAGTGTATAAGCATTATGAATATCAAACCAAAGATTACTGTAAAATGAGGAATGTTCGTGTGCATTTTAATTTCGCGAATTTTGCAAGCACCACGATTCGCGAAATTAAAATGCAAGAGAAAGTTCTAGTCTACACTACATATGTACAATGTATGCATTTAATGTCAGTGGCAGTTCGTCAAAATTTCAAGCCGCAAAAAAAGGCCGTCGGCTCCTATTTGCGAAAAATTCATGCCGCGAATACAGTGTACCTGGGACAGGCTGAAAAGAAGCTGGCCTTTCTTATTCTAATGCTGCACTCTGACCCTGAATACTGTGTGTCGTACACTCGTACATGGCATGTTCACCTCATGAGTCATCAATCAAACTTGTCAAAGCCTGTACAACTAGGTCACATTCTGCACTGACAGATCCAATGATGTCTTCAGAAATATATATTTTCATGAATTTTGTGAGTCAGGAGACAGCTCCCTTAAATCTCTTGCTTTTGTTTTGCTCATTTGATATCAAAGCAACATTTTTTCCCCTCTCATTTTCTTGGTCCTCACAAGGAGTGTGAATGTTCAGTATCGTTTCTGCGCTCAGGTAAAAAAAAAAAAAAAATTGCATGTTCCTTAAATACTGGTATTCAAAATTTAGTTGAGGATTTATTAATTATAATTCCTGCTTTACAAACATTGAACTCTTTTCTCTCTTTTTTTTTTTAGTAGACAGGTAGTTGCTGTTGCTGGTACATGCAAGTATATTTCACTTCAGAACCCCCCCCCCCCCCCCCCCCCCAACACACACAGCCACGTGGTTGAATACTTGTACGTACATGTACAGGTCTACATTATAAACCCTCAGGTGCAGAAGTACATTTCATTTACAGTACAAAGCATGTGATAATGGTAAGAGGTAGGGCCTTCTTCAAATAGGACATTTACTGACGTACAGTTTTGTACACATGTACACTGTACATGAACACTACTGTATGTACCCTGGTAGAAAATATGATTCTTCTGATGGCTCACATGTTCAAGAAAAGTAAACAAGAAATTTGAGGGAACTACTATTTCTCATCACAACACCAGGAAATGAACATCACCAAATATCAGATTTCATCGGAAACCCCCCCCCCCAACAAATATCGGCATTCTGATGACATACAAGGTACAAATGCATGTAAGACAATTTGTACATTGTAACATACAATTGTGTACATTACAGTGTAATGTATTCACAGGCAATATCAAAAAGTAACACTATTTTCAACACAAATTAATGCGAGGTAAACTCAGGGTACAGCCTACTGTGTATTTATGCCAGTAAAACCAAATCACGGTCTTTTCAACCCAGTGAATCACCTGCTTAACTGACACAGATTTGCAATCATATTTGGGACTATGCAATGTGCCAAGGAGCAACTCGATATCATCAAATGAATTAGGTACGGTAATCTTACAGACGATGTTACATTCTGCAATTGTAAGCGAAAACTTCGTTTTTCTCATCACTTACTAATCGCTGTTTTTTCCATACCAATTTTTGAGAGATTAAAGAAAACCTTACAAACAAACACAATGCAAACAAGTTCATTAGTGAAAAAGTAATTATAATTATTATAGTAATACATCTGTAGTAGTAGGTTTGTGTAGCCATAGCGATGATTGCAATATCCACCCTGCAGGCATCACACAATAGTGCTATTGCCTGTATCTAATCCAATTCTCGGCTATTGCATAACAAGCTACCATTGTACATGGCAAGAAGGAATAGAATTATTCTTTGCATTACACTCTCCTTGACTGGAATTAAATCCCTCTTCTTCTTTTTGGTGCCAATGTCTGGATGTGCCTTAAACGGTGATGCAACCTTTAATTGCCATCAAATTCAGCACTGTCAATAATATTACTAAACACTTTATTGTAGAACAAGACACCAATCTGACTTGTCCATCATGGATGCATACTTTCCATTTGTATGCAACATTGCTGTCCTCTAAACACAGATAAAATGAAAAACAAAAAATTGACAGGAAATGGCAAGAAATTGATTTTGCTCACGTGAATACTGCAATTTGTGAACAGGAACATGGACATTGAACATTGACCACTGAACAATGTCCCTGCTATATAAAGGTCTACCCTCTTCTTGTCAAAGAAAAAAAAAAAGAAGAATAAGTGTACATGTATAACTTGTATTCTGCATATCAGGGTATGACAGATGTACACTTCTGTAGTGTCTTCTATTGAAATGAGAACATGTACAGGTCATGAGAGGTCATGACTTTTAGGTACACATTATACAAATGTAGGGTAGAGTCTTCGACCCCGTTTACAGTGTGGGGCCGGGCTCGGCCGCGGCTCGGCTGCAGGGCAAAGCCTCGCAATTTTGTCCGTTTACACTGCTGGGCTCGGCTGCGCTTTTAATTCAAACCTTTCAATATTTTGTCGTAGTGGCGCTCTGCTTGTAAACAAACGCAATTTGGTATAGTCTGGTTTTCAGACCCTTTGCCAACTGGATTCCGTTGCGACAAAGTCGCCGTTCGGGCAAAGGCCTTTGCCGAAGGAAAAATCCTTTGCAGGACAAAACCACCTTAAACTACTAGTTGTCGACATTGAGGGGGTTAATATCATGAATAGCGAAATAGTACGGGCAGAGGGTCTGGAAGGCAGACTAAAATTGGCCGCACGTTTGGCCCAGTTTGCGTTTACACCAAGAAGAGGCCGGGCTCGGCCGCGGTTTGGCCGCGGCCGAGACCACCTCCAGAGCGAGGCCAAATGCGAGGCCAATTTTGGCCTTGCATTTGGCCTTTCGTGCGTTTACACTGAAGCGGGGCTGGGCTCGGCCGCGGCTCAGCCGCGACCGAGCCTCGCACTGTAAACGGGGTCTTGATCATAAGTAGCAGAGCCAACCAGCAAGAGGTTAAAATCTACAGTAGGAGTAATATGTACGATGTCTTCTCCTTTTTTTCTGTCTGGTTTCAACAGCTATAAATCTCTGTGGTTCGTTCTTGAGAGGCAGATGTTTTCGGTTTGCCCATTAACATGATTATATTGTACACGGTGGATGGTGGAAGAACCCAGTTTCTGTCTGAGCCCCAAAATCAAATTCCTAATTTTACAAATACCACAAAGCATACTGCACTCTATGCTGGGGAACACTAAATTGATGTTGCCTATTGGATAGGGTGGGTGCCTGTGCAGATTCAGCAAACCACTGTGTCATCTTGCTGTCTCCTAGATGTTGTTATTTCCCATAATAAGAGACAGTACATTAATATGGACAAGCATGTTTCTGCAAATAATGGGTTAATCCATATTAGAACTAGTGTATGTTTTACTTGCACATCACATCTGCATATAAAATGTGTGTTTGCACTGCCTTGATGAGCTAGGCTAAACCACTGCAAATTCATGTAATTTGTTTTTTAATTTGCCTGGTGAATTAACTATCCAGAATACAAGCAAATTTCAGTAATTTTAGCCAGTGAGAACCGAATGTGTGGATAAAACTGTTTCATATAGATTTGCTATTCAACTCTTTTTAATATGTGCCAAGCAGTTTACTAGTACATGTACAATTTGTACGTACATGTACAGTACCTTCACTTGCCAAGCTTTTTCACCAACATTCAAAAATCCATCCAAACTTGACCTACATGTAGTTGTGAAGTTAGTAAGCCCACTCAGGTGAAAACATAGCAATGTGCCTCAGACCAACAGAAAGACCATGGTGACACAATAGGGATTCTAAATGGGGATTTATAGGTTAGGCCAAGTAAAAAAAGAAAGTAGTTTCTCGTCCGGGTTTTTTGAGCAAGGCGATGAGGGAGGTCCTTACTATTTGATATCTTACTATTTTTTTGAGGATTGTCAAAATGAAAGTAATATGTGTTTCTCGTCCGGTAATTCTGAGAAAAGTAACGAGAGAGGGCTTTACTATTTTCTATATCCAATTTATGAAATGAAATATCACTCTGTTAAGTGGTAGCTGTGTTATGAGAGACCAGGTCCCAAGTGTATGTCTTGCCTGCACTCTCAAACATTTTCAAACAAATAGATATATGTACCATACTTGAAATGAAACTTCATGCATGCAGAAATACATTTGCTTTTTCTTTCCATTACAGATGTCAAGGGAAAATGACCATCTTAATACTGGTATTTAGTGTTGTAATGGCGTTTCTGATACCAGTGTACTTGCAATTCTGATGTATTGTGCTATTAATTGAAACAGGTATAAAACATGTCTTTCAACAAATGTACGACTGAAATAAATTCCATGATATTCAAAACACTGCTTTATTTATTATTGTGTTTGTGACATTTTGTGTCCACACAGCTGGTACAGTGTATGTATATGCATTTCTTCACAGTACAATTGTAGCACATTCAACTGGAAACTGGCTTGTACAATTGCAGATGGATGTCAAAATGATACGATTTACGGCATTATAGCATTAAACAAAGATGTTTCTTCATGTTCTAAAAAGACATTTGATAATCACTCATCATTTGGATGATGATTGTACAAGTGGAAACTCGATATAACGAGATGGTCGGGACCGAGTCGTGTTCCTCGTTATAGCCGATATCTCGTTATATCAGTAGACATAAAAAAAGGCATAACATAAAGACATTAATTTGCACACGTGGGACTACCCATCATCTTTCAATCAATACTGATAACTTGCTAATATGTGTGAGGTAATTACTCACCTTTATGGGTAAGGAGATGTTTTTTTCGCCAATGAAATCCGATATCAAGAATGTTTTTCTTATCAATTGTAGAACAGATGTTTGAATTTGTAAATCTACATAGCTTGCGATTGTGTGAAGATCGTCTGTGGATTGGTATGTGGTTATGGTATGGGTGTTGTGTGTGGAAAGCTTGAATAATGTGGTCTGCACAATGCTGTGTGTGTGTGTGTGACACATTCTGTATGTACATTATGACTGCATGTGTGTGTGTAGATTGGGAATTCCCTACGTAGAAAGCCAATCACAGCATCAGATTGCCTCACACTTGCTAAACGTCATGATGATGTCATGTATACGGCCGTCCCACCACATTTTCTGCATGTATCAGTGCGCGCACACACACACACACACACACACACGTACACGTACAACATCCGGTGCTAGCTGTAGAGTGAACTGTCATGAAGAAAATGTGTGTGTACAAGACAGTTTTTGGCGCATCGAGCTTTACAATCTCGGACCGTGATAGCACAGGCGAAGTTAAGCTTTACCCGACGACATTTTGCTTTACCTCGCTATATATATATCAGGTTTAATTGGCTATGTTTTTCTTTGTTTGGAAATCACAAAATTTATCTCGTTATAGCAGTTATTTCATTATAGCCGATCTCGCTATAAGAGTAGCATTTTACATGAACTTGTTTGGAGGGAAATTTGGGACCGGGAAAATTTCCTCGTAATAACCGATATCTCGTTATAGCAGTGTTCGTTTTATATACCGAGCTTCCCCTGCCCTGTATACCACACTACAGATGTTACGATTCACGGCAGTGTCCGTGAATTTACGTCGTAAAGAAAAGTATCCCGCAGAAATACGATACAAACCAGAATCCGTGGAAAAGTTATTTATTTTGTAGATACACCCATTTTATAATTCCACATTTGCTGGAAAAGCGCATTCATTTTCTCTCCAAAATACATTGCCGTCAGGTGCAACATTTTGGAGCAGAGTGTATACGGGCCTCTACACATTCGAATGTGTTCATGCGTGCGATGGCCTGGGGAGCCGATTTGGACAGCTAGCAAGTTACAGACACGGCCGAAAAAATAGTAAATATCAAAAAAGTCGATGCGGCAACTGAAAATCGATGCGGGCGGGGAGCGGGCTGGGACGAGAATTATGAATTTCTTGGTATTTTCAGCGCCATTTTGAAAATAGTAAATAGTAAAAAAATCGATGCGGCGGCCAAAATCGATGCGCGCGAGGACGAGAAACTGGTTTCTTTTTTTACTTGGCCTTATTTATTTTAACTGACAATTAGTTTCCAGTTATCAGTGCCAATCAAAAGAAAAAAAAAAATCTGCTGGGGTGCTTATTTGCAAACAATGCATAGTAAAGCATACTAATAGAGAATTCATAGGAGAAATTATCCAGATCCCAAAATCTTACATTATGTAAAGGAATAAAAGCTTTGATAATAATGCAGCCACACAATGAATAAATACATCTTGACGTCATCTAAAATGACCATGGCATGACGTCATTTTCACAAATACAGTGTACATTGTACCTGTAGACAATACAGTTGAACCTCTCGTATCCGGACAAGTCGGGACCGGGGCTCATCCGGATAAGGGATTTGGCCGGATACGGGAGACCCAATGCTTTATATATTATACATACACATGTACTGATGTAGCCCATTCTACCACATGTAGTAATGTGTATACTGCAACCTTTTCATTGTTACACTCAGTAACAGACCCCAAAATAGAGGTGTATGTTAATGTTGGAAGTAATATGTAATTCATGTGTGTTTGTGTAGGAGTTCTCAAGGAGTTGGGAATCCCCCTTTCCTCCCTTAATAATTAAAAAAAAAAAAAAAAAAAAATCACGGCGAGATTGCGTCCGTATAATAGAGAGGTCCGGATAAAGGGAGGCCGGATAAGAGAGGTTCAACTGTACTCTGAGTTTTCTTGGTACAACCTGTCTTCTCTATTATTTGCTTTACTCAGTTAGTTGCAATTCCACCTGCAACATTTCATATTACCTTACTGCTTTTACCTTTCACACACTGATGGTTTTAGATACTTTGCTGCCAAGATTATTTTGTAATTTCCTGTCCATCAATTGCCACATTAAACCCCTGGTTCCAAAATACAGCAAGATATGCTGATAGTAGTATACTCACACAGTATGTCACAACAAGAACACTTTCTCTTTACAGTAGGGCAGTGTTTGTCTGTAATAGGATGCTTTAGAAATTTCTGGAGCACAACCACTGGCACGTGGGTTAACATTTAGGACCTGTCTGACTTCTTTCAGTTTCATTACTGCTGGTGATACTCACATAAATTAGCTTGGCTACTGCATTGGCTTTGACTGCAATGTTGTCCTGCCTCAGTTCCTGTTTGATTTCTTCCATGGATGATGAGATGTATTTGGCCTGCAAAAAAAAATAAATAAATACAAAAATAATAAAATAAACAAAGCACATTACAGCCTGTGATTGAATCTGAGAGGAAAAAAATGAAGAGATTTGCTCATCTTTCACTACCTCATAGAAAAGAGTACCAATTTGTGTATAAAAATCTACAATAAAACAACACACACGCATTATGCATGGCCACAAATTTAAGTCATTGGCAGTTGTTTGCATATAAAATGTAATTGGGGTTAAAAAGATTCCAATTAATCAATTTCACACTAAAACTGATTGCATTTTTACCTACATGTTATTGTAGTGCATGATTTGTCCACTTTGTTTTTATTCATCTTGCAAGAGAGAAAATGTTCAGGCAATACTAAAGGCTGTTATTTTCGCAAGGGTTTAACTTCTGTGAATCTTGCAAATCACTATCAGGCTGCGAATTTAACAACGTGCATTCATATTGCCATTTACAGCAAAGTGTCATGCCCTTTACAATAGCCTTGGTGTCAAATCGTGAAAACATCTTGCGAAAATGTCTGTGGCCTCATTTGCGGGAGTATCTGTACATGTAAATTACAGCTCTTTCATGGTACATGTACATGTACTTGTACATACCAAAATTTACAAAACAAGAATCAACAAGGAAAAACATAAAGATAATCTTTTTTCTTTTATGATAGAGGACTGATAAGATATAAAATGATTCATTGAATGCATCATTAACAATGAGCCACTGACACCTACATGTAGAACACACCAATAAGCACTGGTTTATGAGTTTAATATATTAACGCTGAAATTACAGTGCAAACATTTGTACAAATTCATCATTGTCGTATTAAAAGTGTATAAAAATAGAATTAGTTTTTGCATACATAACTCCTCAGATCACAATAGAATACCTGAAAATATCTTTTTGGAAATTATGCAGCCTTGTGCATGATGGGCTTTAAACGATTTTGTACACTGGAGACTTAAATATGAATGCTTGTTCACATACAGCACGAGAGAAATATTTCAGTATCTTCTTCTTCTGTTTATTCTGCCTCCTTATGAATGAATGAAAGGAATGAAAGTAGGATCTTTGAGAAAAACTAAAAACAGATGAATGTTTGTCACAAGATCGAAAAGACAGGAGTAAAGATGAAGAGAATGAATTGGAAACCGTTTTGAGAAAATTATGGGCACTGCCTACAATGGTGTAGCAAAAAAAAAAAAAAAAGAAAAAAAAAAAGAGTGACGCATGCCTGCTACTAAGTGCTAGTAGCCAAAGTCCGATATGGATGTACCACTAATGTTAGGACTCTGATCTGCCTTAGCATTTCAATCGGAAGTCCCCTAATCAATTGTAACTTTGCTATATGATTTTAAATCCATCTATCAAACAAATACGATGAGAATTGAGTGAAAAATAAACATTGTTATTTGCAAGAAAATAACATTAGAAAGTATGAATATGATGCATGAGGGAGTAGTCTATATTTTGATCGCTTTGTGAGCGAGGTGGTCGTGTTCATGTGGCCAACAGCGCGGCGCACTGCCATAACCACTGGTACCCCCATACATACACAATATTCAGCTTCTCCGTGTATGGACATGGAGACCGTACGCTTTGTACCATGGAGGCCGGGGTACAGTACCTCCATGGTATGGATACAGTACACATGAGTGTGGCCGTATCCAGCGATTCGGGCCATGGCTACAACCACACAAGTGTGGCTGGGGGCTGGCTGGATGGTAAAGACAGATGTATGTCGTATGTGGCTGTATACACTGCCTTATAAGACCTACACTCCAGTCTACTCATCACTCATACCGAGATAGTCGCTCCATCATGTCCATAGAACCCGTTCTATCCAACAATTATCTATAGAGTCTACTATAGTGGTCAGTGTAACTTGTTTGCTGCAGACAGCTAGGAGAACTGGTTGGCAGTACACCCAAGCCTATGGCTATGCCATGGGCCTAGTACAACTACAGACAGATGGCCGAAGTACCGGTACTGTGCAAGCAAAGTCTCAGGGCTCGGGGCTCTGCCTCTGTACAAAATGGGTTCAGCCATACGGCCCGAGCGCCCCTAATACCTTCCTTGTGATGCATGCATGGTAGCATAAGCAGCAGGCAGGCAGGAGCGCAGGCGTACAGATTGCGATGCGATGCCTTTACAGTGATTTCAATAACCTTGAAAAGTTAACATTTCGACCCCTTATTTTCAGTGATGAAAAATAAGTACGGTATTTGCAAAATATGAACAAGGTGATAAAAATGCAACCCAGCCATAAGAACATCGGTACTGACTTTTGGCATTAAATTAAATTGATTTAAAAACGAGAGAAAAAGAGTTAACGTTAGAAAATACTCACTTCGTTATCCTTGTTACTGCGGATTCCTCGAACAAGATCCTGCAAATTCTTCTCGAAAACCCTCTCAAGGCTTCCCTTCACCTTTTTTAGAGCCACCGACATCTTGCTTTGTCTTGCAGATGCCTTGTGACGATAAAATGTTTACCGTAAGGGGTCAAAAACACGTTTCCACCCCCGAAGTCTGTCACAGTCTACCACAATTTATGTACGGTTTGCTATCTCGGCTGCTTGTGCTAGTAGCCAGCTACACTGCACTGCATGCACTGTACATCGATCGCCTAGATTTGCATAGCTAATTGTCACGTGACAAGTCCAGTGGACACGTCACACGATGGACTGTAAATCTCAAAGACAGCGCTCTTTTGAGATAGAAAGTTTACATACACTATTATTCAAACAACCATCTAAGATTTTGCAGGGAGATAGAATTAAAGAGGTTCAACCTCGCTGATTTTACTATACGATAATGGAATACATATATGGTACTCCAAAGTAAAGGGAAGAACATTTGCATTCAGCAGATTGATTCAAAAGTAGCAAAATGATTTAATATGTTCTATTCAATGACACTACAGTAATACCAGTACTGTACATAGCATTATATCAAAGTCACTGTAGATTAAAGTTTGTACACGTGTATATCTGTATACAAACATATGTGTATAGATATTTCACAGGTGTATACATATATGTATACTGTGTATGTACAGATGTAAGTGCTAGATATACATGTACGTATTGTATTCTCATAGTTGTTCCTCCTGTAGGCAAAGAAAAAAAAACTTACAAATCATATATCTTTAGCTAAAAAATAGTTCGAGCAAAAAAACAAAACAAAACAAAAACATGCAGAATACCGAGTAGTGAGAGTTTCATTAGCCTATTCAGACTATTCATCAAGACTACCCCCATATTTATACTCCAGCAGGTGTCTATGAGAAACGTGTGTTGGTAGTCATGATTGTATATAGTATAGCAGAATAAGCTCGTCCTCAACTGGTTAAGACCATACAAAAGGTATTACATTTTTAACCTTATCTCAAATACTGTAGCAAGATCTACAAATCAGATTTAAGTTAGAAATTCTGTAACTTTCAAGTCTTTTTGACTTTTAATTTACGTGCTACTCATCTGTTTGCCAGTAATTTGGCTTAAGATTCAACTTAAAGGGGAAATCCAGTCCAAATATAAGTTAGTCTTATAAAAAAGAGTAATATCACAGGAGTTCAATGGTATGAAATTTGACAGATATCGGATGAAAACTAAGGAAGATATGACATTTTAAAGTTTTGCTAATTTCTGAAAAACAGTTCTTGTACAGTGGATATGAATATGCAAATGAGAGAGCTAATATCCATGTCATAACCTCAGAATTTTCCATTGATAATGTACAAAAAAATGATGAAAATTCAATGTTTCTGTCATTGCAGTCTGAAACATGTTATTCCTGGTTGAATAATTTCAGAATAGTAATTAGTTAGATATACCAGGATTTGAGCCTCGGGCATATAATTGGGTTTGAATGAAAAACTGGAAATTTCAAAATTTTATGTACATGTACAAACTAAATGGGAAGTTATGAGGGAATGACATGCTCACTTTGCCATTTGCGTATTCATATTGTTTCCTGAAAAATTCGTGAAACTTCAAAATGTCATAACTTCCTTATTTTTCACCCAATTTCCATCAAAATTTTACCGTTGAACTTGTGGTATTTTACTCTTTCTTAAAAGACTAAGTTTTAGTTGGACTGGATTTTCCCCTTTAAGGAACATATTTCCCCTTTAAGGGAATATCTAAAGTGTCAATTGTGTGAATGCAGCAAATTGCAGTAGTGCATGTAGGTAGCATACATCAGTGAAGTTTGCACGAATATCTGACAATACGTTCAACAGTCATGAATTTAAAAAAAATTAGTGCCATCACTGCAGGACAATAACATAACAAAACAAAAATATATAATTCCAAAAAAATTCATACAATCATGATGATACAAATTCGCTTGGGTTGTTACCAACATGATGTTATGGGTAGTATAGTATTATTTCCCAGGGCTGCTTCCTAAAAAGAGGTAAGTTAAATGCTCCAATACAGCTGTATTATGCTAGAAAAATGAACTACAGGTGTACTGTAGTCTTTTCATCCAGCAATGGCCTCAGAACTTTTGAATTGATGGTCTGATTTTCCTCAAACTTAAAGGACAAGTTCACCTTAATTAACATAAGGATTGAGAGAATGCAGCAATATCAGTAGAACACATCAGTGAGAGTTTGAGGAAAGTCGGACAATTGGTTCAAAAGTTATGAATTTTTGAAGTTTCTGCTCAGTCACGGCTGGATGAAAAGACTACTATAGCTTGTGATGTCACATGTGCACAACGAAATAAAGAAAGAATAAAGAAAATTCAACATATTTTCAATTTTCTCACATAACAAAAGAACACTTGACTTGTCTCTTTCAGAAGGCAGGGGGAATAATATTACCCTTAACATATGTCAGTAACAAGTCGAAGAAATGAGCACTTAATTCAAAAACTGAAATTTTGTGAAATTCTCTTTTTATTTTCTTTATTATCATTGTACGCATATGACATCATACACTTTAGTAGTCTTCTCATCCAGCAGTGACTGTGCAGATACTTTAAGAATTCATAACTTTTGAACGGATTGTCCGATTTTCCCCAAACTTCTTCTGATGTGTTCTACTAATATTGTTGCATTCACCTTACCCACATGTATATGATGGTAGACTTGTCCTTTAAGTAATGTGCTCTACTACAGTAATATTGCTGCATTCACTCAATTCACATAAATGTTTGGGTATACGTGTACATCCCCTCTGATCTACCATTTATCTTTAACATACGCAACCCAATACTAAGAAACATCAACGACATGACATACATCAGAATTCAGTGTCTGAGAGTTTAATTAACTGCAAAATCTTTTTTTTTAGTACATTGCTGCTGACACATTATAACTTATGACATTCAAAATCAACGCATTCTAACAGATAGATAGATAGATTGATTGATCGTTAGACAATTGGATGTCCTTTCTGCAACTGAAAACGTCTGTTTTTTTTTGAAGGAAAAAAAAAAATATATATATATAGATACACTGTATTTGTGTCATCTATCCCTTACAACACAGTTATCAGCATAGTACAGTGGACTCCCATTATAATGAAGTCATCCGGTCCGGCAATTTCCTTTCGTTATATCGAAATTTCATTATAACCAAATGAATTAACAATTGAAATACATAGAGTTGATAATGTTGCAGCCCTAAATTTCACTCCGTTGTAACCGGAATTTCGTTATAACCGTGTTCGTTATAACAGGAGTGCGCTGTACAAATGCATGTGAATTATTGTTGATTTTTCACAATTGCATCAAAATATGGATAGATAATGTGCATCATGTTCATTTACACATACAAATTATATCAAACATCAGCATCATGTGGTCTGATGAACTACATTGGATGGCTACTCAAGAATTGCCATAATCATTCACGCTACATGTATATTGAAAGTACAAAGGTATCTTATCCAAACATTCATTTACAGAACTACAAATCTTCATATTTCGGTGATTATTAAAATCCCCTTCCACCAAGAAAGGACAAAAATATCTCGACAGTAAATGTATATGCATTTCCAAATATTACAGTATTACAGGTTTATTTCATATCATAAGATAAAGGCAAGTTATTTGTCAAAGTGTGGTGTCTCAAATCTGTGTAGGTAACTCAAAGTATTATCCCCAGTGGTTTATTTTGCATAATGTCATCGTACAATCCAGCTGGATTCTTTAGTGCAGGACAGATGGTCAAACTGTTGTTATCACAATCATCATTATTGTTGACATTATTGACATTACTCTTGATGGTATTTCAAACACTATCTTAAAAAGTGTTTCAATTTGAAATTGTTTATCTGGTAACTTGTCCACATCACAGCACCAAGCTTGGACCTTGTTAAAAAGGTTAAACAAATGCAATAATGATATGGTGTAGTACTGTCACGGAGTTGTATTAAGTTTCATAAAGAAATGTAGAATTACACTTTCATATCTGAGATCGATCAGACACAGAAGCCCTGCTATCAAAATAAAATACATCCTTTTCTGGATTTCTAACACACACTCACACACACACACATATATATATATACATATATATATATATATATACATATATATATATATATATATATATATATATATATATATATATATATATATATATATATATATATATATACATATATATATATATATACATATGATATATATGTATGCATGATTAAAAGATATATGTTCTAGAAGAAGTTAAAAAGAAAAACCCAGAAAACAAGCAATTGAATACAATGTAGGTATAAAGTGAAAAGACACATTATATGACAGCAATGCCATATCCGTTGAAACAACAGAAAACAGGAGCAGTCTGTTGCACACATCTGCAAAATTTGTTGTATCCACTAAGTACAAATTACTTAAATAAACAGTATATACCTGACAGCTGCACAAAAAAAAAAATACGAAGTTAGATAACATATGAAGAAGTTGACTTAATCTTACACATGAAGGTTTGCTCAAAACATAGTGTTCTTACAACTACATGTATAGCAGAGTCACAAGTTTTTGGACATTGGAGAGATTTCACGCTCAATCCTTTGACCATGAGAGTACAGGCTGTATAATATTACCTGTGTGCTGGCATACTAGCCTTCATAATGGATGATATCTTGACAACCCTTATGACAGTTTTCCATCACCCTTAACACATCTCTTCACAGTTTCCTGCATGACCTCTTCCTTATGATAGCTCTTTGCCCATCATGTCACAATATTATTACTTGGATATTTTCATCATTAACTATTGCTTTCAAAATCAATCAGATGACCATGACATTCTGGCAAAAAGAAGACCCAGTACTAGAAGGCATTTCTTGATATGGAAACGAGGAAATCACCAAGTCATTAATAAAAAAACAACAACAACAATGTCATCACAATCAAATACAAAACTTTCTTTGTTTACTTTCTACAGGCAACAAAATTGAAATTCACCATACAGTGTACTATATACATGTACTGTATATGTACTTTCTTTTTTGCAAACTAAACAGCATTTTGAATGAACCTCATGCTCCACAATGAGCACAATCAATAACTGGTATAAAAATCTATCTATTGGTACACATATTTCACAAACAGAAGAATTGTTCACACTCAAAGTACCACTTTGTATCACATTCTATAATATAAAAGACAAATTTTACCCTTTGAGGCACATAATGATTTCTAGTAGTTTCATCTTGACACAACATTATTAACTCTTTATGTGCCACGTTCGCACGTCCGGCTCAGTCGACGGAGTGCCAACTTCGCATATTCTGCTCAACAAACAAAGCCGCCAAAACCGATCGATAAATCGCTAATCACTGCTAATCCCGAGGCACAATGAAAGCGTTTTTCGTGCTTTTGTTCCTCTCATATACGGCTTGCATTCTATGTGGTGAATGACTATGAAGCGGTGTTCCCAACTAGATTTGCTCGTACATTCTAAGTTTCTGTCACGGTTTTATGTGCAAAAGTCATGCCTTTACAGTAATGTAGCAACTGGTCATTCGCAAGAGAAATTGAAAATAGATTCTTTATACAATTTATATCGAAACAAAGTTTGCATTCCTCTTTAACTTTGCCTACTATTATGCCCATCCTAACAGAAATTTGTAGAGGTTATACAAATTTGAAAAACAGAATTCTTTCTGAAAGTATGACTACCTTCGTGCCTCGGAATAATGTGGCACACAGGGGGTTTCCACCATGGCACATAAAGAGTTAAAAGGCTTTTGCAAGGTTTTCCAAAGTGCAAGAGGAATATGAAAGACATTCAAAAAATTCCACAAATTTAAAGCTTTGAAAGACAGAGTTTTACAGACCTACATGCATCACTATGAAGAATATTCTATGAAATAGATCACAAGTCAGTGGCACAAAACTGTTCAGCTCATATCTGTCCATTTCAAGAACATGGATTTGTCCGCTTCACTTTCAAAATGAGGCATGAATGAGATCTCCCGGATCTCCGCGATACCCTCGCTGGTTTTCGGCATCTCAAAATTCTTCTTGTACATGTTGTAGGCCACCGCTGGGATGCGCCGTGTGTCGCCCTCTGTCAGCGATTGTCGGTACATGTTCATGTGGAAGGCCAGCTCTAGTGGAGTTTGCATCATGAAGCAACGAACAGTGTAGCCTGATGGTGAGAAAGGACACAACATGATAATGAAACATAGTTTGCATTTGTCAAGTCCTTGGTTTATATTCATTTTATAAACTTGCACAAAACGCTGCTGCTGCTTTCCACACAGTTTAACTTATTTACATTTATAACATACTTAAATTCATAATGTACAATATTCATTTTGCCTAAAACATAATTTTGCTTATGACTGGACATATGTAAAGTGTATTGAGTGGTAGTTAGCACCGTCATATCGCTATCAATGGTGACCAAGCGATATTTTATCATTTTATTTTTATACACCTCTGTGAAAATGGCTGCTGCAGAATCTAAAATGCCTATACATTTGAAATTCTTTTGACTACAAGGATCTGCTTCATCATTTTATAAAACATATAATACACATCACTGTAGTATGATTAATACCCACACTAGGTATATATGGTGTACTTCTGAAACAGTCTAAACACTCTCAGCTATCACCTCAGGCATGTTGGACTGTTCCAAGAACTTTGTGTGAGTGATTTTTGCTCATGCCTTTACTGATGTGTATTATTTGCAAACTATACCATCAAAGTAAACTGAAATGAATCTGACTATAGCATCTCTGCTAAATTTTATCAACTACATATCAGAAAGTCAATCACAAAGGTTGTTCTTCGGCCATGCATGCACTGCTCATCTTTGTATTTACGTCTTTTGGTTATTGCTGTTGCTCTGGAAATTTTTTGTTAGTTGAAGAGCACAAAATATGAAATGATTTTACGTGTTGCTTGAAGGTTTGGATGGTGAAGTAAATGAGGGAGAAAGGTTTGCACTAGCACCATGTGTACGTAGTCTTTGTAGCCTGTAGGGATTGAGGCTTGACCAAAGAAAAGCCTACAAAGAGGAGAGTTGAGGAGGGAAGCGACATACAGTGTAGGGAGAATGTAAGGAAGGCAAATAGTATTAAACAAGTAATAACAGGGGTAGCAGAGAGCTGAAGCTGAAATTGCACTAGAGGAGATGGGAAAAAGGGGGACAGAAGGAAATGATATTGTGTGATGGCTTCTGACCTGCTTCCTTCGCCAGGTCAATGTAGTCTCCACGGGCAGATTTAGACGGGTTGGTGTTATCCACAACCACACACTTCCCCGCCTGAATCGCATCTGCCGTGGCCTTCAGACACTTGGCAGGCGTGTTCAGGGTGTCCCGGTTCACCCAGGTGTAGCCATGAGGGACCAGGAACCGCTTGGCAAAGAAGCTCTTTCCTGATGCGGGTGGTCCCACCATCAAGACCAGGTCTTTGCTCTGCAATAACATCCAGTAATGGGATATTAGAAATGATAGTGTCTTCACTCACAAGTTCCAATGCAAACAACTGATAAATAGTTTTTGATGAAATGAGAATGATAAATATGATTTAGCTTTATATTCATCTTCACTATTCTATATGTTCCATGTGAATCCATTCATGTTTGCTATTAAAACTATCATAGGCTCAAGTGTTTCTTCCAAAATTATCATACTTCATATTTAAGTTTTAAAATGCTTCAACATAAACATAAGCCCTACAAATGCAGCTTGCTTCCCAGCTAATTTCATGACTCCTTCTTTTTTACTCTTCTCAGCTCTGTGAAGACCTGCAAAATATGAGGTATTGTCTTTTTATTTGCACTATTTTCAAATTTTTCAACAATGCTGTAATGTAATTTTCAAGATTATTGCAATTGACAGTTCAGTATCCCTCCACAGACCTCCCTCCTCCAATTAAAAAACATTCTGAGACCCTCAAACACTACTGTCTCTGCAGCCTTACCTTCTTGTGGTAGTCACTTGCAGGCTTTTTATTCTTGGCTTCTTCCAGTGCCTTCTTGGGATCACAGGAATGCCAATCAAATGGGACTGCCTTCTCGCCGAGGAACAACTCTTCCGGTGTATAGAACTGGACTCCAATGTTGATGGCAAACATGCGGTCAGAGCAAGAGAAATCCCGCGGTTTGCCCGGGGCCCAGTTCTTGGGCCGGCCCGCCGCATCTCCGACGTACATACACTTTGAGATGTCGAGTTTCACGCCATCGTTCTCCTTCTCAACCATGTAGTCCCACATGAGAGTGGCTGGCTTGCGGTAGTGATTTTCTCCAGTTGCAGCAAAGCACTGTAAAATGAACAAAACAGATTAACCCTTCAAAAAGCACACTTACAGCCAAGTTCAGGTTACTTGCAATGTCAACATAATACCAAAATAAAAGATGGAAGCAGCAAATTTCACTAAACATGGGGTTGAACCTCATTACAATGAGGAGATGAAAATCACAATTATCTTGTTACTGTATAATACTACATCAGGTTTCTCATTATATCAGGGTACAACAACAAAGAAATGTTTAAAGTTGGGAGCTGTAATATCACCTCGTCCAAGAAGGGTTTTGGCATATCAGCGTTGGTGGAACCTGGGGGCCCGGGGGGCTCATCCCCCCCCCCCCCCAACTTTTGTAGTTAAGTTTTTGATGTGTGCCAGCTGATGAGTGCAGGAAACAGCCTTTTTCTTTTTCTTTCTTTTTGTTTTTTGCTTGTCAGCTGATGAAACCGGAAAGTGGCACCAGAAAAATAAAGTGGGCCCCCTCACTTTTCAAAATGTGGCGCAGGCCATGTATATGATGCCCAACCTCTCGATAACAAGGTTTCCCTGTATCATTGTAGATGCAGCATGATACTGTACGAGCTGAAATTTTCGCGAATTTCGCGAGTCGCCTTTGAAACGCGAAAATAACAACACTCGAAAATAACAACAAATAACAGCAAATACTTACGTTCAGTTAAACCGTCGCAACCGCAAAATTAACAACACGCGAAAATGTCCTCCAAGTAGCAATTCGCGAAAATATCTGTACGCGAAAATTTTAGCTCGTACAGTAGAGTGGAGTTATGCATGAGTGATTTGAATTATGAAAGTGAGGAGGCACACATACAAGTATTTATACCAACCCACACCCAGACATAAACACATACACAAAATAAAATATAGATACAAACATTCTCTCTTTCTCTCTCCTACAAATACAAATGTAAAGGTAGGAATATACTTGCACCATGGAGGTGCTCCAGGGGGATTGCATGCTACATGTATGTCATAATTCAGGTCCCACATATAAGCTGCATTCATCTAGCCATCTCTGTATTTTGGGCAATATCTCAGCCGTTCCTGGATGAATATCCACCAAAATTTCACTCTTTTTTTAGCAGTTTTTATGTTGTACTTGAAACTTACTATACCAGAAGTATCAAGAACACAATAGTACATTGAAGTTTACAATGGCATCACATGAGGTGGAAGAAAATAATCATCTTTGGAGCAAAGAATGTTGGCTGTAGAACTGGGGAGCAAAGTAAAAGTTTTTTCTTCTTCTTTTTTTATTTTTTTATTTTTTTAGATTAAACAGTTGCTTGACAGTGACGATAAGTAGGTCAATTGACGTTGGGCTAAAAAAAATCAACTTGCTCCCACCTCTTTTAAGAACAACAACAACAACAACAACAAAAATAAGAAAGGTGTTGATTGAAATGAAAATCAATCTTTGCATGATAAGCATATAATCCAAGCTTTCATTGATGAGGGATACAATTAAACATGGAATGCTGATTCTTAATTATATTCAGACAATTAATGTTTCTGTGTATATCCTGGTAACGGACAAATTTGAAAGTTCTTTTTTTTTTTAAACCATGACTTACGCAGATATTATGAAATAACCTGTTCCATCCATCCCATCTTCTAAAAATATGAGATATACAGTGAAAATCCAAAGTTGCCAATCTAGCAGGTAATGATGACAAAATGATAATTTCTGCATCAAACTTCCCTCAGGACTGGATGAGCTATTAAAGAGTTCATGTGAACTCACAATTTACCTGAATAGGTAGTTGCAGATGGTTGGCAATTTGATTGATCTTTTTCTGAAAGTCAGTTGGCTTGGTGTGACCCTTCTCCATTCCACGCTGGTTGCTTATGATGACGATCTTGTATCCATCCTTGTGTAACTCCTTTAGTTTTGATTCTACCTTGTCAAGCAGCATCCAGTCCGATGGACCTAGTGCGGGTGGCCAATTTGAAATCGCATTCATGAAAAATGGCACAAATAGCAATTAGTATTAATCATAATCTGTTCTTTCATGATTTAACAATTGTAGTCCCTATATATCAAGAGCTGAGGAAAGAGACAAGGTAAGCAAAAACGGGGGACTGTGGTCCTGCAAGGTAAAATCTTTTTAAACACGAGGTTAGGGCTCGCTGCTTGTTCAGCTCCCCACCCCTTCACTTAGTAGCTATTTCACTCTTTTCTTTATCCCTAGAGCTGTTACTCAATATCTTGTTTGACGTTGCCTCCCTATTCATCCTTGTCCTTCACAGGTTGCCCCCCCCCCCCCCATGATCCTTGGGATCATCACTCACCTTTCTCTGCCTTTTGTCTGTCCACCCTCCTGTTTTAATTAATCCCCCTCCCTTTAAGTAGCCTATGATTGTTAAATTTGAAGTCATTAATGTAGTTATCTCAGTAGTACTGGTAATTCTGACCTTTTATGTATGTTTAAGAAATAGTTATTGTAAAGTAATATATTGTTGGTAAATTGTAATTTTTGTTATATTCTGTATCATGGTATAGTTTGTTTGTTTGTTAAGCGCATTGAAATTCTTTTCAAGTCTGAAATGCGCTATATAAGAATCTGTTATTATCATTATTATTATATACTTGTACGGCTCCTTGCCCATGACTTCCAACCAGTCCCTTTTGTTTTCTTTGTTCTGTGTCCCTAGCCCTCCCCTGACTGCGCTTGTTGTGTGTAGTCCTTATGTGATTGCTTTCCCTGCCTATTTGTCATTTTGCCTCTGATGAAGATTCTGCTAGGATCAAAAGCTCAGGCCCCTTTTGACTCCATCTTTGTAAACAACTCAAAAGTAATTATAAATTGGCTTTTGTTTTCTATTATTTTTCAATTCTGAAATTTAGAAACTACATTTCCATATATTTCTTCCAGACTACTTGATGATATGCAATGTGCAGCAGTTTGCTCAGGGAGAGAGGGGGAGAGGGAGAGAGAGAGAGAGTTGTTGTGGATGAAGTAAGATTTATGATACATAGAAGAAAATGTAATATACCACAAAAATAAACAATTATGTATCAAACAATTATGTATCAAAGATAACTCTGAAAGTTTAAGTGTATGAGAGTTGTTAGATTTAATGTTCTGAGCACACCTCAAAGTAGTCCTCAGAAATGCAACCTCACATGTTGTTAAGCTAATTGTATACCCGGTACATGTCCTAGTCTTTAAGGTCCTTTTTATGAAACTACCAGTAAATAAAGTTATGAAAATGGTTCACATAAAAAGCATGAATTTAGAATTTAAATATTACTGTCAGATCAATTTTATTATTGATTTCGCCTACATGTAAGGCTGAAACTGCAGTCAAATCATAAAAACATTGGTCTTTAATTCTCATATCACACAGTTTATCTGCATGCATGCTCTTTCACCACATCCAGTGATCATCCATATAATAGGGGATAACTTTGTCATTTTCTGTTAATTGCAGGTTCAATCTCCTTAACCAACTTATAATGCCTGTACTGGTGTTTGCAGTGCACAAATCATCTAGAAGTTATGTCATTCGTTATCTCTTCGATTCCACCTTTTAAAAGTTGACACATCCATCCCACCTAACGTATCGATCACACGACACTCCCGGCTCCCTTAGCCCTTGGCCCTTCCCTGGCCTAGACGGACACGCCCACCTGTACCTGGGAGCTCCGTTCAATCCTAAACCCCCACCTCACCTCCCTGTGTACTGCTTGTACCCAGTTTTAACGAGCAAATCAAACTGATCATGAATAGCAACACGTTCAGAGTTTTATTCCATTGCACACTTACCTGTCGGCCATTTCTTGCCACTTTTGGGCTTGATCAGTGTGTAGTCTAGATCGAATCCAGCCACTTTGCTCGATCCTTTCACACCTGGCCCGGAGAGCTTGAACATTGGTGGCAGCCCCTTGGAACCTGTCTCTCCCACGGCGCTCCAGTCCGCATCGTAATACACCTCCATGTCAGAGGCTGCGGATTTCGCTGCAGCGGCTCGACGCGGTTTTTTCGCTTCAGATTCATCACTTGTAGCTGCTTTCTGCGACGCTTTCGGAGCTCCTCTCTTCTTAGGTGGCATATTGATGACTGTATTAGATTGCAGTATCCACCAAACAGACTTGATTTCGCCAATAATTCTGGGTTTTGGTAACTGGTGGGTTTGTCGTATTTAACGTCGTATTTATACACTCGCTCGAAACAACGCAAGTACGAGCATGTCAGTCGTTGGCGAACTTCGCACCCATTACCACCGGTCCGAGAATACTGAGCTGGTGTAGGTGGTTACGTACACAACGAAGCCTGCAAGCGACAACATGTCCGTCTACTAAGTACCCCTGTAAAGTGGAAATTTTCGCGGTGTTGAAATTTTCGCGCATTTCGCGCAACCAGAAACTAGCACGAAAATAAAAGCACGCGAATATTTTTGCCTGCCGTGTTCTGGTAGTTGAGGTCTTGATTCCGCGGAATTGAAAACACGCGAAACTCTTCTTACCTGACTGAGCGCGGAAAAAAGTCGCGCGAAAATGTCCACTTTTACATGTGTACTACTGTAGTACCCGCTGGTTCAACGGCTGAACACAGCGCAATAGAACTACATGTATACCCGTGAACAATACTCGTAGGGCCTACATCTAATATTTAGTGTTTTATAGAAAATAAACCACATTTTACCAAAACATTTTGCTATCGATCGTTCAAATGCATGCAATCCTGCTGGTCTGTAAACCATTTTGTGAGCTTTACTTTTCTTGAAGACTTGCTGCAAATAGACAAAAAAGAAGACTTTTTAAGTGGATCTAAAAAAAAAGTACATATGTAGATATTCATTATACCATTAGGCCCTAATCATTTTTTTTTTCATTTTATTTATTTTCATTTATTTTCACATTAAAAACAACAATCAATATACAGTTGTAGTTGTAGTCCGTAGTATAAACATAATCATTGTGGACCTTTCAGGCTTGTTGGGAATAGCCCCGAAGTAAATACAAGACTTTCTCAACTTAAAATGTACGGGTACAAAATATATAGAACACAAATGGTATACAATCAAATCAGGCTGAAGAAGGAAAAGAGTAAAATACTGGTAGAATATACAAAACTATTTGTTGCTGTTAAATACGGAATATTAATGTGCGTAAGTTGTTTCTGAACTGCTGCAATGATTTGCAGTTTTTCAGTTAATTTGGTAAACAAAATAGGACGTGTACCTTGATAAAAAAAAAATGTTGACTTGGCTAATTCGGTTCGGTAGAGGGGAGGATAAAAATTTTGTTGGTTTCTTGCATTATAAGAATGAATACTGCTGTTGAGATGAAAACATTGTTGTAAGGGGGCTGGTGGATAATGCGCAAAATAAATACTGTTGCATAAAAATTCCTGTTTGGAAGCAGACTATAATATATTGAATTGGTAATATCTTCATTGTTTTTTTTTAATAATGCACAGGTTTGCGACGAGTAATGTGAGTGGGTTATAATACTAATAGCTTTCTTGTGCAACAAAATAAATGAATACGCATTTCACCTTCTTGTTAGTTGAATGGCCCCAGACGAGAGTATAACTCAAATGAGATGAAATAAAAGAATGAGATAACAATTTCAATTTCACAATCATCACCATAATATCACCACCGCCACGTCCACCATTAACACTCACAATCATGATATCATCGAGTCATCACCCCCAACAATGAAACATCGACTGTCCTGTATACAATCCCGCCTATAAATTCATCACATATCGGGCTGGCCATGCATTCCTTCACAAACAAATTACGAATGTAACGAGACATTTTTCCCCCACACAATATAGATCGAAGTGCATGTATGACAATGAGTCAGACGAAAGACTAAGAAAAAAAAATCTTAATGAATTGTTAAGTTGTTTCACTGCGCGAAAGTGAGATTTCCACTTAGACAGCAAAATCATACAGTCTGTCCTGAGAAGTTTTTGAATCATATTTGTTCTCTTTTACGAGAGTTTTTGTTGTTGTTTTTCATTCGAGGAAGGGGGGCTTATTGCAAAATTTGAAAACAAAAATAGGAACCACTGCCAATTTCATACATGGAGAATGCAGTGATATGCTACCTGAATTCAAAGGCACGAAATACGCGCGCGTCTTTATCCTCCATTGTGTCACGGGCTGCAGTCCCCCACTCCCACCCCCCCCCCCTTCTTTACACACACAAACACACACACGCGCGCGCGCACACACACACAGACAGACACACACACACACACACACACACACTGTCACACACACATTCTCGTAAGATGCCTCAGCCGGAGATATGGTTTGTTCAAAGTAACAGCGGGCTGCAATTCCATTACTTTTGTTGTTTAAAAAAGAAAAGAAAAAAAAGATTGACTATATTGAAATTGGAAACCATAGAAAAAGACACTTTAAGGCCCCAAAGGGATGGGATAGTTTTGGCTGAGGTGGGATTCAGATTATAACTTTTTGCGAGGTATATTATTGTTAGAAAGCACTTATGAATGAAGAGAATATCATTCTATAAGGAGTTCAAAGTTTGATGAGAATCGGTTTTGAAATGGCCACAGATTTCCCCAAAAGATGGGTCCCACCTTCTATTAGGATCTATTTATTTTTGGATATCTCAGGAATTACACAAGTAATTTCATCAATATCCTTGAAGTCCTTTTAGAATATTATTGTATGCTCATTAATATCTTTTTCATAAGTGATTACTATCTCGCCCCACTTCGACCAAACCTATACCATCCCCTTAAATTCAGCTTAGTATAAGTAAAAAAAAAAATCAGGCTGCATGTATAAGTGAACAGTTTGTTTGCAAAAACCGATAAGTCCATATTTGTCAAATGGAGATATTTGCGATTAAAGGTCAAGAAAAATACAGAGAATAATAAGAAAGTTTTTGCTTCTTTTGACCATAACTTCAAAAATATACCTTTATATGTAGTGACCAATATATCATTTAAAAGGTTTTATTTTGTACTTTATGACAGAGGCCGTACTTCAAAATCTTCGAAAATGGACTTATCGGTTTTTGCAAACAAACTCTTCAAGTGTATAGGTGCATACACAACAATCCAGAGTCGGGGATAGGGCCTACGTGTACAACTTTTCAAATTCCCCCGTTCAGTTTGAAAAGTGTGAAAAACTATCCAGATCCTGAATACTAGAGTATGCAGAACGGCCATGCGAGAGGGCGCTTTTTCATTCTGAACAAACGGGCGATTATATGCCCGATGTGGAATATATCCCTGGTTATAATATGGCGTGAAACACTACAATATCCCCGATTTAAGAACACACACACACACACACACACACACACACGCACACACACACACACACATACACTCACAAATTTGCACTTAAAAAAAAAGAAAACAAAACACACACACACAAAAAAAACGTTCCGTGCCCCTCTGCATACCAAAAATTGCATCATACCTTTCCCCAGTCTCCTAAAAACGGACCAGAATGACAACTTCCTAATTTTCATTCCAACCCATCAAGTCCTTGGAGAATTAGATGTTGGAACTATCATCTTGCTATCTCTATATTAAAAATTCTTAATTTTATTACATAAATAGTATATACATCAGATGGAACTTGGAAAACTAATGCATTGACTCTGTACAAAATCAGAACAACAACAAAAAACAACAACAACAACAAAAAACAACAACAATAACACACAACTGTCCATTAAACAAAATAAAAACGCAAATTTTTGCTTGCCAATTTATGGATGTCACAGATAGAACAATTAGTTTATAAGAAGATCCGAAAATTAAATAAGGCTTGTTATCCAAACATTCATTATTCCCAATGCTGTGTAATCCAAAAATGAAAAAAAAAAAAAATCGCTATTGTGAAGGTCCATTAATCTGAAAACATTATATTATAGGGTTTGTAACTATTCTACGGACTCTTTAGTAAGCACATATTCTAATTTTCAGATTGACAAACCTTGTTCCACTTACGAACTAATGAACCTTATTTCATTTTTGGATTACTGAACCATCATGATTACAAACCTCATTTCATTTTCAGATTAACAAACTTTCGGAACAGTGTCAAAAAGTTAATATTCGGATTAACCAACCCTATTGCATTTTTTGGATTAACGTACATCTAGGTAAAAGGAATTCGTGTGTTCTTGCACCAGGCAATAAAGCAGCTTTTTGACAATTCTTGCACCACAACCAAGAACAATTGTGAAGAAACAAGGATTTCAAATAAGAGATAAACTTCCACTCTACCTTATGACACTTGCAAAAAAAAAAAAAAAAATGGTAACAGCCCTTAACCCGTTTTTCTTTGTGGGAGCAACTGATCGGGAACCTGGTTTACCAGGTTCCCAAAATGAAGACAAGGGTGCCTGCTTCAGTGGCCTAAATTCATGTTTCTTTGTGTTAAAATGCTAAGAAAAGTGGGTTTGATAAAAAGATCAGAGTTTATTCTATCAGGATTTGTTCTCCTGCTGTTTAAAAAAAAAGGGGGGGGGGGGTTTACAGTGTTATGTACCTTTTCCTGATTTAGTTTTTTGCTTGTTCTGCTGTAAACTCGTACATAATGATCAAGACTGAGATCAGTTAGAAATGCGGATTAGCTGACCCCAGTCACCTCATTCAGGTACCTGGTTTTGTGTAGAACAAAAGATTCTGAGAGCTCATCACGCTCTATTCATACCTCGCACCCGATCGATATTTCCATTGTTCACGGGCACATGTAGTTGACCGTAGAAAGGGGGACACAATGAACCGCTTGACTGCCTTCACACAGCTGGATTACCAACCTGTGTGCCTCTCTGTCGACGGGCGAAAAGAATCTTGTTTGGGGGCATTAAAGGCACTCAGAGAATTGCGGAAGGAACGGGTTAAGATACAGCACAAAGCTAGGGAAATGATTATCAACAATCATTTTTTTTTTTCTTTCTTTTGTTGCTGTGCTCACAAAAATGTTTTCACCTGGAACTACAAATCAGACAATTTGATGCAAAGACACAAGTGCCTGTTTTTCACCTTATCTTAGCACGGATTTTTTTTTTTTTTTTTTTTCATGGAAAATCGCAGGTAGATCACAGAGTGACATTTGAGGCTAAGATATCATCACTTCACTTAATTTCCATGTGGTTGCACTTAATTAATTAGTTTCATGATGTTGGGAACTTTTTGAATATCATTTATAACCTTCCTTCATTTACATCATGCCCAATTTTATGTCAAATAATTTGCATACATAGGGGACTCACACAAGATCCAATATAGATTTCACAATAACATACAAATCTGCACCGAGATCAATTCATACTCACAAAATGTATATATACATATATACATATACATATATGTACATTTATACATATATTTTAATGGTCCATAGGGCAAATATACGTCTGAAAACAATTCACTCCAAAGGGGAAGTTTTTGATTCCCCTTATAAGGTTTTGAAAATGCTTTTCAATGCCTTATCAGTGATCTTAGGTCGAAGGACTACTCCACAGTAGGACACAGATGGCGTAGTGTGTGTAGATTGAGGACTGTACCATCAATACAATCTAGGGGAGATTGCCAGCAATGCAAAAAATAAAACATTAAAAAAAAGAAAATGGGTGTATGTATTAGATGTGCATAGAAAATGGATAATTGGGGGAATGTTGGTATATCTGCATTTTCTCAAAAAAAGTTGTACATGTATTTTCTCATAAACATCCAGAATTTAGTGGTATTAGATGCATTTTGGGCTCCTGTCAATTCAATGCTTCACTGAGCCCATATTAACACATAATTTTTCAAAAAAAAAGAGGCAATATTTGCATTTTTTATGAATATTATGCTTTTTATCAAAATTCCCCCAATCATCTACTTCGCATTTCCTCTTATGGCTGGAAATAGCATTGTACATACATCTGTATATATATATATATATAAATAATATATATATATATATATATATATATATATATATATATATATATATATATATATATATATACATACATATATAATATAGATTACATACTTCCTGAAGCTTTACAAGTTACTACATGTAATAAATATATGCTTGTTTCCCTACACACACACACACACACACACACACACACACATCATTCATGAATTAAGCTAGTGGCAACTTCATCAGAACTCATGCATTTTAATACACACTTGTACTCGTCACACACTCACCAGAACTCTTCATCAAGATGACACGTGTACACTTAGCAAAACATGAAGACATTCTGGAATTTGAATATGACTCACAGCATATACATTACTTTTCTTTTGTTTTTTGTTTTAATATTCTCAGGTATCTTAGTATTTACATGAACAATTACTCCACTTTCGTCATTTGCAGACCTTCTGAACAGTGTGATGTGGCAAACAAAGACGACTGTTTCTGTAACAACTTTTCAGTCCCATAAGTCATTGTAAGAAAATGCACACTTAATTTTGAAAAGTTTCTCAGTACATTGTAAGAATAAACATATTTGAGTCTCCAGTAACTTACCACAATAATTTATTACTGCTGAGTATCCATAAAGGAAAAAAAAAAGCCCTTCTCATCTGCTCTGAGGCAATGTTATCCATACGTGATTTCCCACAATCATTTAGGGTTATACTGGCGTACCGGTTGGTTCATCTCAAACTTTGGTAGGCGTGATATTTATCAAGTAAACTTATCCCGTTTCCTTTAAAATTATCAAATCTCTAGTGACTTTGTACAGGACAGATGAGGTTCCTGCACAGAAATGAACTGATTGCCACATGAAAAAAATCTGTTCAAACAAGTATTTTGGTTTTAAAATAAGACATCTCTTCTTCATAAGTTGTTGTTTTGTTGATCATAAGTATGGTTCATCAGTAGAGAGTTTCATTTCCGGAGGAGGCAATCCAGGTGTTACTGGCTTCTTGACAGGTGTTCCAACAGCTGTTTCCCTGAAAAAGAAAAAGAAACAAAAAATCAAATACAAAACAAAATGCATCATCGTGACTCTGCTGACTTTTACAGTATGCATAAATGAGATCAGTGAATATTGATGCAAATACTTTCAAGGATGCATGTAATAAGCTTGTGAAGAAGGTTTCCTAATACAGTGGACTCCCGTTATAACGAAGTCCTTGGGACCTCCAGTTTTCTTTCGTTATATTGAAATTTCGTTATAACCGAACAAATTAACAATAGAAATACATAGAGTGGATAATGTTGCGGCCTGAATTTTTACTACATTGTAACCGGAATTTCATTATAACCGTGTTCGTTATAACGGGAGTGCACTGTAAACAAGAAATAAGTCTTGTGTTCACAAATGGTGTCAATCTAAATGGCACATGCCTGGCCAGATGATGATAATAATAATGATAATAATAATAATAATAATAACTAGACTCGGAATTTGTCAAGACTGACAAATTAGGTGATCCGATCTTTTTGGAAATCAATATTTGAGTCCTGATCCCAAAAGGCATGACCATACAGTTTTCATCTGAGATTAGGGACATTGGTCGTGGTATGTTTGGATTCTCATTTAGAAAAGGGAGTCAGACCTGCCATCTTTGATAAGTTTGATTTCAACCAAGTTTTTTGACGTGATCTCGGCGTCGTATGAAATAACACATGAGATAACACGTCATAACGAAGATAAAGAAAGAAGTACATTATGACCTTTGACCCCGATCTGCACAGATAAGATAGCATCTGAGCAAAAAGTGGTTATTTTGTGAAATGATCCTTGTAACACGGTCTTTACGTGTGCAAAATATGGGGAAGATATAACATGTATTCACCAAGATACAGGATGAAACATTTATGACCTTTGACCCTAATTTACATACCCAAGATGGTGTCTGATCAAGTAGTTGTTATTTTATGAAATAATGTACGTGACATGAGCTAAACATGTGCAAAATATGGGGATGATAGGGGCTGTTTTTCTTGAGTTATTGCAAAGAAAGTTGCAGAGAGAAAGAAATATCTCAATACATCGAAGATAAGTTTGATTTCAACCAAGTTTTTTGACGTGATCTCGGCGTCGTATGAAAAACTGGAGAAACATTGACGATAGCCCAAAGTCTCAGCTACAACATATTAAAATCTGGGAGAAATTCACAGAAGAGTAAGTGAGCTAGTGCTCGATAAAGACCGTCATGTCAATTTTCATTTCCAGAAAAATTCCCTCCCATAGAGATAACACGTAAACTGGTTAAATTTGACATGGTTACATTATATCCATTTTAACGAGGTGAAGACATCATCCGATTAAAACTTTGATAAATAAAACTTAAAGAGTGTTAATTTGGCTACAACATACTAAAATCTGGAAGAAATTCACCAAAGGGTAAGTGAGCTTGTCGTCGATAAAGACAATCATGTCAATTTTCACATCTAGAAAAATTCCCTCCCATAGAGATAACAAGTCATAACGAAGATACAGGAAGAAGTACATATGACCTTTGACCCCACTTTGCACAGACAAGATGGCATCTGAGCAAAAAGTGGTTATTTTGTGAAATGATCCTTGTAACATGGTCTTTACGTGTGCAAAATATGGTAAAGATAAGACATGTATTCACCAAGATACAGGATAAAACATTTATGACCTTTGACCCTAATTTACATACCCAAGATGGTGTCCGATCAAGTAATTGTTATTTTGTGAAATAATGTACGTGACATGAACTAAACATGTGCAAAATATGGTGGTGATAGGGTATGTTTTTCTTGAGTTATTGCAAAGAAAGTTGAAAAAACAAAGACATATTTCAATACATCGAAGATAAGCTTTAATTTCAACCAAGTTTTTGGACGTGATGCCGACTCCGTATAAAAAAACGAAGGGCACATACCCGATAGCCCAAAGTCTCAGCTACAACATACTAAAATCTGGGAGAAATTCACCGAAGCGCAAGTGAGCTAGTGCTCGATAAAGATAGTCATGTCAGTTTTCATTTCCAGAAAAACTGCACTCCCATAGAGATAACACGTAAACTGGTCAAATTTGACAAGGTTACTTTCAATCCATTTTTACGAGGTGATGCCGACATCCAATCAAAATGTTGTTATCACATTAATGAAAGAGTATTTAATAAGCTACATCATACTGAAATCTGGGTGAAAATTGGCAAAGGATTAGTGCGATACGCTCGAGTGAACTTGAAAATTGATGACGTCATTTTGAAAATTTACTTTTTTAGTTTTATTAAGAAATTTGATATCTTTTATTCATTTTTTCAGCATCGCCAACCCATGAAATGACATGTACAACTCATCAGCTTTCAGAATATAAAAAGAAAATGGGGGGTCACCGTCCATTCTGACGAGTAATATCGGATTTAAAATTGGCAGTTTTTTGGCATTGTTGCACTGTATATCGCCATTGACGCGCGCGCGGAATTTCAACTTTGACGGGCCCGTATGACGTCACATTGAGTCGGATTGACTTGAAACTTGGTAGAAATATTCCTTGACATTTCAGGCATCCGATAAACGTAAAAAAACGGTAAATTTCTGTTGCATATGAGCTATGCATGCGTATATGTGCGCGCGCGTACGCGTCCGTCCGATTTTTTCAATTTTTCAAAAAATGCTCCAAATGGTCTGATACGTGTGCAAAAAAAATTTGAGCTCGATTTGAGCATACAAATATTTCAACGCGCGCGTACGCGCGCGTTTTAAGAGAAAATATGAATTTTGAGAATATGAGTAGAATGCGCATAACTTGAAATATATGTGACGTAAATTTCATTGAAAAAGTCCATTCCATTGAGGAGATATGATTGAGAATGTGTTTTCATATAATGACGTCATAGTGACGTCACGGTCGACTGATCACTATGATTTTATTTGACCCGTTGTCTTTGGGACATGATACATATATGGTATAAGTTTGAAATTGATAGGAAGAACACTTTTTGAGCTAATCGATACACAACTTTTGTCCAGAAATAAAGAAAGAAGAAGAAGAAGAAGAACCACCAACAAAGAATCCGTACAGATACAGAAGGTGATCCGAGAGGATACTCGGATCACCTAACAAAAACAACAACAATAATATGGTCTTATTTATCCAGGGTAGCCTCTTCAGTGTTGCCACTGCTCTACCAGAGGGTCCTGACATTATTACATTACCCTAGCATAGACAGGTACCCATTTAATACACCTTAGTCAAGAGGGACATGGTGGGTAAAAACATCTTGTCCAAGGAAGTATGCACTGGGCGGGAATCAAACTCAGGTCCTCCAATTGGGAGTGGGGAGTCTTATCCACTACGCCAAAGCGCCCTCACACATCGACGTTCTTGTGAGGATGAAACTAATCGCACACTCTTCACTCTTACCCCTCTTCTGCCTGAGGAGCTGGCAGCCTCTGAGTGGTGGAGAACACTTGCGTTGGAGGAAATGTCTCCCTCCGCCCATCCCTTGTGCAGTAGTAATTAGCTGCTAGTTTGTGGGATGGTCCATCAGGAAGGATAGGGTCTGGCTGGGTTCTGGAGAAACAGGGTACATAAAATAAGTATAACAGTTACATGCAGAAAATAAATCAATGGGAAGAAAAATGCCATGTCATAAAAGAAGCCTAACAAACATAGCCCATACATGTTGCAATTGTATTTTCAAATATGATCACAAGAATGAAGTGAATTATCAAAAGAACACTGGTTTGTCAAACAATCCTTTGGGCACACTGTTGATAATCAATTTTTCTGTTTCCTCATTACGAAAGTCTTTTTGAATAAGTTATGAAAGAATCCCACTGTAAAAAACAGTATCTTGTGGGAATAAATTCTATTACTTGCACTGCAATTTCTTCACCAAAATGTACAATAAACTACGTTAAATATAATTGAACTTGACTCATTGACAATGTAGTCATATTCCTGTAACTCACCGTGGAGACTGTCCATATGCATAGCGATTGTTTAGTTTTGCTTGTAAGTCTCTCTGTAGGCAAAGGGGAAATAGAATGCAAGGATAATATTCACGTAAGGCCAGACAAAACAGAGTTGCACTTGCAGTGAAATGAGATTTCACTGAAAGAAATAGAATTGGGCATTTCCACACACAGCATAAGGGCACATTTCAGGGATGTTGCTTTATTTTCTGTTTCCAATGTGCACTACCCCCAATACAATACAATACCGGTACAATTTTTTATTTTTTTTTTATTTTTTTTTTATTTTTTTAGAACAGTTGTTTGAGAATAACTTTGCCCCAAACAACAAAGTTGCTTCAAAGAGGCGATTAGAATTTTTGCCAAAATGAAAAATTTAGGGTGAATGTATGTATTCCAAACGCTGGACAGTATGTAACAAGGTAGGATAGGAAGGTCAAAATAATTATGTCCATTGAAAATTTGTTGTTTTTCAGCTGAATGGCCTAATATTGATTAGAAAAGAAAACTACACTAATCTATAGTAACACTCAAATTCTGTTGAACACTGTATTTTATATCATTTCTAGACTTAAAATAGCGGTGAATAATGCACTTGTCAATGTAATGACGCACCCCACTACCCCCGGACATGGGTGCGTCATGGTCATTTTTTGACTGACCACATGGGGTTTTTGACGGACACCACAGTCACTTTTTTGACGGACAAAATGCTGCAAGTGACGAACACCACAGTCACTTTTTTGACGGACAACACGTTGAAAGTGACGAACACCACAGTCACTTTTTTGACGGACATCCTCGGTACATTTGACGCACCCCCGAAAATACTGAAACGATTTTTGCATACGTTTTATTCAAGCAATTTCATTTTCTTTTGGTTCGTAAACATAATTTGTCAAAGTTTCGGCAAGTTTTCCTTACCCTGGCCCTGTGAGCACCGTACCGTCATTCACCATACATCACGCTGCTGCATGCTACGATACTAAGTATTCCGTACATTTGTAGTGTGTATTCTGTGCATGCAATCCACATGACAATCACAATCAGTGTGCAGATGCGCTGTGTGTGCGCGGCCATTGCTAGTCCGGTGGATGCATACTGCAGCGCAGTGTCGCGCGTCTCGTCGGGCTTATCCCGCGAGCAGAAAATGGCATGCGACAGGCAGTTTCTTCTGCTGCCGCTTCTTTTACTGTCAAAAATTTGCCTTTGTCACCACAGAACATTATTTAGAAAATGTGAGGAGAAAGGGTGGCTTTTAAATTATTTGTTTGCCAGATTCTGGCAAGCATTTTCCCCTCTTATTCCAAAACGCTTCCCGACTTTCACTTGCCGCGGGAAAACGCTCACTGTAATTTCACTCGCGGTACGTGTATACGGTACTGGTAGCGTGCAAAAATGCGTGCAGTTTTCCATAGCAAGTGACGCACCCCTCGGTTCAGAATAATGCGTGTTATTTTCCATAGCCAAGTGACGTACCATGACGCACCCCTCGGTCAAAAATTTGACCGACAATGATGGGATTTTGACGCACCCCTCGGTCAAAAATTTGACGGACAAAGCTGGTAAAATGACGAACACCTGGGTCACAAATTTGACGGACCAAACGAGGAAATGACGCACCCATGTCCGGGGGTAGTGGGGTGAGTCATTACATTGACAAGTGCATAACCCTGGACAGACAAAGATACGATTATGAGTATATGATCATGCCACTGTATTGACACCATACATGTACCTCACAATCAAGTAAAGAAAAGCTCTACAAGACACTGACTAGTCCGGCCTCTTGTATGCAACGTCAGCCTGGGCTGGGTCGGGACCCTTTCACCTCCAAAAACATCAAAGAGCTTGAACGAGTCCAAAATGCTGCAGCCAGGTTCACCACATCAACTTATGCTTATGGCAAGGACACAAGTGTCTCAGCGCGCAGCGCTTAAGGACTCCCTTGAATGGTCGCCACTTCAAGAGAGACGACGGGCAAATAGATTAACCTGTTTCTACAAATACCATGTCCATGGGACCCTCGCGTATTGACCATCACAAATACATAAAAACCCAAAGACCCACACAATAAAAAGAGGACACGACAGGCAATTCCAGTTGAATCATACAAGAACTGATGTTTACGCAAATTCATTTTTTCCCAAGAACTGTAAGGGAATGGAACGACCTCCCTTCTATTACTGTAGTCTCTGCAAACACAATACAATTGATGCTTTTATGCGCAAACTATCCAACCAACTAACCACACAAATTCAGCTAACCGAAAGTAACGACCACGCACTGTATAAAGCCACACCTCCACTCCAGTTAAAATTCCCTAGTGGAATGTTCCGGAGGCTACCTATCCAAGATCCAAGATCCAAGATCCAATTGATCTTCGCTTCGGACGTCCGACAGTCGGACAAACTCCTGATGAGCCCCGTATACGCGTCGCGTAGAGTCTATTACAGCGCGGCGTAGGCTACGGTAAGGGTAGTAAATAAGACTGACCGCATTACATAAATATGAACATATGGGACTGAGGCTCTCCCAATTGCAAGCATCAAGTAATCGTACATTTATAAATTATCTGCCAATTCAATTTACAAATCAAACGTGATAAGTCTTATATGTACCTTTATCCATAAGAAAAAAAAAGCTATCATAGGAGTGTTACAGAAACGGAAAGCATCTTACCCCAGCGAAAAAGTTCCGCACTCTTTGAATAATTTTTGACGCTGTCGCCATTTTTTTTTTTTTCCGGCAACTTTACATCCTCGTTCACAAAGCTTATTTGTTAAAGCATTATTCGACTTAGTATGATGCCAAATATATACTAAAATTAAGAATTTTCAGGCACTTTAATTTCTTTATGCGGCAAATTGTTATTCAAATTCAATTTTAAGGAATCAATTACTGGATTATTTCCAGTTAGGCACAATTAATATTACTCTTTCTTGATCGGCGACGGCCTCTTTTTCGTTCTTTTCAGCGGACACGAGCTGCCAGAACTACACGATGGACAAGCCAGTCAAACTTGCAAAGGTCCTTTTATCCCTTCTTTTCCATACTGATGCAAAAATGAGTAACAATTTCGTAGCTTTAGATGTCACCATGTTCTCATGTTTTGATATTAATCAAGTCTCGAAAGGCTGGTTCTCAGAAAAGGGTGTAAATTGTGAGTAGGGTTTGGGAAGAGAGTGCGAGTGCGACGTACGTTTACGTGTGTAATGACAATGTACGCATTAGCCCAAGGCATGCATGGCATGAGAACGGTTTGCATGCATGCGTTTGGCATGAGACACTGCGAGGGAGCGGAGCGACCTCCTGGCTAGCGCCTGGCGGCCTGCTGTGCGGCCATACGTACGTATACGTACTACGTACACAGTCAGTGTATGTAAAACGATGTAAAGCACACGTCATAGCCATACATGTACTGTAATTTGCCAAAAGTACAAGCTACGCTCACGTGGTATAGGTAGAAACCAATCGTAATCCAATAGCTTATCTTTGAGCGCGAACGGAAAACGATTATTATTGGTTAAGCTTTATAC
The DNA here is from genome assembly GCF_964275005.1 of Diadema setosum. Lineage (NCBI taxonomy): Eukaryota > Metazoa > Echinodermata > Echinoidea > Diadematoida > Diadematidae > Diadema > Diadema setosum. The sequence continues at coordinate 12,630,178 of NC_092697.1, forward strand.
CCGCGCGGGAAAATCTCGAAATTTTGGGCTTGGGCATATCGATTTTCGGAATATCAGAAAATTTAGAGATATATTTATTTTTGTAATAATGTACATTCCATTTTGGGGGTTTAGCGTGAGATTTCGTTTATCAGAGTGAGACAGTCAAAATTGGTTGAATTGCGTGAGTCTCACGCTCAATGCGTGAGAGTTGACAGCCCTGTAACTTATTACAGTAACTCCGCCAAGGAGGTTATGTTTGTCGGTGTACTATTATCAACTTATGTAGGCCTACAATGTACAAGTAAATTTACTTACAAGTGTAGCTCAGAATTCCCAACAAAAAGTTGTGAATGTATTTCGTGGACATCAAACCCCACATGCACATGTCTAACGTTAAAGTTACAGATAAACCCATGTTCAGGTCTATGGCATATAGGCCTAGATCTAGAATAAGCCCTACTCATCTTTATGCACCCATTCACCTTGTGTAAACAGACATCAAAAAAATATAAAGTGTTTATAGAGTTTCTATATAATTTCCTGATTATTAGAATAGAAAATTGTAAGTAACGTAGGCACCTAGTTCTAAATCTAAATGTGTCTAACCAAAATGGGTAAATTAACATGCTGAGCTGATAAGCTTCATGAGAAAAAAAAACAAACAATAATACAGAGATACCTTGTACGTAGGCCCCTTATCGAACAATTTTTAACATTTAACACTGTAGATTAGTATTTAATTTGTACATTTAAACAAAATTTTAAAGGCATTCAGTTTTTCAATTCTGTAACCAACTTCAATTATACTTTTGTTCTTGGCTTTATTATGCAATTCTATCTAACTTTGTGTAAATAGATGTGTGTTATGCATTTCATGAATATAGGTCTACATAAGAAAATATAAATAAATCCATATGCCAATATTATATCTTTCTTAGTATTTTCCCCAGTGACAAAGTTCAGTGAGTACCTACACTGTACATACACATTCACACACAATTGCCTAATATTATACTAAAACCCTCTCAACCAATTAACTACACATATCTCACATATGCATTCAATTTTCTGAATACACACACAAAAACACTCACATTAATATGCACTTTTCACAGCATTTATACCACATAGGACCACACTCGTCTACACAAAAGCAATCTCTCAAATCATGGTTAACACATAAACTATCAAATATAGAAACAATTTCATCCAATAGGCATTAATTTTCTAAACCAATACTGCCAACACTGACAAAATTAAATGACTGACATAACAAATTCATCCATTATTAAAGATCTATAAAACTTCAGTAATAACCATACTGGTAATTAAAATCACCATAAGACGTGATTTGTTAAATATACTTTTTGAATTTCAGACAGTGTCCTATCGAGAAAATGATCTGATTCTTATAGTACTGTTGTACTGTAGATGAAATGAATACAATAAAAACATGTTGCTTCCTTTTGTCAGTTTACAGAACGATGTTAAATCCACATATACAGGCTGTTTTATATATATATATATATATATATATATATATACATCAAATATTGACATGGATTTTGATTGGAACATATGTGACCCGCTACAACAAAAGGATCCGAAAGTCGGGGAGGACAGTTTTCTGAAAATGGCATGACATTATTCCCTTACTCTTCTACTTTTAATTTCATATATAGCACAACCCATAAAAGTACTCGGTTGCGGAGATATTGATGATTTTTTCAGCGCATGTCAAGTGGTTGAGGAAATCAGTTTTGAGAAAAATGCCTTCAAAGTTTTCCTTCCGACGCTATCATGATCATGGGGAGGCAAGAGAGTTTTCACAGCTTGACAATAGAAGGCATGCTCCTAGCGACCTCCACGATGTTCATTCGAGCTTAGCGCCAGCGGTCTACGCACGACCAATCAGTAATCAGGATGCCACGCACTGACCAATAAGATCACTCCCTTTTTGCTAGGGGCGGAGTCAAGCTGCAGCGCTAAATCCAAATCTTCGGACACGTTTCTGTTACATTGAAAGTCGAAAAATCATGTCCCAGAAAAACGATGATTTCTTGCCTTTCCTTTAATCATTTAGATTTGAAATTTCGGCAGATGATAGACAAAACATTAGACTACAACATTATGCCGAAAGCAGAAATCCGATTGTTTTGACAAATTTTGATGATGTGACTTCAAACTCGATTTTCTCAGCAAAGCCGTCAGCGACTTAAGGATCCTTTTGTTGTAGCGGGTCACATATATACCAACAATCTGGCATAACATGATTTAGGTAAACATAATGACAATGAAACTAACACATCAATGCAAAAAAAAGTAATAATAATAATAAAAAGATCACTTGATTAACCCTAAAAAGACTGGGGGGGGGGCCTAAAAGGCCCCCCCCCTCGACATTTCGCGCGATTACTCTGCAACACGCAATGCTCTTGCCGCGATGTTCTATGACTTTTTTTTTTCGAGTTTCCCGCACATTTTGACACCAAATTTGTGATGCCCGGGGGTACGGTTCTGAAGTTACATAACTTTTTGTACATGCACGTGAGGCCGGAAATGGCTCAAAAATGTGATATTGTGTACAAAGTCAATGCAAATTGAGTTTTTTCACATGGTTCATATAAATATGCTTATTTTTACTCTCAATGGCTAAAATTAATTTGTTTTAGGAATATTATGCTTCAAAAAGTGTCTGCCACAAATTTTGTTTAAAAAAATAACAAAAACAAAAGGTCGAAATAACAAAAACAAAAGGTCGAAAAAACAAAGAAATACATAAGAAATTCATAAAACAATAAAATAAATAAGAAATTAATTTTGATACCGAATTTTTTTTCAAGTACATTTGCTAAGAATGCCACAAAGAATAATTAGACCAAAAATGAGCACTTTTGGAGCTTTATTTACTGATTTAGATCAAAGAGTCTGATTTCTTGCATAAATTAGCATAATTAATCAAAATAAAATAAAAGAAGACTATTTTGTAAAATTTAAATATACGATCTTGTAGATTACATCGCACACTACCATTGTGCAAATTTCCGTGGCGATCGCGCGATCCACGGCCGAGATCTTAAGGGGGGGGGGGGCCCTTTAGGCCCCCCCCCCCCCCCCCAGTCTTTCGAGCTATCAAAATAGCCCAGTCTTTTTAGGGTTAAACCATGCATATTTTGCAGTCTGGTGAGGTATGTAAAAGAGTTATTTCTGTAGTAATCAGTTTTGTATTTTGAGTTTGAGACACAATCCTTGTTTCTTAGACTTCTAACCTTATTGGGTAGTTTCCATGTTTTCTAAACCTGTACATTTCTTTGACATTCTTCATATTCACTTGTTGCAATCACGCATCCAGGATAATGAATTGAGTTCTCCTTTTTTTATTTGTGGTAGGTCACCAAAGTCTTGGGCCGAACCGGGTCCCAGGGACAGTGCACACAGGTTCGTGTGGAATTCTTGGACGACTCAAACAGGTCAATCATCCGCAATGTAAAGGGACCAGTCCGCGAGGGAGATATTCTCACACTGCTGGAGTCCGAGAGAGAGGCAAGAAGATTAAGATAGAGAAACTTCTGGAACCAGAGGCTACACCTATGTGAGTTTTTGCTTCAGTTTTCATTTCTCTTGTTTTATTTCCTTCATGAAATTAAAAACATTTGGGTGAAGTAAGAATCATCTGAAATTTAGAATTGTACAGGAAGAAAAGAGTTGTCTGTTTAAAAATGTGGTGATATTGTGTTGAGGTAGAGCATGATTAAAAAATGTTATGCAATAACACAGTTAAATTTCTCCCTACAGGGAGGATACATTTACAAAGGTAGATTATGGTCTACATCTGTTTGTAATCCATTATGAATCAATATGATGAAAAGTGCAAAGTATAAGAGTTTTGTTTTGTATCAAACTGTATGTATTGTTTTGTTTGTAGGTTTTGGGTTTCTTGGAGCCTTATCAGTCTTTAGGAATTCCGTTGTGTGGTGGTATTTTACTTGCTTATGTATGTGTACAATAAATGCATATCTTATCATGTTATTGTAACACAAGGGAGCCCAAACTGAATAGGGAAAATATATAGGCAAACAATTTCCATATTTTACAGCACTTTGATTTGTGTGTTCTCCCTTCATGGTATATCCACACAGCATCTGGAGTACAGCTGCATCACACATCTGTCTCATCTGGACATGTTCCCTTCCTTCGAGTACCTCTGAACATCAATGCTCTCTAAACAAGAGGATATGTCGAGGGACTTTCCGTCACTCACCAATCTATTGTCAAAGCACAACACACAACAAACTTAGTCATGGATTGAAATAAAGCTTCTCAGCCCTGGGATCAGTAAATATGCTGTTCTTCAGTTCTCCTCATTCATTGCATATGATTGTGTAAGACTGTGTAATAATGCTTGTCAGCGGGAGTTGTTGATTGTGAGTATTCCTATATGTTCGTGTGTATGCTCATGAGAAAGAAAGATTTTTCAAACATACTTATGGTAACATGAGCAATTGTCCCAGGGATGACAAGACCTTGTCTCTCCAAATCATGAATTTTCAGGAGAGAGAGAGAGAGAGTGAGAGGAAAAAACAACAGCTTATTTTTGCACTTTTTGTGCAAAATGATATCAGTGTTGATGTCAAATAATGTAGAAATGATTTGCATTACATTAATTTATTCTTGTATTCAAATCTATATATTTTGTTCACGAAAGTTGCCCTTAAACAACCACAAAGCCTGCCGTAGGCTTTCCCTATCTAGCAACAACTAAGTGAATTTCTGCCCAAGGGACTAAATGGGATGGGATAGGTGAATGACATGCTTCATTAACAATGTAGGCTATGTGAAAAGAAACATCCATGAATTGTAATACATGTACACTACAGTGGACTCCTGTTATAACGAAGTCCTTAGGACTGGCGGTTTTCTTTCGATATATCGAACAAAGGATAAGACTACCACGGGTACATAGAGTGGATAATCTTGCGGCCTGAATTGTTACTTCGTTGTAACCGGAATTTAGTTATAACCGCGTTCGTTATAACGGTAGTGCACTGTATAGAAATGGTCCACTCCTGAGAAAAAGACAACGGCCACAATTCAGAAAAACAAACGCAGCGTACCGGTAACTACAAAATCAGTTCACATATGGTGTAAAGTTTTGCTGCAGATTATACAAGTGTATACACTTACACAGATGTACAGTATGAAGTTATGGTGGTGTAGTGTATCAAAGGTTGCATGGTCAAGCGTCTGCTGGTGTGTGGTGCTGTATTGGATGTGATGGACCTGTGTTGTATATTGGGCAAGCTCAGTTTAATTCAAGAGGCAGTTTTTCTTTCTTCTTTCCCCACAGACAAGGTTCTACAGTACACTTCTTATAAACTTGCCCACAAAATGATCAAGGGTAACAATGTGTGTGTGTGTGTGTGTATGTGTGTGTGTGTCTTTTTCCAATTACACTCAGTTTCTGAGGTCTTTGGTTTCCTTCCCAACTTAACTGCAACAGTAGTTTACTAAGAAGACAACCTTTCCCATAGCTTTCCCAATGACTTGTCACTGAAATATTTTATGAGCAACATACAGTACAGTGGACTCCCATTATAACGAAAGCCTCGGGACCAGCAATTTTCTTTCGCTATATTGAAATTTTGTTATAACCTAACAAATAAACAAAGAACAAAGAGAGGATAATTTTGCAGCCTGAATTTTTACTTCATTGTAACCGGAATTTCGTTATAACCGTATTCGATACAACGGGAGTGCACTGTAATAATGTTGAGGATCGTACTAGAGCAGTAATTCTGCAGCTTGACTACTTCCTGAAACATCACACACAAGACAGGCTTGCTTTGTATGAAATAATTTTATTTTGATATATATTTGCTTCTGTTGTATAATCTTCACAATACAGTGTAGGCACATTTTTGCTCACCCAGTACTTCAACTTCAACATAAACTTTCAGCACATGCATTTTTTTCCCGAAAGACGAGTGAAAAAAAGTTTGCAGTACTAAAAGAAACAAGGCTTATAGCCATTTCCATGCAAACATATCAATAACTGCTTGCTCCTTTTTTTCAATTTTTTTTAAAGTGGCTGGCTATATGAACAAAAAGTTCAATAGGAGATTTAGGCTTCTACCAACCTTTAGTGACTTGCTGGTACAATTCATACTGGTATACTGGACCAAAGTGCAGATACAGGTACATACAATGTATTTGTGTTCCACTATTAGAACAGCACTTGTTCATATGCTGCAGCCAAAGTCAACAAAGCCAGCAGCTGGGCTACTGGAAAATGTCGGTTTCACAGCATGAACATAAAAAAACACAATTGCGACACAATAGCATTAAATTATCCATCTCTGCAACAGTTGTTGATGTTTAGCGATGGCATCATCTTACAACGGTGCCGTCTAATGGGGGTGAAGTATACACACGTTCTACACATAACTACATCAGGCTGTAATGACACTAACACTGGAACAAGGGGTTTTACAGAAAATATCTACTCAAGTGAACCCTCGTCGGCTTCAATTGTAATGGAAGATGATACCTGCTGGTAACAACACCAACATTAATTGGAGATGTTTGTGCAATTGTATATTGCCAATGTGAACATAAAACTGATATGGTGTAGGAATCAGGGTTAGTAAAGATGTATAAAGAGATGGTGCCCAACGACAATGCAAGTTGGCAAAATACTGGAAGACGACCTAGTGACAAGCAGTCTACCTTGCATAAAAGATACAGGTACAACATGGTACTTGCTTAAGGGTACATTCTCTTCTTTGGCACATTTACAAAGTTTTCACACACCCTTCATCCCCTAGTGTAGGAGTAGGCATTTGAGATTTGCACATTCACCACGGTTCAAAGTGACAGTGATTTCACAAGCATCCAGTAGGCTGATGCTGGGAACATTGGAGAAGCTACAGGGAAGCAAGGAAAGGTTTTGCCACATACAATGACTTCTGACAGTTTTTATATATTCTATTCCATAGGGAATACACGAATGTGCACCCTATACCAGGGCCCCGTTGCTAGAAACTTTGCGTTTAAACGCAACTTGCAACTGATTGTCACTGGCCAATCAAAATCATTGTTGCATGCATGTCTTCTTAATAGGGCAGACCCTGAGCCAATTAGAATGGTTGTTTCAAAATTAGCAATTATTTGCAATTGATTGAAACTTTCTTGCAACGGGGCCCAGATGTGCATTCTAATCACCAAAGTAATGAAGATTCCAACTGTCTACTGAGATTTAGATAAAATCATTTCAACTTGACCCAAGTTGAATACTGACACAGATGAATGACCAAACGGAGTTTTGCTCACACACAAAAATTACATTGTATTTTCCCTGTGGCTAAATACTTTGGCCAAATTTGTATTTTTTTTTTTAAAGGTTCTTGTTCTCAGATACTGTAAAACTTGATATATTCGCGGCACGAAATTTTTGCAAATTGGAGCCAACAGCCTTTTTTGAAATTTTTGCGAATTGCCACTGGCGTTCAATGCATATAGTGTAGACAAGAAATTTCGCATGCATTGTAATTTCACGAATCTTGGCGCTTGCGAAATTCGCGAAATTAAAATGTACGCGAACATTCCTCGTTTTACAGTAGACTTTTGCATATCCTACTATGTAGTGCCTTTCAGCTGTGCTCCATCAATTTCATTTTCATTTACATAGCATTCATCCAAGTCTTGACCTCTTTTGAGGCATATGGAATGTTCAATGTTGAAGCCCGGACTAACCCCTTCAGAGCCAGGTGTGAAACAGTTGTGTTCAATCACAGTGGCATCCCAAAGATGGTATGCTGGGGGGGGGGGGGGGAGGGGGGAGGGGGGTTAAAGGGGGGGAGGTGGGGTGGAAGGTCTGACACCAGAGGGCTCACTGCAGAATAAACCAACAGCTCGCATGGAAGACATAACGGCCTAAATTCACAAAGGTGGTACGATTGAAACCATGGTTTAAACCATGAACAATTTGTATGGAGCGCCAAGTGACGCATGGCCTTGTTTGTTACGGAATCAGTCATTTCGTCCAATGAAATGTTGTCCATTCGTTACGAAATGATTGATTTCACAACGAAATAGGCCATGCCACACTTGGCGCTCTATACAAATTGTTGATGGTTTCATGGTTTCAATTGTACCACCTTCGTGAATTCGGGCTAATAAGTACGTGTACAGTGGTTTTGCAGCACCAATGCAGCATCCATGAAATACAAAGTATATTCCACATTTACATTCTTTCTCCACCACCTTATGACCTGGGGACACAAATGCGATATTGATGTCGAATATCTCCTTGAAATATAGGGTGAGCATGCAACAGATTGAAGTATTTTAACAAACAAAATGGCTACTAAAACTGCTATCCTGATGGTGTGCTTATACGCATCCCTAAGCAAAAAATCCAGGATAATGGATAGTATAAACACAAGTAATGATGCTTATAATACTCAAACTATATGGTATTATGGCAGCTCCCATTCTCAAGGTTTCTTTTGTTTCTTTACCACAAAGAAACTCCATTTTCTAAATGAAATAAAGAAAGTAAAGGATAAAGGTGAAAAATACATTCAAACTTTTCTTAAAGGCAGTGAAATAAACATGTAGGTTGAGGGTGATGGAAATTAATAGCACTATACAGAGTAAAATAGAAAAAAGAAAAATAAGCACAAATGGGTAGACCCTACAAATATATTAGCAAGATTTGTAGATAGCTCAGTTTTAAACCTGAGTTTCTTCATATAGTAAGCATCATAAAAGAGCAGCAACAAATCAGGATGAACTCGTGGATTTCTCTGGCAATAAGGTTCCTTGGATTTCATGTTGTCTAACAAGCTCTAAGGCATCCCAACACAGCTGTACATATCTGCCGAGGCTCCTTGATAGCTGCAGAGCGACATTGAGGTACAGTACCCTAACTGAACATCTAAAATGCTTGTTTTTTTTTTTTTTTATGTAATTCAAACATATTTCAAAATCCTGAAATCATAACATTCAAACAATGCTGAAAATTTTGATTTACTTTTTTTCCTTAAACCCACCCACCCCCCCCCCCAATAAAATTGACTACAGTAATATATTGTAAGAGAATCACAAATTAAGTTATTTGTACAAATATTTGATTAAAGTGGAAGCTTGTTATTTACAGAGCCTTAGGTCCAGAAATTTTGTTCATTGCTGGTATGTATAATGCAGGGATATACTTTGACATGTTAGTAGCTTAAAAAAAAAAATACATGATAATAATCAATAAAAAAAAAATGCGCAAAGGAATTGTTCCAATGGAACCAAGGCACAGGCTTTGTTGTATCAGGTACACACATTGTATTTCATTATCTCCAATCTCTATATAAGTTGACTCTTCAGTGTACCACCATCACATGTTCTAACATGTATTCACCATGTGCCACGGTAGTCACCGGTGTAATAGTTTCAGTTACGAGACAACACTACAATAAAATTTCAAACTTTGTTCAAAATCACCTGCAAGATAGGCACATGAGCAAAATGAGAACTTCCTGGCATCGGCAAGTTATCATTTGCCTGCTACTCTGAACATCTCTGCCAAAATAAAACATGACTGCAAGTTTCAAACATAAAACTGTTAATGATGTTTGGACAGTGGCAATCATCTCAAAATCTGCTATGAATATTGCATTTACACATGCCAGCATGACGGCAGAGCACATTTATAACTGTCACTGTTAACAGATGACAATACAAGTTTTCAAACACTACCTACATTTGGGTAGCAGATCTCTCACCTCGGAGAAGTAAATGAATAGATATTATACGGGAAAAGAAATACAGTACTGGAAAAAAAAAAATAAAAAAGAGCTTAAAAGTAGAATGCAATTGATGTTGATATGATAAAACTGTAAAACCTTTGATCATTTTAAATCATGAATGCACGTTCAGTGACCTTTCTGAATAATAATAGTGCATACACTAAGCACTGCATACAAAATCCATCCTTTTTTCTTCCTACATATGCAAATCACGGAAAGATGTTGGCTTAAATAACCACCGAGTGAATGAATTCCAACCACATACTATGAGGACTGAACAGTGATTTTGAAAAGAAAGAAATAAGATAATAATGTATACTTGTCACATTGTGCATATCATTGTAATTGTAAACTACGGTGGGAAAAAAACAAAAATATGGCCATCTTTACACCGCATGTAATGCGGAGACACACAAAACCTTATTTTGAATCCTCTGGTGACATGATTCAATGACCTCTTGCTCAACCTGGATGGAATTTATCCAAAGAATCAATGTGCAATGTAAGAATCCTGCATTAATCTTCTGGACATGAAGTAATAATGTCATTTTCACGGACTCTTCTTGGTAAACTGGCCTTCAGGCTGCTTGATGTAACAATGCACTTTAATTTTTCTCTCCTACTTTTTTATTTTCCCTCTCTCTTATTCCCTACATTTTGTGACCACTAAGGCTCGACATGAGCAAGGGCCACTATGAATATTGCTGTCGGGCCACCAAATTTATCTCTTGGTGGCCAGGTCGTGCAACTAAGATTAAAAATGGATATATTGCTTTTGTTTATGTAGATTTACTTGTGCTTTTATTTCGGGCCACTACATATGAAGAGTTTGTTTGCAAAAACCGATAAGTCCATATTTGTCAAATGGAGATATTTGCGATTAAAGGTCAAGAAAAACAAAGAGAATAATAAGAAAATTTTTGCTTCTTTTGATCATAACTTCAAAAATTTACCTTTATATGTAGTGAGCAATATATCATTTAAAAGGTATTATTTTGTACTTCATGATAGAGACCGTACTTAAAAATCTTCAAATATGGACTTATCGGTTTTTGCAAACAAACTCTTCATATTATCTTTTCACGCCAATAAGATCTACGGTTTATAGATTCTAGGGGCCAAAACGGACCACCAGACAGAAAAGTCAGTGTCAAGCTCTGATATATATGAAATAAATTTTACATGGATACTATTCCAAGGAGGTGATTCTTCAGATTATGACAAGCCATTCTGTCAAAATTTTTCCAATCATTCAGGACTGTATCAGTTGATGCCTGTTTAGCCACTAAAAGTGGTAATACATGTAAAACATATTGAATGTTTCACAGCTAAGTAACCATAATACTATGCTCTACGTATGCAGAGACGTCTTCAATTCATTGTCCATGTGAATTCCACCTCAAGCACGCACAAGTCAGCGCATCATGAACTAAGTGTCGGCGTATGAGATGTCAAGTATCGTCAGCATTGGTCTGGAGCCAGCTACGGATTGGTCACGCGATATCGATAAGGACACCTTCTCCCTTTTCATCTTTCCTGGCTTTCTCTGACGATTCTGTAGAGAAGCACAAAATGTTGCATGTAAGATTCTGACCCGAGCCGTCAACCACCTTGCGATGAAATTTATGCCTCATCTTTAAAGGGGCAGTCTTTTAACTTTATAATGCATGATCATATGAAAATACTGTGTCAATACTATTAGAAATCGCATATGCTTTTCTTCAACGAGATCTGTGAACTTCAAAAAACTCAGTTGAAATCGCCTAAATCGCTCATTTTTCGGGTAGTCGGGAACGCCCCCAGAAAAAGCAAGGACCGGTCACGTGCCTTGTCAGGTGACACTTTGACGTACGAGGGGGTATTCATAGTGCCGACTGTCTCGCCGTATACCGTACTTCACAGTGCAGTGAGTCTTGTGTATTTGTAGGAAAGTTAGAGAAAATATTTCAAGAAAATGCCGTGGAGGTGTGTCGTCACCGCAGCAAAGACACAAAAGATGGGTGTAAGTCTGCACAACTTCCCTAGGCTACAGATGACGCCATTCGAAAGAATTGGGTTTTGAGACTCATTTCATTTGCTGAAGCGAGCCCAGCAGTGCAGTGCAGTGCAGTGGGATGCATGCAATGTGTGCTTCTAACGTTATAGTCGTCAGGTTGTACAGCCTCGTATGCAGTGATCGCTTGGAGGAGTGGAGCCAAGTACATGTAAACTAGTAGAGGAGGGGCTGTATACTCGGCTAGGATTTGTGCCCAAAAAGAGGATCCTGCAGCCCATAGCTATCCCTGTCATCAAGCTGGGAACTGGAAGCCAATCCCATCGTCAGAGAGCTGAAAAACAAAGCGGATCAGCAGTTCTGAAGCTGGAGAGAAAGCGGGTATGTTCTGTATAGCGTCTAGACGACTCTATAGAGTCGAGATAGAAACACGAGACCAATGTATACAGAGACTCTAAATCTCTAGATCTATAGAGTCGGGTATGTTCTGTATAGAAGACTCTCTAGCTATCGTATGAGTATCGTAACTAGATCTATACACAGCCCAGTTGCTGTATAAATCGGGACGGGGTTCGCACGGCGTCTGGTTATGGCCTCGGCCTATTGCTAATATTCTACTAGTATCATATTATTTACTAACAGTTTCACGGTTTAGATAGGTTGATAAGCTCTGTCTGGCGTTTCGAGTGGGACTGCCTTGCTTCCCCAATAAAGCTCTAAAGAGTTGTACGTAGTAACCGAATGGTTGGATGGTATGTTCCAAAACAAATTATTAGATTGAATTGATCTAGGACGAGGCATTATTGTTTGTCTTCACTTACCCATTTGTCATTAGGCAAGTGAAATCTTCAATATCCTTTTCTTTTCTTGCCCCAAAATGTTTCCCATATATTAGTTGGCTAATGTAATGTGATTTCATAGTTTACATGTACAAAAAAAAAAGTCACTTTCCAATCAGACAAGGAACTTTCTGCAGTTGTTTATTTTCAGTTGTCGTCATTACAATTTCACTTGCCCTGGTTACAATGTTGAATGTGGGGAAGTACTAATGGCAGTTATTATTTGTGATTAACAGTATTTGTTTCTCCCAAGAGTTCCTACATGCATCTAGTTAACCATGTTCTTACAGGCCTACATAGACATTTTTTTTAAATTCAATCCTCTCTATGCTATTACTAATTACAGGGTTCAGCTGGCAGCATTGCATTACAGTGTACAACACAAATCGAGACCGGAGGCAAGCTCGAGGTGCAACAGGTGATCTGCTCTACCAGATTGTGAAGCCGAAATACAAGGCTGGGTCTTCTATAGTGTGAAGGTTCGTAAAGAATGGTGTAGATATTTTATGCAATATTGGAAGAAAATGAATTCACGTTACAAGACCAATTACAATGAAGAGAAAAATATTAGAATGGCACAATTTGTCAACTACACATTTTATTATTTGTTTGTCTTTGTAGAAGCATGGCTTTCTTGACCACTGAGTACACATAAAATGATCAATTTTAAAAGGTCAAGATATACATTTTCTCTTTTTTTTAGGGGGGGGGGGGGTGGAGGGGCAGGTCTTATGCCTGTTCCACTAATCAGAAGTCATAGACGGGAGGCAGTCAGTTTTCCATTCCCGAAGACCAACACTCCACATTCCATGACCAATGGCTACTTTGGCATCCTCAAATCAAGTCTTTGCATTGAGGAGGACAAACCCCAATTTTGATATGAATTTGCAAAGATTTTTTTAATGTCATTATCAAAATGGTGGTTTCTGTTCATGACACCTCAAGGGCTTTGTTGCTAATAACCAATGCAAACATCTTAATTCCATCTATTTTGTGTGTCCCTTTGTTTCTTTCTGTTGAATTTTCTACAGCACATGTTGATGATGTCCTTTCTGCTGTTGTGGAGTACGATGACAAAACTCCTGCATCCTGCCAGCCTTCAACGCCTCCCCTTGTGAGTGCCATCGTGTGTCATCCAAGGGAGGAAGTTATTGAATATCACAGGAGACAATTTGCACCTGACAAATGATGTGATGGTTTCAGGAATCCTTGCAATTGAGATTGAAGTTCATATTATGTACAATATGATACAAATTTTTTGTGGAATGATTTTTTCATCTGTTCTTCTGTCAGATGTTGGATACAAACACTCAAAATTTTGTTATGCATACCCAGCATTCTTATGCGCTCTATTCATGAGTGATCATCTAAAGACAAGATAAGATCACCTTGGTTACTGTTGTGTCCCGTCTGTATAACATGTATGTAGCATTTCATCACAAACAATATGCCAACTTGATATAGTGTTTCAAAGACCATTTCTTTGCCAATTGAATATTGTCCTTTTAATAGCAAAATCATAATTCATTTGCAATACAGGAGTCATGTGGATACAAAAGGAAAACTGTGTATTCTTTTGTTGATGTTTAAAGCATAAATGACCATATTTATGGACAGATGAGCTTGCATTCTTAACACTATTCTGTAGAGATATTTAGTGTTGTATTAAAATGGTAAGTTTAGAAGATTTCTACATGAATGCTGTCCCTTACTATGGTTTTATCATAGCATGTTTGCTGTTATAGATTAGAGCTCATCACTCTTATGATCAAATATTGATATTTTTGACAAGATAATTTAGAATCAGATGTGCATGCATTATAGAACACAACACACGCAAAAGGGATTGAAAAAAAAATTGTATATTCATGTAGTTTTGAGAAGAAATGCAATAATTTACTCTTGGTATATGATTCACAGATTTATGAAAAAGGAGAACAAGATGTGTTCTAAGCATTAGCATTTTACATAATCTTCATCTGTGTTTAAGCAGACTTAGGCCCAGTTACTCAAGTTCGGAGACCTGGAATGCATCCACAGGGAGAATCCGAATTCATAATGCGATGCTAAGTCTAGTTGGGGAATTATTCTGTTGATATCTATTATACATGTAGTTCTCCATACATAATCATTGAAGTCAAGCATTAAAAGTTAAGCATTGTTTTTTTCTTATGAATATGGTGTCAGGGGTCTTATGAAAGAACAATTGCTAGGTCACTCAGACTCAGACATTCATAATTATTCATGCAGATAGGTACTTCTGAAAATGTGCACACAAGCAAACACCCACATGCACATATGCTCACATACATTCACACATTTGTACACATTTTTAAATGTGTGAAAGGTTGAATAACATCACTCACCTGTATTGTTTTGTATATGTACACTTGCAATACATATATTATTTCTATCCTAAATTTGAGTTCTGTAGAGATTTCTGTATAGTGAAGAAGAAATCACAAAGCTTTTGATTCAATGTTACATGAGAATGTCTCATAATATTGATATGAAATATACAGTATGTATGTGGAAAAGATAACTCTTCCGGACTGATTTGATGTCAAATGTGGATGTCACTCATGCGTGCTTGACTGACCAGCTGCCATTGATCCAGTGGAATAAATCCCATTTTGTTCCAACATTAGGATATAGAGATAACACACTGGTAGGGTTTTACAATCTCACTCCTGTAAGTACAATACCCCTCCCCTACTTTTCCTCACTCCCTTTTACTAATTTTCTTTGGTCTCCTATCTATACACACATCAACACACACACACACACACACCCTTTGCCATACTACACACATACCCACAAACACCTTCAAACAGGCATCACTTGAACACTCCCACCAACATGCAAATCGCATACATATGTACAATGCCATACAAATCTTACCTGTACATATATCTATGAGGGGAATATTTCTATCCATTCCATGAGGGGGAAACATCAGACAAACATAGGGCAAATATATCAATGATATATTCATCCTATGTGTGTCTGATGTTGGTGTGTGTTTGTGCGTGTTTGTATCTGATATGCATGAGTGTACTGAGGGTGTGTGTATATGTGTATGTTTGTGCATTTTCATGTGTCTGTATGAAGCTAATCTTTTTTTGTTAATAAGGATGAATTTATACTGCATGTACTGTATTACTACAACCGCTACAACTACATATAGAAAACACAACACACTTTTTTTTTTTCCATTTGCTTACAAAATATAATTGGTGTAATCAGCTGGAAGGAATGTTTGACAAATGAATACTGGTTCATGACAGAATACTACTATATGAGCCAGCTACATTCCAGTTCAATGAGTTCGTAACTAGACTTGGTCCTGTTCTCTAAATAGAGGCTGTGAAGCTATTGCCGGAAAGGCTACAGCATCTTAATTGTATTAGATTGTTATTTGTTTTTTGTGACCATGATTGACAACATAGCTGTTCAACATGTCAATTCTACACAATCAAAATTACCTTCAGTTGTATGGTTGTGAAAGTGTCATTTTCCAATTGCTAAAACATGCAGTAGATCTACATTACAAAAGAGAGAGGGGGAGCATAGTAAGAGTAAGAATTGCCGCGAGACAAGAGTGCATTTGACATACAGTCAAATCTTGTTATAATGAGGTACATTATGGGACCAGAGATATCACTCCTGTATATCAAGATCTTGTTATAACTACAGTTTGTCATATCACTGCTTATAACATTGAGGTTCCACTGAACATGCATCAATAAATTACAATAAAATACAATGTACTGTAGATCATTTGTACAGAGAGGCTGAAGTCCAACAGCATGTTTCTCAGCTGTGTGCCTTGATGAGTTGGTGTTGGACGCTGCATATCATCAGTATACCCAACATACCGGTAATGGACAAGGTGTCTGACAAAGTATACATGTGACATTTCGCAATGTACAAACTTATCTGATGCATTTCTACACTGTGACCACATTCCCGTTAAGCAGATCGCAATGTGACAAGTTGTCACATTCTACACCCAATATCAGTGCTGCATATACAGTCTTATTACAACCTATGCAAAATGAAAGCCTGTCACTATTTCTGATGGATGAGTTTATCAGATTTTTCTAACAGCAGAAGATGGCAGTAGGACTCTCACATTTTGGCCCAGAAATGTCCAGCATCATCTCACCAGTTACCGGTATGCAACATGTCTTGATCGCCTGATATTGAAACAAAAGTGAAACAAAATGGAATGCAAAAGGAGTAAAATTTGATAATCCTATTATATGACATCATGTGTTCATCTGGGAATTTATCTTGAGAATAGGATTTAAATTAGACAATGTAAATGGGACCCATGGGGTATGGTAGTCATTATTTTGGGGACAACTGTATAATGGCAGGATAAAATACATGTATAAAAACATGTATTGACTGCCTGAAATTGAAACAAAAATGAAATGAAATGGAATGCAATGGAATGCAAAGGGACTAAAATTTGATAATATATTACACAAGTGTTACTCTAGAAATCGTGAGAACAGGAATAAAATTACACAATGTGAATGGATCTTTCATATGTAGAATCGTATAATGACACCATAAAATTCATTAGGAAATTATCAGGGATATGAAAAAAGCCTAATCTTTATTGCAACATTTGGAAAATAAAATAGGGAATTAAATGTGCCTAACAAACTCACTTGTTATCTGCAGCATTTGTTCAAGCACCTTCTCCATAGGCCTACTGTTGGGTGTCCTGGTAGCTTCCAGTTTCTTTCACCCATTCATCGAGGCCCACAGTTGAGAAACCTGGATGTGCTATAATACAGCGCATTGGAGCATCGAAATGTCTTTCGTTGTACCGTAATTCTCAATCTTGTCCATTATGTGCTCTGTCTCTTTGCAGCAAACGGATTCCCTGGCAGTGGTCATGTGGGAACACAGCTGCGACAGAGGCACCTGAAAACAAAGAAAAAATGAAAAAAAAAAAAGAAGAAACATAACGAACAACACATTCCTATTTCCTTCTTTGTGTTTATTAGTTGGTGTTTTGAAGTAGTACTGCACTGTCACACAATGAGATTTAGACTATAGGCCTATTAGTCATTAGTGAAATCATTGTTTGAGTTCTAGGCAAGTGTGAACAAAATATCGTTCATGACTAGGCCTGTAGGAACCCCTACTGCCAGAGAGGTTACCACTGATACCAGACTCTTCAAACCACTGCTTAGCCCAGCCACATACGGTAATTGAAATTGCAGTTATGGTATGGCCGGCAAACACTTGTACCTTATTGCAAACAGCAGTTTTTCACTTATCCTTTCATAACTTGTCTCGTGCTCGGCAAATTTACATGTGAAACTGTAGTAGGAGGGCCTAGTGGAAACAAACTTGGTTGGAATTTACCAGTCGATTACCTCATGATAGGAAGGTCCTTGGGGCCAGAGAAATGACCTCCTTATATACTGGGTACATGCGTATACAGGTACAGTACTATGAATTACATCAAAGGTTATACCAGGACTCAAGTAAAATACTGTTAAATGTCCTTGTGACATTATGAATGAGATCGAGAGATATGAGAGCTCAAGTATGACATCTGCCTCGCCAGTTCAGTGCATAGCCTTTCAATTCATACCGTCGTTTACCGATGTCCCTCTTCCACTCCAGTTTCACGTTCATGTTGTACTAGTATTGTAAACAAAATTCTGTTTTGATTTTTCCGACCCCAATCGACCTGCATTCTGTGAAAATTAACGTTAGGCCTAACGTTAGAGTGAACTATCTAGACTCTCAGCGTACTTGATACTAATGATAGTTACCAATTATTATCTTCCAAGTCCCAACCTCGTCGCGGGCTCGTTGCCATCACCCTGTTCCTCGAGCAGCATCCTCACGGGCCACTGCCCCGGGGGCGCGCGGGAGGTGAAGAGTCAGGTTCATATACTCCAGAACGGTACGGCTACGGGCGGGATGAACTCAGTACAGATTAGATTTAGGGTTGTGTGGGGCTGGAGCTGGAGCTGACGAGGGGCTGCTTTACCTTCGCCTTCATCATCTCGGTGGGGGTAGCAGCCAGAAAGGCGAATCCACAGAGGTCTGAATCCATATTGAGAACACTGTCTTGTTGACCACGTACTGCTACCAGCTTGTTTACCGTGTATAAAGCTAATGCAACGCGATCTCCGCGGAGCTAGCAAGGTATGCTGTTATCGTAAAAATTAGAGTGCCATCCAGTCTCCAGTTGAAATTTGTTGTTATCATCCATGCACACACAGAGAGTCACAATGTACGGTCAGCAGTAAAGCGGCTGTCTGTACGTCTACTTGTCTTTTTCTCTCGCAGAAATATCTAGTTTTTTCCAAACGTAAACCGGATCCAAAAAGGCAATTATCATGGGTAAAGTGTTCAAAAAAAGTCAGTGGCGTCACTGGGCCTCTACTAAAATGTCTAAACAACATATTCAAATCACTTTTGGGACGCAAAGATTGTCAGAACTGGTTAAATCTTGATTTAAAAATAGATAAAGTTTCACTCATTTTACATTGCCAACGCATTAGACGAACTCGGTGGCTTCGCGGGGTCTACCCCCTCATACGTCAAATCGCATAAGCCAATCAGCTGCCAATTTTGGGGGGCGTTCCCAAATCAGTGAACATTTTGAGCGATTTCTTGTTACTGAGCAATTTTTGGTGGATAAAAACGCCAGAATCGTGTTAGTGAGCTCAAATACCTTCTATATAGCCCCAATGTCCGAGTTAAAAGACTCCCCCTTTAAGGCAAATGTCTCCAACTGGCATATCATATAATCACTAATACCATGATGCAAATAAAGTAAAAGTGGAAACTTTTGCATGACTAATTTTTTTGTGCACACTCAGTTTTGGTGAACTTGACTGTCTAGTAGTATTGTGAGTATAAGAGTATTTTTATGAAAACTTATTTAACATGCCTTAGAAAAATATTTGCTAGATTTTTTGTTTTTAATTTGGGGGCGATTTGCTTCATAGATATTTCCTCATCTCGATATATTCCATGCATAGGGTATCATTATGTCAACAGTTTTGAGATGTACAGCATACACAGATGTTTGTGTGATTGTACAGTCACACAAATTATCTGTTTATTTCTAAATTCACAGTAGATTTTTGTTGGCAAAATATATTTCATTACTTTATAATTTTGATGCAAGAAACATTGACCACTTCCATGCATCTTTGTTGACCCCAGACATTGCATGAGAATTTATTTCAGATGCTTTCAGTACTAGTACAATATTCTTGAGTACAAGAATACTTTTAAACCATACAAATAGGAAGAAATGAAGTACTGACATCAAAGAACTCTTTCAATAATTACTGATGACTTGAAAGAATAATTATTTTCTACTTCTTTGATACTGCTAAAGTACTCCCATTTCAATGAAGCCCCCAGGACCAGTAATTTTCTTTTGTTACATAAAAATTTTGTTATAGCTGAAGAGAAGACTATATGAATATTTTGGGACATGAAATTTGACTTTGTTGTAACAAGAATTTCGGCATAACCATGTTCCTGATAATGGAAGTGCACTGTTACTGTATACTGCCCACTTTATTCTATAATATGATGTTTGTTTCCAGTAAAAAAATAATTTCCCTTACCTTGAGGTCTGTTCTCTGCTGCCTCTGGAGACAGGAGCTGGGCCTTGGAGACTGGTGGGTGGCTTGGGGGCTTAGGGGCAGGGCGCACTGGCTTGGGCGATGCATTCTTATGCCTCTCCTGTGACATAATTCAATACAGGGAAATTATAACTAATTTTATGACCCATCAAGTTTCATAAACCACATTTCTGCAGTCAGGTGTTGTTTGTTATGATTCTTTGTTAGTATTTCACGAGGTATAGTAAAAATAAAAACAAAACAAAACAAAACAAACAAACCTTTTTGTTAAGCCCTTTATAACTGCTCATGTTTAGTTGTTTGTTTCAGTTGCAAAATTTTCAAAGCCTCTTGTTTGCAAACCTCATGACTGATTCTCAAGCTGGCCTCACATCTTCAAGATTCAAGTTCCTGCTGCTCTACCACATTGACATTTATTTAGATTTATCTATTTATTTTCTTTCTACAATTTCATTCTAATTCTGGCAGGTTTCAGTGTTTTAACCACATCCATCTATTCTTTTTACAATGCTAGATTTGCAGTGCAATTCAGAGGTGCCCATTTAATGACAACGTATTTATACCCGCATCAATTTTCCTCCTGGAAGTGATGGGTTGGCAGGATTTCCTTTATGACTGTTTCCAATTTCAACAGAAGTCCAAAATAGCTGGGTGCCAGGTCTTTGAGCATGACACCACAGATTTTAGCATGATGTGGGAAGTTGAGGTGACACAACATTTCCCTTTATACTGACTATAATGAATCAGACTGTAACTGTTCTCAATGCTGAAAATGAACTGAATATGGTCTGCACATTACCTTACAATGTATTTCATACAGCTGCCTGCTGAAATTAAATGGTACACTATCATTTAAAACAATCTAATGGCTTTTTCAAAGTAAATATATATATGCAATATTAGCTCATACATTGATCCCCTTTGACTTCTGATCATTTTGACTGATATTTTGATTGAATTGAATAATTTCATTTCTATTCTGTGTCAATCTTGTACTACTTTTCCCACATGGCTTAAATTTTAGGGGAAAAAAAAAAAATTCAATGCATTTATAAATAGATAAAATTTTGGTCAACACGATTGGAATCTGAAGTTTCTACAACAGATTTTAAACATCCATTTGTTGTGAATACAGTGTATGTTTATGCTGTCTGGATTCATGTTGCCATTATGTGCAATTCCAATCCATGCTAAAGGTGGTTTAACCCTAACTTACCTGGGGGGGGGGGGGGGGGGGGGCATAATGGCCCCCTCCCCTCGAATTCCGGGACCATCCCGCCGCGCAAAATTTGTTACTTTCAAGTCTCGCGCAACTTTTGAGACCAAATTTGTCGTGCCCGGGCATACCGTTCCGAAGCCACGCCCCTTCAAAAAATTTTCGTCAACCCCAAAATTGCTCAAAAATGTGATTTTGTGTACAAAGTCAATACAAATTGTGTTTTTTCAATTAATTCATATAAAGATTCATATTTTTAATTTTAATGGCTGAAATCAATTTATTTTAGTATAATTATGCTTCCAAAGATGTGTATGACAAATTCTGCTGAAAAAACAACAAAAACAAAAGTTCGAAAAAACAGAGAAATACATATAAAAAAATTATAAGATAAAAAACATAAGAAATTAATTTTGATACTGATTTTTTTTCGCGCACAAATGTTCGGAATGTCACTAGGAATATCTACACCAAAAAATCAGCATTCCATAATAAGCTTTTATAAGCCAATTACATATGAAAATGAGGTTTTTTGCATATATTTGCATAATTAATTAATTCAAAATAGAAAATGCAAATTTTTGAAAATTTAACTTAACAGTCTTGTAGATTACATCCGGCTTTATATTCATGCAAAATTTTGCGGCGATCACGCCATCAACGGCCGAGATCTGAAGGGGGGGCCATAATGCCCCCCCCCCCCCCCCCCAGGAATTCAAGCTTGCTAAATAGCCCAGGTAAGTTAGGGTTAAATAAATTGAGTGATATCACACAAACACGATGGTAGGGGTTTCAGCAAAATAAGACCTAAAATAAGGAGTTTATGGCACGTCAAACTGTCAATTCTCTTCTAATGACAGGAATATTAGTCAGCATGAACAAATATCACATCAGTTGTCATCATCACGTCATGGTCTTACGAGTCTTCCATTGATGTTGACATGACTCATTACTAAACTGCCTGTTTTAACATTCTCATAGATGAAAACAGAAACATTTATACAATGTATCCTTCGCATTAATTTATGTTGTGTTGCAATAACCAGGCAAAGATGACTTTTACGAGTGAGAGTGTAATTGCTAAATTATCTCTGAGAAACAATCATTAAAATTCTTCTGTTAAAAAAAATAACAGAAAAGGAGCATTGATGACATTTTCTACTCAACTAATTTGAATGAATGGATGCAGTACTTTCTTCATTGGTTATACAGTGTGTACTACTTTAACACTTTTCTGTAACATCTAATTTTGGATGAAAAAGTTATTATTCTGTCCATTTGATTTTACACAACACTCCAACCTCAGTTATGTAACCATGCTGGGACCGGTGGCCATCCAGGTAGAATGTAAGTGATATTGCTGGATTAGTGAGATGTGCTCAAGCATGGCAATTTGAAATGAGTTGTGTTGGGATATACAGTTGTATATATACAGTATCGCTAACTCACTATTCATTACAATGATATACAGCTGTACATGATATTAGCATGTACCATTATTCATATCATGCTAAAATGAAATGGGATATGGGAGAAAATACACCATCCTTTTGGTCTTTATTCTTTCGTACTATAAGTAAAAGTTTCACACCAAAAAAAAAGAAATGACAACCATGTGCCGATCCATGTCTGAATGACAGAGAGATCCGGAAAAGTGATGGCCGGATAACCAAGGTTAGACTGTACTTGAATAAAGTCACTTTTGACTACATTATGGTGTAGAATGACACTTTGACTCACCACATCCTTGACCCTGATCAACTCTCTCTGAAGAATGAGGAAAGTAGATTTCAATCGCTCATAGCTGAAATAGGAAAAATAGACAGCTGGTTGCAGTAAGGAGGGCTTTAACTTAACATTTGGAAATTTCTCAAACATGCATGCAATAGTCACTGCCTGCTGAAATTATTACCTTACAGATAACATGATTGAATGAATAAATTTGGATATTCTCCACATTTGTCTCCTTTTTGTTTTCTGGTTTATCCTTGCTTCCTTTCTTGCTTTTGTTTTCTCTTTTCCCCTTTATCCACCTCTTTGTCCTTGTTTTCATTCTTTCTCTTGTATTCACTCAATCCATATCAATAACCTTTCATCAGTTCCTTCACTCTTGCTTCCTCACATTCTGAAAATATAAAAAGCTTAAGAGTACATTTCTAATTAAAGAATGATAATGCTAATGGTTGTTCCTGGCAACAAGGACACCACAATAACATAAAATGGTATCATGCTCAAGGTCCAAACAGAGTACATTGCTGAGCGACAGCAATTCAAATTGTACTTTTAATAGTCATCTTACTTCTTAGCCGAGAATCAGCATTTAATTTTCATGTGGTTACTGTGGTAAACACATCTGTTGTGTTTGGGTTTTTTTCTCTCTCTCTCTGCAATCATGGAGGCTTATACTTCATATCTAATGTCCCTTTTGTTTTCATTTTCTTGGCCAAATTATGTATCAAGGCTTGACTATGTTAACTTGTTTAAATTCAATAAATTACCTTGGTAAATTCAAAATTAATCTGCTCAGCCAGTGGTTATGCTCTCTCAAAGCGAAACTACTGGCCAAGGTTTACTTACCTAGATGTCTTGATCAAATCTATCCATTTCTTGTAGTCTAATGGAGAGTATGTGGCAAAGAAGTGTTTCCTCTCACTCTCATCTTGATATGCTGCAAAAAGTGAATTAAAGGAACAGATGGTTTTTGTGAAAAAGAACTGTTGAATTTCTCCATATTAAAGCAGACTACACATATCATCACTTTGCTCTAAAATACAGTCAAACGAACGAAGAGAGCAAAAGTTATCTTTTATTAATTCCTCCCCCCCCCCCCCCCCCCCCCATTCTTCTTCACAGAAACTGATTCTGGACCTGAAAATTCCATGACAAAGATCATGATAAATTGAATGAAGAGCAGCAATCACAAACCTCACAGCAGAACAAAAACCAACAAGAAATAGCATTTTAAAACACTAAAATCGACATGCTAACAGCTGTGTCTGCTAGATACATGAACTCACATGAGCACAAGTATTTCTTAGACTTGGCAAGCACAACATCATAAATTATATTTTTTGTTTATATCCGCTGTACTCACTCAGGGAGAAGACATAGCGTCCACCATCCATCGCCTCCTCTTGAATGGTACATCTTTCTAGTAACAGAGCTCCAATGGGCTATAGATTGAACATACAGGAAGAAAGATAGACAAAGACAGACAGACAGACAGACAAACAGACAGGTAGTTTATTGTGGGTGTATGACAGGTTACAATTTTACAGTTCTAGTAGTATAGCCCATAATGGCACTTAATGATTGCTATTTGACTGTTTCAGTTAATTTTCCTCTCTATGTTTCTAGACCATAGTTCATTATTCATTTGAATGCCCTGTATTCACATAAATATATGATATGATATATGTAAAACCTCTCTTTTTTTAAATTATTTTTTTGTGTGTATATGTTTGAATATCATCACCTGCGTAAAACAGTATTGTAAAAAGGACACATGAACTGTCCATACCCTCTCACCCCAACCCCTATTAATATGATCACAACATAAATGAACTTGATATCTTTGTTCTGAACTATCTATGGGACTGTTAAATGTTCACATAATGAGCTCCCACCCTTAGAACTCACCTCTAGTGTTCTACTTGATTCATGAATTCTGAAGTAGAACAGAAAGTTACTCTTCTGGCGAAATAATCTCTCCCTATAGCCTGCACAAAATACAAAGAATGAAAACGTTCATGAGTATGTTAACCTTGGATAAAAATTAAGTTGCTACTCAAATGTACAATGTAACATCATGGAGAAAAAGTTTTCTTGAATGAAAATAGTGAAACCAGTTGAAAAATGAGTGAAAGTCTAGCAAAAAATTGTACCTATACTGGCAAAGTTACAATAGCATTTATCATAACATGATTAATTGTATGCAATTCCCTGGGAACCTTAAATTTGTCATTTTTGGTCAAGAAGACTGGTAAAGGTCATATGACTCTGACACTGTTTGCAATGAGATCTTCAATCAAAATGCATTAACATACAGAGACAATGATCTCCTTCCATTTGTGTGTTTCTGAAAGATGTGTCTTTACATCCCTAACATCCCATTTTCATTCTTTTTTTTTCTTGAATATGTGAAAATTATCAACATTTCTTTTGCAATTAGGCGAAGCCGAGTTGAATAGTGGGCCTCATCTGTCATCAAGACAAGTGCAAAATCTTGGTCCACCGGACGAGTGAAGATCATAGACTATTTGTCTTATACAACACACCGGACTTCAACGAACATGGTCCACACCTATTCCTGAATCTAATCTTGTTTAACAGTATTTTTGGACTGCAAGTTTCTACTCTGGTTTCTATATGAGGTCTACTGTAATATCAGAAGTAAACTAAAGCAAGCTGTCCATGATTCAACCACATTACTGTCCAAAATTGACCGCCAACTACAAGCAAAACCTATGCTTTCGCTTGAACTTTGCTTTTGTTTTTTGTTGAATTCTGGCACAGGTCGAATTTTGGTGCAGCTTTTTTAATACAGTCGTAATGCTTTTCTTGAGTCCTAGTCTGATCATGCACTAGACAGAAAAATCCGTCTGTGTGGAGTTTTTTTTTTTTTTTTTTCTACTTTATCAGCTCTCCTCCATATAGGAGGGGACTCTGTGAAGCCAGACAGTCTCCGTGGCACATATCCCTAACGACCATTTATACAAACTGATCTTTCAGTCAAATCATGCACATAACAATCTCTTTGAATTAGTGCAAGTGCAAGGACGCTGAAGGTACAAGAGTAGAAAATACAAATCTTTAACAACTTCATCATCTACCTCGACTGAGTAGATTACTACTAGAGACAGAGTGTGGACAGTATAATTTTGACTTTTATTTTGTCAGAACCTCTTTTTTAGTCATACTCTAAATAGGACTAGACCATAAATAGGACTCTAACTTACACATAAACACATCAGATCATGTTTTACGTCCCCAACCTTTTGAGTCACATCATTATATCAGGAGAAGGGGCTTTGGCACAAAAGTTAAGTGTAAACAAGTTGCCCTAAGGTGAATGAGGAATCAGGAGGGTGATTAACGGATATCAACACTAACTCTCTACATGCCACATCCACATGCCTAACTCAGTCAACGGCATGCCAACTTCCCATATTCTGCTCAAACGCACAAACCCGTGCCGCCCAAACCGATCAGTAAATCGCCAAAGGCCACAGTACAATGAGAGTGTTTCTCGCGATTTTGTTCGTCTCACATATAAATTTAGCCTGTGTGTAAATTCTAAGTTTCTGTAACTATTTTGTGTGCAAAATCATGCCTTTTTACAATAATGTAGTTCATGGTCATTTGAAAGAAAAGCAATAACAGATTTGTCATACAATACAATTTTAATTCTTATATCCAATTTTCTAGGCCTACGGCCTACATCAGAGCAAAATTTGGCATTTTCTCCGTGTTTCTACACTACAGCATTGCTCACTATCGTTAGAAGTACAGGTCCAGCTAAACAGAAGTCTAATAAACTAAACATGGATTTTGACAAACAGAATGTTTTCCCAAAGCATGACAACCTTGGTGTCTCAGAATGATGTGGCACACAGGGGATTTATACCATGGCACATGAGAGTTATTATGAGAATCTTTGCAAAAGAAATGAATGACATACAAAATATTGCACATATGGGACTTGGCACTGGTTAATAAGACCAGCGCCAGCGGAAGCGGTTACCTTCTCGCCGTCGTTTGCTGACTTGTTTGTAGAAAAGTCTTGCTTCAAACGTTGGTGTTGAGCATGCCAACGTCATGAGTTCCTGGTCACTGTAGCGCATTTCGTTCCATTTATCGGACTATTCTTGTTTTTCTAATCTCTAGAGGCACGTACTTATTATTACGAATTGAGGGATGATGATGACTAGACTACGACGACTGTTGTTGTTGTTGTTGTTGTTGTTCTTGGATCTGTCTTTTTTATGTGTGTAGCGCCACCTAGTGTGACGTGCAGGGAGATTCTGACTTTTGTGACTATGTACGTCGTAGCTCCAGTGTAGAGTCTTCTGAGTGTTTTTTTAGGTGATCCGAGTATCCTCTCGGATCACCTTCTGTATCTCTACGGATTCTTTATTAGGTGATCCGAGTATCCTCTCGGATCACCTTCTGTATCTGTACGGATTCTTTGTTTTTCTTCTTCTTCTTTATTTCTCCTCAAAAGTTGTGCAGAGGTTAGCTCAGAAAGTGCAATGCCTATCAATTTCAAAATTATACCATGTATGCATCATGTCCCAAAGACGACAAATCTAATGTATCACTGTGATCAGTCGACCGTGACGTCACTATGACGTCATTATATGAAAACACATTCTCAATCATATCTCATTAATGGAAAAGAATTTTTCAATGAAATTTACGTCACATATATTTCAAGTTATGCGAATTCTGCTCATGTTCTCAAAATTCATATTTTCTCTTAAAACGTGCGCGTACGCGCGCGTTAAAATATTTGTATGCTCCAATCGAGCTCAAATTTTTTTTGCACACGTTTCAGACCATTTGGAGCATTTTTTGAAAAATTGAAAAAATCGGACGGACGCGTACGCGCGCGCACATATGCGCACACACAGCTCATATGCAATTGAAATTTCCCGTTTTTTCACACGGATCGGATGTCTGAAATGTCAAGGAATATTTATACCAAGTTTCAAGTCAATCCGACTCAATATGACGTCATACGGGCCCGTCAAAGTTGAAATTCCGCGCGCGCGTCAATGGCGATATACAGTGCAACTATGCCAAAAAACTGCCAATTTTAAATCCGATTTTACTCGTCAGGATGGACGGTGACCCCCCATTTTCTTTACATATTTTGAAAGCTGATGAGTTGTACATGTCATTTCATGGGGTGGTAATGCTGACAAAATGATTAAAAGATAGCAAATTTCTTAATAAAGTAAAAAAAGTGAATTTTCAAAATGACGTCATCAAATTTCAAGTTTATTCGAGCATATCTCACTAGTCCTTTGTCAATTTTCACCCAGATTTCAGTATGTTGTAGCTTATTTAATGTTCTTACAAACATAAAATAACAAAAATTTGATTGGATAACGGTATCACCTCGTAAAAATGGATTGAAAGTAATCTTGTCAAATTTGACCAGTTTACGTGTTATCTCTATGGGAGTGCAGTTTTTCTGGAAATGAAAATTGACATGACTATCTTTATCGAGCACTAGCTCATTTACCCTTCGATAAATTTCTCCCAGATTTTAATATGTTGTAGCTGAGACTTTACGCTACCGTAAGTGTGCCCTTCATTTTTTCATACGCTGTCGGGATCACGTCAAAATTTTTGGTTGAAATTCAGGCTTATCTTCGATGTGTTGAGATATTTCTTTCTTTCTGCAACTTTCTTTGCAATAACTCAAGAAAAACGGCCTCTATCACTTCCATATTTTGGACATGTTAAGTTCATGTCACGTAAATCATTTCATAAAATAACAACTACTTGATCAGACATCATCTTGGGTATGTAAATTAGGGTCAAAGGTCATAAGTGTTTCATCCTGTATCTTAGTGAATACATGTTCTATCTTTCCCATATTTTGCACACGCAAAGACCGTATTACAAGGATCCTTTCACAAAATAACTACTTTTTACTCAGATGCCATCTTGTCTGTGCAAATTGAGGTCAAAGGTCATATGTACTTCTTTTTGTATCTTCGTTATGACGTGTTATCTCTATGGGAGGGAATTTTTTTAAATGTGAAAATTGACATGATTGTCTTTATCGAGCACTAGCTCACTTGACCTTCGGTGAATTTCTCCCAGATTTTAATATGTTGTAGCTGAGACTTTACGCTACCGATAATGTGCCCTTCGTTTTTTCATACGTTGTCGGCATCACGATAAAAAACTTGGTTGAAATTAACGCTTATCTTCTATGTATTGAGGTATTTCTTTCTTTCTGCAACTTTCTTTGCAATAACTCAAGAAAAACACGCCCTATCACCCCCATATTTTGCACATGTTTAGTTCATGTCACGTACATTATTTGATGAAATAACAACTACTAGATCGGACATCATCTTAGATATGTAAATTAGGGTCAAAGGTCATAAATGTTTCATCTTGTATCTTGGTGAATACCTGCCTTATCTTTCCCATATTTTACACACGTATAGACGATGTCGCGAGAATCATTTCACAAAATAACCACTATTTCATCAGATGCAATCTTGGGAGTGCAAAGGTGGGTCAAAGGTCATATGTACTTGTTGCTGTTTCTTCGTTATAGTGTATGCAGAATTTGGTACCAAACATGGCAGATATGACTCCCTTTGCTAAATGAGAATGCAAACATCACACGGCCAATGTCTCTAAACACAGATGGAACTTGTATGGTCATGCCTATTGCAATAAGGACTCGAATCATTGATTAAAAAAAATCGGATCACCTTAATTTGTCAGTGATGACAAATTACAATCTCTAGTTCTTCTTCTTTGTTTGTTTCTTTATTTCTCCCCAAAAGTTGTGCAGAGGTTAGCTCAGAAAGTACTCTGCCTATCAATTTCAAAATTATACCATGTATGCATCATGTCCTAAAGACAACAAATCTAATGCATCATTGTGATCAGTCGACCGTGACGTCACTATGACGTCATTATATGAAAACACATTCTCAATTATATCTAATTAATGGAATGGAATATTTCAATGAAATTTGCGTCACATATATTTCAAGTTATGCGCATTCTACTCATATTCTCAAAATTCATATTTTCTCTAAAAACGTGCGCGTACGCGCGCGTTGAAATATTTGCATACTCCAATCGAGCTCAAAATTTTTTTGCACACGTTTCAGACCATTTAGAGCATTTTTTGAAAAATTGAAAAAATTGGACGGACGCGTACGCGCGCGCGCATATGCGCACGCACAGCTCATATGTCATAGAAATTTCCCGTTTTTTCACACTTATCAGATGCCTGAAATGTCAAGGAATATTTCTGCCAAGTTTCAAGTCAATCCGATTCAATATGACGTCATACGGGCCCGTCAAAGTTGAAATTCCGCGCGCGCGTCAATGGCGATATACAGTGCAACTATGCCAAAAGACCGCCAATTTTAAATCCGATTTTACTCGTCAGGATGGACGATGACCCCCCATTTTCTTCACATATTTTGAAAGCTGATGAGTTGTACATGTCATTTTATGGGTTGGCGATGCTGGCAAAATGATGAAAAGATATCAAATTTCTTAATAAAATAAAAAAAGTAAATTTTCAAAATGACGTCATCAAATTTCAAGTTCACTCGAACGTATCCCACTAATCCTTCGCCAATTTTCATTCAGATTTCAGTATGTGGTAGCTTATTAAATGGTCTTTCATTAATATAATAACAACATTTTGATTGGATGACGGCATCACCTCGTGAAAATGGATTGAAAGTAATCTTGTCAAATTTGACCAGTATACGTGTTATGTCTATGGGAGTGCAGTTTTTCTGGAAATGAAAATTGACACGACTATCTTTTTCGACCACTAGCTCACTTATGCTTCGGTGAATTTCTCCCAAATTTTAATATGTTGTAGCTAAGACTTTGGGCTATCGTAAGTGTGCCCTCCATTTTTTCATACGACGTCGGCATCACGTCGAAAAACTTGGCTAAAATTTGCACTTGGCTTCGATGCAGCGTCATTTTGCTTAATACACAGGGCCTATGGAGGATGAAATAGGTCAGTGCATAGCGCATCCGACTCGTAATCCTAAGGTCCCGGGTTCGAGGCTCACCCCTGCCAATATTTTTTTTCACTTTTTTTTAAACACTTTTTTTCTTCTTTTTCTTTAGTTAGTCTTATTCTCCCTTCCTTACTTTATCTTTTTCTGATTTTTTTTATGCTTCTTCAAATTTCTATGAAATAACTTCATTTTTTCTTTATTTTTCTTTCTTAAGTCTACTTTCTGTGCAATAGATCAATAACAACAATGGCTATCAACCCCATATTTTGCACATGTTTAGTTCGTGTCACGTACATTATTTCATAAAATAACAACTACTTGATCAGACACCATCTTGGGTATGTAAATTAGGGTCAAAGGTCATAAATGTTTCATCCTGTATCTTGGTGAATACATGTCCTATCTTTCCCATATATTGCACACGTAAAGACCATGTTACAGGGATCATTTCATAAAATAACCACTTTTTGCTCAGATGCCATCTTGTCTGTGCAAAGTGGGGTCAAAGGTCATATGTACTTCTCTTTCTATCTTCGCTATGACGTGTTATCTCTATGGGAGGGAATTTTTTAGATATGAAAATTGACATGACTCTTTATCGAGCACTATCTTACTTATGCTTCGGTGAATTTCTCTGAGATTTTAATATGTTGTAGCTGAGACTTTGCACTATCAGGACTCGAATCATTGATTAAAAAAAAAAATCGGATCACCTTAATTTGTCAGTGATGACAAATTACAATCTCTAGTTTTTTTTTTTTTTTTGCTTTGTTTTGTTTTGTTTTTGTAATCACAGTCATCTCAGGCCATCGTGAAAAAAAAAGTCAAGACAATCTTCAGTACACATCAGCTATATAATAGTTACGTCACACGAGTCCTGCTCTCCTTTTCCTATTCCTGTTCTATTCCTTTCCTGCTGTGTCTTATTTTCTTCTTTTTCAGAGGTTCTTCTCCTCCTTTTACCACTTCATTTTTTAGAGTGCACCTTACTCCGAACCTTTCGTTCACTGATAGATTCAATTGCCCCTCGTTTAATCCCAAATTCGTCTTTTTATTGATAATCATGATGATTTCTTTAAAAATAATCCCAATACTGGTGACAGTACTATACACCCTATAGCTCCAGCTGCTGTTGCTGCTATACTACTGCTACTACTCCTATTTCATACTTCTAATATAATAACAATAACGATAACGATGATAATGATTGATAGTGGTAGTAGCAGCAGTAGCAGCAGCAGCAGCAGTAGTAGAAGTAGTAGTAGTAGTAGTAGTAGTAGTAGTAGTAGTAATAGTAGTAGTAGTATAGTAATAGTAGTAGTAGTACTACTACTACTAGTAGTAGTAGTAGTAGTAGTAGTAGTAGTAGTAGTAGTAGTAGTAGTAGTAGTAGTTACTGTAGTAGTAGCAGTAGTAGTACTAGTAGTAGTGGCGATAGTAGTAGTGGTAGTAGTAGTAGCAGTAGTAGTAGTAGTAGTAGTAGTAGTAGTAGTAGTAGTAGCAGCAGTAGTAAAGCAGTAGTAGTAGTAGTAGTAGTAGTAGTAGTAGTAGTAGTAGTAGCAGTAGTAAAGTAGTAGTAGTGGTATATAGCAGTAGTAGTAGATAGTAGCAGTGATGTCATTACCCAGATAATTTTCATGATTGTAGTTGTCAATGTCATCATCATGAATTTTCTATACCATCAGAATGAAGATTTAGAATCCCTTAATTGATTTGGTCATCCGAAATCAGTAGGTCTATTGTACTTAAACTAAGTTGTCATTATTTGTGAACTTGACTCAGCCTGGGAGATAATAACACTTAACACGATGAGTGATTAATTATTACACGAAATGAGCGTGATATCATACACTATCTTGGCGCAGGTTACAGCTCGTTAATCCGAAGGTTCGTTATTCCGAAGGCTCTTTAGTTCGAAGATTCGTTATTCCGAAGGTTCGTTATTCCGAATTTCATTTTCAGATTAACGAATCTCCGGAATAACGAAACTTCGGAATAACGCCACAAATGTTCGGATTAACGAACCCTTTTTCATTTTCGGATTAACAAACCTCTAGGTATAGGGAATTTGTCTGTTTCGGATTAACGAACCTTCGGAATAACGAACCTTCGGAATAGCGAACCTTCGGAATAACGAACAGCATCCTTGGCGCAATTGGTCTCAGACCCTCTTCCTTGCTGCTGTCAAATTTCTATACAATCTCTCAACGTATGGAAGGTGCCATCATTGCAACGTAAGACTCATATTCATTATCATTCTTTCAGCGGAACATGATTTCCAACTTGGAATGATTCCCCTCTCCAGTTTGTTAAGATTGGCTGATAGGAACGCAGTAATCTTCAGCTGATTGAAGGAGACAGATTTAACCAGAAGAAGAAGAAAAAAAAGCAAAAGAAGAAGAAGAAGAAGAAGAAACACCACCACCACCAAACTGAATGTACCACTGCCGCCGTCTGCATTTTATCATAATATACAAACATAAACGCTGACATAAACACCATGTACACTGCATAGTAATGACTAGAAGGTTAATGAAGCATGCAGGTATAAATGTCAAATAGTCTGGGAACTACCTAGTATAGAGTAGTCAACATGAATTGCAAAGCGTAATATCAGATGCCTCGTGCAGACAGTTTCTGTTTCGCTTTCCTGCTCGTGGTTTAGTATATACGTAACATGATATAATCCAGGGCAGAATGTGCGCTCAGACAGCCATAATAGACTGAAGAAAAATGACTTTCGATCTCCTAAAGTTGAGAATCAATCAAAATAGACTCGAGCTCCTTCACCTTAGTGGTATTGCAGCGATCAATCAGGGTCTTGGGAATTGATTGGGGGTTGTGAGTCAACATGGGCGTTCGCAAGCACATGCAACGCGACGGTTTCAACGCCGAAGAGACGAAACAAAAGTGCGAGATTGCTTCGCGATGGGAGGGGGCGCCAAAAAGGTTCCACAATATATAAACCTCTTTAGGGGGCACTGAACAACTCGCTGCCGTGACGCCTCTCAACTTATAGATTGCTTTCTGATTTCTGGTTATCAAATACCGTGGTTTGAGTTTTCGGCGTGAGAATACATTCGCTTTTCAATCATTTCATTTGATTCAGAGAAATGAAACGCATACACGTATAACCACAGAGTAATATCATTAATATTGAAATAAGTGTAACATATTCTTTATACTGCAAGCGGTCTTAGATTATATACGCGTCAATGTCCCAAGTTAAATGTAAACTTTTGATACGGAGGTTCCTGTGGTATAAGGACGTAATCATACAGCCCATAAGTCATACGGCCCATGAGTTCTACAGCCCACGAGTCATACAGCCCATGAGATTGGCACTAAGCAAACAAGGCCCACAAGACCGACACATTAAGCCCCGCGTCGAAATGTCGAACTAGTGTTTTTACCTAGTGTCGAACTAATGGGCTGTTTGACGTCGTTGGCTTTATGACTCCTGGACCTTTTTTCAATGTCGAACTCGTGGGCTGTATGACTCGTGGGTGTCGGTCTCGATTTCGTTGTCCGTGCATAATGGCCTTCTCAATCCAAGGAATAGCAACTTCAGTGCTGACACTGTTCCACCAGAGAACCCTGTCTTAATTTCATCCTTGCGTTGCCAGGTACCCATTAATACACCTGGGTCGAGAGGGACATGGTGGACTAAAAGTATCTTGTCCAAGGACCATAAGTCGAGTCCTCAAACTGAAAGTTAGCTATGGGAGTCTTATCCACTATGTCACAGTGTCCCAAGTTCAGTGACAAAGATGGGGATGAAAAATAACATGAGACGTGATAATGAAGAAAACACACCACAATTTGACACTGACCCTCAGTGGCTTTGACACACGACAAATGGATGTTTATGTTATGTAATGTAGACGACGTCTAGTTTCCCTCTACTAAATGATCCTGACTGATTCAGCATGATCCATCGACGACTTACAAGCAATGGAAGGTTCAGGTGAGTTTTATCTATTCATTCATGATCACTTTTTTTTTTGGGGGGGGGGGTGCAAGCTTTAAATGTTAGTTACAACCTTTTGTAACTTAGCGAGTTATCCACTGATCTGAATAACTATAGTCAGTTGAATAATTATGTCCCAGAATTCGTGTTTGGCAACAAATTACCGCAGTCTTCGCCGAAACGATTCACTGAGCAATCATTGACTGCTCTTAATGTGTGTGTCAGATGTGACCTCGAAGAGTGATTATACCTCATCTGAAAATGACTTTTGCACGGCTTTAAAATCGTTGTATGTTGTATACTTCAGACGGATTATTATGCCATGATTTCCTGAATTTATATGAAATCTTAGCTTCGTTTGTAATATGTTCTATTTGGTAGGACGTTATTTTTTGTTTCCAATGAACAGTGATGAATTAAAAAAAAACTGATTTCGGAAAGATATATTCTCCCTTTGTTTGGACCTAATAATATTATAAAGCCGTTTATTCTGTGAATGGCTGTCCATGCTGTGTGATATGATAGGAAAATATCTAAATGGCAGAAGTTCTAGAACAGAAATAGAAATGTCATCCTGTCTTGCTTTGTTTCTTTTTGGAAGGACGTATACTCCAGTTCGTAGGATATCAAACCAAGATGTAAAAATGTTACAAAGTACAACGACATTTTCCCTCCATTTTTGCCTCGGCAAGTGGATGTCTTTGAGTGGGCAATTTGTTTTCACAACACCCTCTCGAAACAGGTGTTTATTTCGCCACCCAATGGCGCACCCTACCCATACATTCCCGCCAGTTTCCTAGCCAAGATTTGCCTAAAGACACAGCAGCGTCCGAGAGCAAGTAAACTGTTTGTTAGTCGCTGATGTTGTAATAGTCTAGCTATGTGTCCACAGTACAGGTGTTGGCAGGGATTTGTCTACCGGTGGATGGACCTCAGAAAACGGCCGAGTTCCGCCAGTCGCTGAACAAACAAGGGAGCTTCTATCGCCTACTGGCAGGGAATGTTGAGAGAGATAACTTGGCATTTCGTCGCCGAGATCTCGACAGTTTGCTTTACTCTGTTCTCTTGTGTCCTATCCCCTAACAGACTGGTTATGCCTGAAACACTGCCTCCTCCTTCCTTTAAGACAATGAGTCCTCACTTTGGTTTGATGACATGTTGCCAAAAATGCGCAGGAGATATGGAATATCAGATCCATAATAACAAATGAGCAATCAGAATGGATGACGTGACTATCAAGAGGCGAATAGAACACACATAAAAAAAAATTGAATTAGATTAAATTAAAGTGAAATTTGATTTGAAATTTTCTATCCTCACTTCTTTCAGCATCAAACCCGGCAGGTCGCTTGGTCTAGATGTCATGTTCAGACGAGTTTTAACAAGCAGGGACAAAAAGGAATCATTTTATGTAAGAAATTTGCTGAGAACCATGGCAGGAGTGAAATCTGCTATCAGTCACTTAACTACAATTCGTCTTGCTATAAGAACAATCATGTATAAGCAACTGATAAGAGGGAAGATAATATAAAAAGGAAGACTTGACTTTTTCCGTTTTATGTGATTTATTTATTGTTATGTTAATAATTATGTTATGCTGCGAACCTTGAAAATCAATAAAAACATGAATAAAAAAGATCTGGGAATCTTTGGCATGTGGTGTCAGTAAACGATGGCTATTCTCCCCCTAGCTTGTCCAGCCTGTGGGTGAAAGGTCACCGTCACGTGGGATGTGTGAACGGAAGCAATAGAGGAAAAGATCACAAGAAAGTGATGGATGTTTGTTATTGTTGTTTGTTGTCATGCGTGTCCGTTGTTTTCACAACTACCTGTCGGGCCTCGACAAATGGATTCGGTTTGCTCGTTGCAGTCCTTGACGTACAGGGCGTGAGGTAGGCACTTCGTGTTACGACCCTCCCCCCCCCCCAAAAAAAAAAAAAAAAAAAAAAAAATCAGAAGCAAATAGTCGGGGCCTCACGTTACAAAGACACCACAAGGTGAGGAGGTAATGGAACATCGTAAAAAAGATGTCAAGAAGCTGTTGTAAGTTAAGAAGTAATAAAGGAAAACAAAACCACATGGGAAAAAAGGAAGATGTGGTTACATGTACTTTCTCTCACAATACTGACTTCAAAAGGTGACATATTTTGAAAATTGCACTTTTCCCGTACAAAGAGGGATTTATTCAAAGTGTTACACAAATAGTTTAATGGCGTCGAGAATGCAGCTTAAACCGCCACATGAGCTCGAAAGTGGATGCGTTCAAATCGCCCAGACACCGGATAACATAGCAGTCACCACATGGGCGCAGTTTAGTCTCATCTGATGTGATCAGAATGTTGTCAACAATCAGGGCATGCCACGCATTTCGACTTTCACTTCGTTCCCGGAAATCTTGGAATACACTTCAAACAGGTCTCTCCTCCCCCCCCCCCCCCCCGCCTCC
The DNA here is from genome assembly GCF_964275005.1 of Diadema setosum. Lineage (NCBI taxonomy): Eukaryota > Metazoa > Echinodermata > Echinoidea > Diadematoida > Diadematidae > Diadema > Diadema setosum. The sequence goes on from NC_092697.1 coordinate 12,667,816, forward strand.
CTAGCGCCCAAGCTCCTATGTTCACAACCCAATCCCTTCCCATTCCCATAATATGTCCTCCTGTTATCTTTCCTCTGTTTATCATTAGCCATCCAGACAAGAATATCTTGTCGATAGGTGTAAATAGAAACTATATGGGAGCTACGTTATTTATCAGTATACAGTATGAGGCGCCCCGTCATTATAGCCCCGGGGTTTTGCAATAGTTTTGTTCCGGGGAGAGTGAGAAAGAAATAGATTTTGTATGGAAAGGCAGAAGAGAAGAGAGAGAGAGAAAAGGAGGGGGAAATTTGGCAGGGAGGGAGAGAGGGAGAAAAAGTGGAAACAGAAGGATCAGTTTGAGAGCGGTGGGATGAAAATAAAAAGAGGGAGAGAGATGGAGTGAGTGTGAAAAGGAAGGTGGTGAGAGGGAGGTGGGGGAGAAAATGAATGGAGGTATTACGCGGAGGTTGGGTGAGAGGAAAATACGATTCCTGTTTTCGTTTTCCAGGGGGAAAAGCGGAGACAGAGGCAATAAAAACCAATTCTACAGGACAGAAAAATGGGCAATGTTTAATATACTGGTGGCGTTTCCAAGGCAGACGCGGAAGAGGCCCTACTAAGGTGATCATCTTCTAATCTTGCTGTGAGCTCTGTCTCTAACTTATGCTGTACTTATTACTATAGTATAGTGTGGTGCACATCATTGTAGTAGACATACAATGGCCGTTTTAAAAGCATCCCCCGAAAAGTCAGCGTGATTCAGCTTCACTCCTAAACATGCCCCTGCACACACACGCGCGCACACACACACGCACCCACAAACACACACACACACACACACACACACACACACAAACACACACACACACAAACACACACACGCACACGGCAACACGAACAACACATACATACATGAATGAATAGACATACATATTAAATTATGCATACAAAAACATGAACAATAGGTCTACACACAGATATACACACATACGTAGGACATGATTTTATAGGCCTACACATTAAAAAAAGTTGCACATTCACTCAAAACAAAATGATAAGCATTGGATAAAACAGATTGGGACTATTTGAAGAGATTTATCGCAAAATTGGCTAAGAGCCATTCTTAAACATTTTAAAATAAGTCCATCATCAGACAGAACGAAATAAAAGCTTTCAATTGATACATCCTTTGTAACATAACAATCAAGGAGTAGCCTTGAAGTTATGATTAAGAATATACCTCATTTTCTTATTATTGTTATTTTCACTTATTTTTATTATTTTTTTCGATGAAACTCTTCATTATTATAGAATATTTTACAGCTTTTGTGAGGTAGGGAACATTATACTTTATAATTTTTTCTTTGACAAATATAGTTCTGAATACATACGTCAAAGACAAATACTAGAGATCATGACGTATGTAGCACCGGAACAGACTGCAAAGTGAGAGTAGACCAATGCGGCACCTTTGATGGCACGTCACTGGCTATCTTCAGTAGATGAGAAAGTGTTTTCATGAAAAACTAATAGATCGATGCATGTTGACGAGATGAAAGCTTTACGCACACACGCAACGCACGCACGCACACACACATACCCAGACACACACACACACACACACACACATACACGTGGTCTCACCTGGCAGTCATAACAATACATATCAGACAACCATCTAATCCAGATCATTAGAAGCGTTATTGTTTTCCCTTACCGCTTTCCTCATCCCCATCCCCTTATCCACGTTAAGATTTGGGAGCGTTGCCTTCACGTGGGAACAACGTTTGAACAATTTCTCGACAAATGGGTTAGGTTGACATTCTTTTCCCCAACAAATCATGGGCAAATCTGCTGCAGAAATCGTCATCTTGCCATCCTTAGATTCCTATCTCAGAATTTCCCTGCATAAATTCCATTCATTTATCTATTCACCTACTATCCATTCATTTTAGGGGTCTGATCTAATTTGAAGTGTATAAATCCGTAAAAAAAAAAGAAATTCTGGAATGACTTCCGTACATTTCAATATATTCGATATGTACTGAGATGGTGATGTATGTATTGCTAAATGGGACTAATTCATCATTTCCGATAGGGCGTCATGTCGAGTCAAGAAAAAATATGTACAAGAAAAAAGAGTTGCCATTTAATACATTTCAGTCTATATCACATTGATATAGGAAATACACATGCATAAAATCAAAGGTACAATGGAAGAACGCAGAGATGACTAGATTTACAATCGCTCCCTTTTAATAGCAGTAATCGTGTCTTTCATCAAACTTATTACATCATCAAATTTATTGCTGTTACTATAATCACTATTTCACATTGGACAAAATAGACGTAAGTCATTCTTGAATTTACAGCTTTAGCCTCCTTTAGTTTCCTCCATGCCTTCCCGACACATCTAGTAGGTACTAAAAAAGAAGAACGCATTTTCCTTCAGCGTCCCAAATCTCCCCTTTTTCAGCTGCAATGGCGTTATACTGCAATGTAGGTCACGAAAATTACGACCTGATGAACCATAATGCCTGCACTTTCATCACCAAGGGGTCGAACACCTGTACTGTAATTGAGGCAAGCGTGTGTTCACGAGGTAAATACCTCGTGGGATGTACCACTCGATACGTTGCCAATTTGCGTATGTTGTATACGGTTGAAGGCTGACCGAGGGAATAGAAGAGTGACTGCTTTGGGTAATTGTTCCCATTTGACCTTTAAACGTACCAAAATATCAAGAAACAGAATACATGGTGAAAGAACATCTAAGGCAAATCAAAAAACTTTGATTGGAAATAGGTATAATGACTCTACAATAACAGCCCAAATTGGCAATGCTGAAAGCCTTTCGTAAACAATGATTATGCTGAAGAGGCAGGTTCCGATATGACAGTATGAGATGAAAACTTTGTGTTCATTTCCCAGGTAAGAGGGTAAAAAGGAATGTGGCTTTACAATGTTGTAGCTTTCCTCTTTGCTCTGTAGTGGATCTATAAATCGGCTGTATATAGTCTTAAATGGAAATGCAAGACAAAACAGTTTGCGGGGAAAAAGAGAATGCATTTAAAAGGCAAAATGGTAAGCCGGTAAAATATTTCCTTCTTCCTTTCTATTTGGCATGTCCCAATACTAATCTCGATCCATACACGTGCTGAAGAAAGGCACTGCGAGGTTCTCCAACATCCACTTTCCGTCGAATTCCTTGCCCTCTTCGAGGTGGATAAGAGAGAAATAGAGATCCCATGGCCTTTCCGGTCGCACTTGACCTTTTCAAATTTGCCGTGATCCCACACTGCTGCAGTGGCCTGGGGCTATTTCAGGCAGGCCGAAAGCGCCGCGGAGGCATTCCCCGTGGAAGTGACCACTTCTTGCGCGTGGTTCGCCTCTATCGAATTTCCCTGGCGTTCCCTCCCTACGATGTATGACAAAAGGGAAAATGGGAGGCTTTTATAGCTTTCTTCGAGACAACTTGGCGAGCCCCCTTTTTTTTTCCTTTTCTTTACGCTAATGGTATTAGGGTTTACTTTAAGTGAATGGGGTCGGCATGTGAGTACCACAAAATCCAATATTTGGTATAGAAGCAATACGTTGCTCTTTTAAGCATTTCCAATTATGTCAAATCTTTTTTTTTTTTTTTTTAGCAGCTAACGTTTAACATAAAAAGAATGATGTTCGCAAAGCTTGAGATTAGAATGTATGTTTATAGTTAAGATCGAAAATGTCTTTCATTTCTCTCTTTTGACATTAATACAACATTTTTAATGTCCAAAAAAGTCAAAAATAGATAAAAAAAAAATTACATCTTATTAAATCCATCCATCCTTCTATAGTGAAGTATATCACATGTTATCAAAGCAGCGAGCCAGTCAAAGTTTTATCTCGAAAGAATAGGAATTCATCCCAAATCAAATTATAGTCCTGTGTTTAGTTTTGATTTTTTTTTTTTTGTTGATAGAAAACGGAAGACGAAAATTTGGAATCAATTGGATGTGAAGAATTGGAAGAAAAAAAAAAGAGCTTAATTTTCTTGAAAAGTGTGTGATAACATAATACTATAATTAAAAAGATAGATAGATACAGTGCAGGTAGACATGTACCGTTTATTGAGCAATGAGTATACTTACTGATTTTCACGATGAATTATGCAATATTAATCATTAGAGACATGGCGGATGGCCGCTGAACAGAGGTGCCCGCCAAGACAGTAGTGAAAGAGACCTAGAAACAGACAGACAGACAGACAGAGGGTAAGACATACCAAGACAGACAGGCAGACATATATGAATAGATGTATAGGTATATATGTATTTGCTCCGGGCATTTTGTGGCTTATGTGCGCTCGCGTGCAGTGATATAAAGATTCACTGATGTATCTTGATCGAGGAAAGGCAGAGCAGGGACAGAAAGATGAGAATAAATGAAAATTTATTCCACAGACGGGAACGCAAAAATCCTCTTTTCGCATCATCAAAGACCGCATACGGATTATGACTAGGATTCGAATACCATTGCAAATTACATCCGACGTCTTATCAATTGGCCTTTCCATTATGCGACATTTCTCCCCCACGTGTTCCAGGAAGACAAATGAATTATTTCCTCTCATCCGCGAACCATCTCTGTCAACAAATTTGCCCCATCTCGTATCAGTAGCATTATGATGAATGCTTATCATTTCAGATCTAAGAATCTCGAAGTAATGACATTTATTTTGCCATCTACGTAAAATTTCGGCAAATGATAACTTTTTCATCTCCGAGAAATTATGGTACCCATGCAGAGTGAGTCGTTGTTTTATTTTATTGTTATTATTATTTTTTTTTTTGGGGGGGGGGACGGTCAAATAGATAACATCAACAACGACAATGAAGCAAACTGCTGATTTAAACGCCAATGGACGTATGTACCACTCATACCAACAGAACGGAGAATGCCGAATAACTCCAATTGTGTTCCAATCAATTTTGAGAGAGAGAGGGGGAGTGAAAAAAATGGTCAAAGTGTATATAGCGCCGCGTGTCTGTGTGTTATGATGAGTGGGTGTGTATGTGTGTGTGTGTGTTTGTATGTGTGTGCGTGTGAGTGATTGGGACTGAGAGGGAGAGAGAGAAAGAGAGGGGGAGAGGGAGAGGGGGAGAGGGAGAGAGGACGGACGTGTAATTTGTTGGATGTACATTTCAAGTTTTCTTATGACTGCATAGCTTTGGCGCCTATCCAATGTTGCCATTATTTCTGTCCATGTTGCATTTTTCACCGCCTGCCTTCAGTCATTGATGTGACACCGTCTGAGTCATTGGAATCTTCTAGGTTATTCAAACTGCATTCGTCCCGCGGTTCTAATTTCGTCAAGCTTTTTTTTTCCTGTATGGCCTTTTTTTTTTCTTCCACCCTGTCAATAACTGATTGTTGTTCTTGCTATATATTAAGGAGAAAACTAGGCCACGTTCTCAGTCAGCCTCCCCCAACCAAATCACCCCCTCCCCCATCCGCATTGCTTCCCTCAATCTGTAGCTCCAGCAACCTCCATATGAACGTGGCAGGGATGTTGTTTTATCCCCTGAGCTAGCATACTAAAGCTCACAGCTCAGTCTCCTTACATCTCAATTTCCCCCACTCGGCTCTCCCTCTCTACTTTTCTTTATGTCATCTCCCGTTATCCCTTCCTTCTCATGCATGCTCCTAACCATTTATTTTTTTGTCCTCTTTTCATTCCGTTTTTATCCCTCTCCGTTCCCGTAATTTCATTTCCCTTTTTGTTCACTTCTTGCTGATCATTTCCTATTGATATATTTGCTGTGTCTCCATGTTTATGATTCCTTTCTAATTTCTTTTCTTTGCATTTTCCCCCCGTTGTCATCTTCGTTAAATTTTTATTCTCTCCGTGGCATCTCTCGCTCTCTGGTCGTCCTCCATTCAGCATCGTCAGGAGCAGAAAGAAATCCTCTCGCTACCCCCTCCTTCCTTCTAACCCTCCTCTTTATTTTTTCCTCTATCTTTCAGTCACTGTTTTTTTTTTCTCTGTCACCCCCTTCTTCCTCCATCTCACTTTTTTCTCCTCTCCCTTTTAGCATTGTATCTTCTTCCTCCTCTGCCATCATAGCACATAGCCGCAGAATCCAACTTGTTTCAGTCTCCCCCTTCCTTATTCATTTCCACTTAACTCTCAATCTCTTAACACTACTTTCACCTTTTGTCGGACGTCTATCATTATCTCAAGATACGTTTTCCTTTGTTGTTACTGTTGTTGTTTTTTGCAAAACCACTTCTATTCTCGTCAACTTTTTCCATCTTCATTTTTTTTTTCTTCTTCACCAGTGCAACTTCTTGCTCCGTCTCACGTGATGGCTTCTCTACCGGTCTCATCGATCAAAACGCCTGGTAGAAGAGATCGGCGCGGCGGCTGCTGCTCGTTCCGTATCAATCTTCGGCTCCGTCCAGGATGGTAGCACAATTTAAAAAATGCCAGGGTGACTTGGCGTTGAAATCGTACATAATTTCATGTATAGCCTCCTTGCAGCCGCCGGGTAAAATATTCGACTCACTCCTTTCCCGATAAGCCTTCCAAACATAAAGAAAAAGAAAACAGAAAAAAAAAACAGTAAAGATCCATTATGGCTTCACTCCGTACTTACAGTCCGAAGACAAAGTGGCTGAATGTTAAGAGAGCGGTCAAGGAATAAAACGGTATTTTTCATTTTGTTTTTGTTTTCAGATCTAATCAAATGGATCTAACTGCATCACAAGGTGCTTGTATGGACCCTGAGCCCTGACGAAGGAAACGGCAAGTAATCACTATTCAATCTGTCGTTGCACGGCGACTCCCTTTAAACCCACGCCGGCGAGCTGGCGGGGCCATACAGGATATATAGGCACTACTCTGTCCTTAGAAATGGCGATGCACTTTTCAGGAGGAATGCAGCTATGGACAGAAATAAAGCAGGCAGAGACAGGGTAACGGCTGTCATGTATACGAAAGGTGTAACAGACAGGAACGAAGAACAGTTAATGCTTTTTCATTGTGTGTGTGACTATACACATTCAAGTTTTGTATGGCGATCATTATAACAAAACATTATATTCCGCTATATATTCATGAACCGCAATATACTCGGTGTGATGGGTATAATCCCTACTGGAAAGAACTCAGCGCCCCTTAGTGTGTTCACAGTGTGTTCACATAGTCGACTATGTGAAAATACTTGAATTTAACAGTGTGAAGATGATTTCACACTGTGGTGTGGTTTTCCAGAGTGTTCACATAGTAATGCTTTGTTTCACACTGTGAATTGATTACTCACTTTGTCTTCACACTGTTAAAGCACTCGAATTTAACAGTGTGAAGAGATTTCACACTGTGTCCACACTGTGGGACACTATGTTCTTTCCAGCAGGGTATGTAAACCGTTAAACTCTAGAATATTCTGTTACGAAAGGTATAATTTCATATCAATAAGAACTCACTTCAAGAAGGGAGCTCTGGTGAAGCCTTGAAAGCCGACAAGATACGATGACATCAAAGTTTCAACTTACCTTCACGTGAGACTGTGCCAAATACCACTTTTTCTTAAACACATGCCGAAAACGTTACAGTTTTGACACTTCCTTACCTTATGTATATATATATATATATATATATATATATATATATATATGTATATATATTTATATATATTTATCTATATAATTATATCTATATGTCTATATCTTTTTATCTTTATATATATCTTTATATTATATATATATATATATATATATATATATATATATATATATATATATATATAATGTATATATATCTTTATATATCTTTATCTTTGAAAGAATGATTATACTCTGCAACAGCAAAACATCCTGTTGGCAGCTGGGGGGGGGGGGGTTGTACTATATAATAACTTATTATGCTGACACTTTAGTTGACATTTTAACATCTTATTATCATATGATGACTTAAGAAAGTCATGAGAATGTACATGCTACTTGACTCCTCTGCCGAAACAAACCTATACCCATAAAAAAAGAACTAAACACAAAATAAATTTCAAGTGAAACATGTATTCCTCACAAGGTGCAGGTGGTCTTGGCAAAAACTTCAAGCGTATACTTCTGAACACGAAATAACAACACGAAGTGTTAATACAAAAATTCATTAGATTATTAATAGTACGGTTGTCAAGTAAGCACCAACACCTTCAGATGGACTGAATGGAATTTAGATGAAAGAAAGTACATCTTCCACATTGTCACCGGATCACTGTGCAGTGACGTACGCAAAAAATCAATAAACGAGCGCGAATCTAAATAGATATACATATTTTCATATTTGCCATGCACATCCTGTTTTGACAGCAATATTTCAAGTAGCTTTTGTCGTTTTTGAAATCATTTTTCCCTTCCATTCCTTGAAGGCTACCTGGGGCGTCCTTCAGTTGGAAATAAGACTCTCTGTATACAGTGGACTTTACGCATAAATTGCCGACAAATCTCTGTCGAAACTGAACAAGAAGAGGAAAAAACAGCAAGACAAGGTTCCCCTCCCATAGAAAAAATCAAAAGCAACAACCAAAGCACGAACACACATTACCACGTGCAAACACGCACACACAGACACACAGACACAAACACACACAAACACACACACACACACATACACACAAACGTCCCTTTAAAAGGTAAGATGAACCTGCAGTTTTTGCATGCCCGCAGGCATGATTTAAAAATGTCAGGAGAAAAAAAAAATCATCCAGTACAAAACTTTCCATTCCTAAAGTGCTCGACCATGTCCGAGTGACCCTAAGTTACCTCTGGCTTGTACGTGAGGATGCATACATAGAGCGCAAGTCGATTTTAAAACGCCGTAGCCATCATCATTAAACGATTTCTCAGGTCTCGAGGAAGAAAAAAACAACAACAAAAACGCGGATTCATAGACTCAATTTACCCTGATGGGGAGCGATGAAGGGAATGTAATTATAGAGACGCCGTTTATCGTATGGTAGTGATGTTATATTCATAATCTTCTTTTTTTTTTCTGAGACTAACAACGACAAAATGCATATAAGAAACACTTGGCGATGCATTGTATAATAGTAAAAAAAGAAAACAATCGCGAAGAAAACCATTAGCATAGATTTGATTAATAGTAGATATGATTCAAATCCATAAGAAAAGTCATTTGTAAGTACGAATCAAATCGACCTCACAAAATGGAGATACCGTCTTGAAGAGAGATTATGGGAGTTTATGGACATTAAAGAGATGATGAATACGGAGAAATGACTAGTGTTAAGGATTGTAGGATCGTCCCTCATAGAGTCAAAATATGAACATATAGAGATTGCAATAAGACAAAGAAAGATTATAAAGAATTCTCCCCTTCTCCCTATTCAACGCTATTTCTCTATCGTTTGTTTTTCTTTTTATGTCCCACTTTCCCTTGCACTCTCCCAAATGGTGCAGCTTCTAATCTCCCAAAAGAAAAAAAAAATGAAACCTACAAATAGCTTCATTGGTAGAAAGTTATACGCAAGTCTTTTGTGATATATCTGAAGTTTTCTCTACAATTTTTGTCTTGCGACTATCATTTTTGTCTTGCGACTGTAGAAGGATTTTTTATGTACGGAATGTCATTGCCAGCTGCAACATGTTGTATTGCAAGAAGCAGTAAACGCTTTCCACAAAGGGTTCGTATACTGTATTTTCTTGGCTGTTTTGGCGGACAAAATCATCTATAATTTAACAAGAGAAATCCCCGAGTGAGACTGCTTACATCATTCTATTGTTAATGATGAATGAACTACAATGGATGAATTAATAAATGACCAATCCCTGCATGTCCATCCCTCCCTCCCGCTTCTCCCATCTTCGCATGTTTGACAATTTAAATGTAAGCTTCTTTTCTTCTGGAGTCTTCGATTTTTCATTGTTGTTATTATTGAGGGAACCGCGTTCATACCATTCCTTTTGAAACAATCGATTTACTTCTCAACTCCCTCGATTAATTTGATTAATGATTTAATAAAGGAAAAATTCATCGAATCTGTCATCGCATCAGAATTATATGGGCTTGTCTTTTCCGATGTTTATTTTGTTTCGTCCGTTTGAACTCTTGTCCGTTAGAGACTGGATTCTCTTGAGTTTGTTGTTCTTTCTCTTCTCCCCGCGATGCCTTGAGGGAAATTTTCGATCCGTTCCACGCTGTCTCCCTGCATGTCTCCCGCCCTATCTCCTTCTCTCTTTCTTTCTCTCTTTGAGGGTGGTTGCTAAGATGAATTCCATCAATTTCACTAAGTTTTCATATATTGATATGTTTGCGCGTTTGCATGTGTGACACAAAGTGTGTTGGTGGGTGTATACTAGTATGCATATTATATAAAATATTTTATGTATATAATGTGTGTGTGTCTATGTTATTGTATCTATAAATGTAATGTATATATTACATATGTTTACAAATATAATGTAGACACACAAACATAGGCACACACGAACTCTCTCACACACGCACACACACACACACACACACACACACACACTAAAGAAAGATCTGGTTACACTGTACATTTCGCGAAGAGAAAGAGAAATAACTTATCAAAGACAAGAGAACAGAAACACACCTATTGTGCACTTTTCTGTAAGCCAATTTTCTGTTTGAAAATCGACTTTAATAATAACCTTTAATAATCGTCATAATAATTTAATGATCTACTGATGTCACCATTTTACAGCTCACGCGTAGCAATAATTTGACGTCACGTGCACGGTCCTCGGAGGATATCAGGCGTTCTTTGGCACAGGTTAAGGACCTAGCTCTCCTGCACAAAAAAAAAAAAGCTACTACAAATCGGATTAATGTAAAGATGCATCGTTATAGTATACTCTCTCCAGCTCTCCTGTTTTAGAGTGCTACTAGCGAGACATCGGGGTCACTGACACAGACGGATAGCATTTTTTAATGACTGGTGACTATAAAGAGGGGAGCATTCATAGACAGGTTCTATGAGCAGGGTTTGAAATGCTATTGACGGGCGTTATTGAGGGAGCTTTAAAGCCTCGGAATATACTCGTAAATTCCAGAAGATAAAACACTCTTCTTATTTCAGTCACACACACACACACACACACACACACACACACACACACACACACACAAAGGAATCATCATCTGTTCTGTGATATGGGCTTGTATAAATACTTTTAGAACGCATAGTTTCATCTTTGGTTTTCTGTGGAACTGGTTTAATTTGCAGTGTAACCACCAAATCTACTTTTCCGTACTTGTTGCAAATTATCGGCAGCTCATTCATTTAAGAGCACTATGTTGAATACAAAATTTACTCTATCAACTGCTCTAAAACGATCACCGTTCTATCATTTCAAAGGTTAACTGAAGTCCCAAGGTCTATCATTTTCGTATTGTTTGTCACTTCTCTGCACAAAACTGCACAAAATTTCATTTTGTTTTTTTTTTTAACTGGAAAGTACATATTCCTTTGACTTGTTACTGACATGATACATTTAGAACAATATTATCACCCCTAATTTTGAAAGCGGTAAGTCTATAAGTGCACTTTTGTTGTCCAAAAAAAAAATGAAACTGTGTTTAATTCTCTTGATATTTTTATTTTGCGTTGTTCTGCAATGACGGATTGGCCGATTTTCCTCAAAATTAACTTATGTGTTTTATTAACATTGCTGCATTCACTCAATCCATTTAATATGTGTAATTTATTCGGGTAGTATTCTCTTCTATAAGTCTTCTATTGAATGTAAAGTCTACTTTTAATCTTAAATCAGTGTTCCCACCGAATTATTTTTATTTTCTTCAAAAGACCTTTCCCATGTTTCCTGGCAAAGTTTGACTATCTTGCTTTCTATTACTATGAAATCCCTAAACTTGAAATTAACCTTAATATATTAAATATATTCACCAAAGTATATTATTTTCGTCTAAACCAGTAAACTTATTATTGGATATGATCTCATTTCTTTTCGAACTATCCTTTTCAAGCAAAACTTCCACATATTCCTATAAAACTTGTCATAGATGGTTTACTCATTCCGAAAGAAGGAATGCTGAAAATTATAAGTAGACCTCCTACCTCATGAATTGTATCAAAAAAGGTAATTTCCTCTCCATGTTGGAATCATATATAAATCTTTTTATCCACATAATTCTTAGTGTGAAGATAAATAATTGAAAGTCTATCATTTGATGTCCATCCTTACATACTTGGCATCAACTTTGCCTTTTCTATTCCAATAACGATGACCGTAACATCTAATACCGGCCAAAATAGCAACAACATTCAATACTTTATAGACCATCATTCCCCAGTTTATTGAGTTTTATTTGTTTTAAGATTTCCCAACATTCTACTTTTAACTCACATGATTTCCTAAAATCTTAATTATATAAATTTGAAGGTAGATCCTTCTTTTTAAGAAAACACTGTGATGAAATATATTATCGTCACATTCAAATTCAAATTCAAATGATTTATTTCCATATAAAGTAATACAGAGCAATGTACAAAACATATCGTTGCATGGAGGTTTTTTCTACTGTTTTTTTTTTCTCTCTGCTCATTATGCCCTGTACTGATTCTGCTGAATTCCGTTTGCAGACCTTGTTATTTAGTGTGTACGCTTTCTACTTGTGTTGTTTATGTCTTCTGTGTTCTTTGATTGTGTCGCTTGAATTCTATGTTAATATGTTTTTGCCTACACGCTGTACTATCCCCAAACTGGGAATTGTTTGTGCTTCATTTACGTCCACATATATCATTCTTTTGCAACCTTGCCAATTGACATGCCTTCATATACTTTATGTTCTGCGTTATGGCTAATCGACTCAACGCAGCATTTGACTCCCTTGATGACGATGAACTCTTTGATTTGTTAAGACGCTCGCCTACAGAATCAAGAAGTCAGATCAATTCACGTTCTTCCGCACTTTTTGAAAACCTCGTTGCCAATAATGTTAATTTTTCTTCTAATGATTTGTTTAATGGATTTGACTTTGAACATGATTCCACTTTAATCTCCTCCAAATATGTTACGGTTGATCAATTTAAAGATTTTGTGAAAGATTTTTCAGAAAGTATATTTTCTATAGTACATTTGAATATTAGGAGTATGAATAAGCATTTTGATGAATTACAGGTATTGTTAGATAATCAAAACAAACAACAAATATCTGTTATAGGTTTAACAGAAACATGGTTATCATCTGATATTAATTTACCGTATGCATTGAATGGTTATGATTTGATTGTAAATAATAGAGTGAATAGGACCGGCGGCGGGGTTGCGATTTATTTATCTAATGAATTTGATTTTGATACTTGTGATGATTTAAATATAATGAATGATATAATAGAGTCTTTGTTTGTTGAAATTTCCATCCCTCAAAGTAAAAATATTATAGTTGGTGTTGTTTATAGAACCCCAAATTCCAGTTCTAAAGATTTCTTAGATAGTATTACAAATTTATTAAAAAGCCCTCGTTTTGTTAATAAATGCATTTATATAATGGGTGACTTTAATATTGATTTGATTAAGAGTGATGATAATACGTCACAAGAATTTCTTGAATTATTTTTGTCATCCTCTTTTTTGCCATTAATTTCCAAACCTACACGTGTTACAAATCATTCTGCCACCCTCCTTGATAATATTTTTACTAATTCTTTACAAGTTTTGAGTTCTTCTATAATTTTGTCCGATATGACCGATCACTTTCCAATTGTAACATGCTGTGATCTTAAACATTCGGTTAATAAGTCTTATTTTCCTTCATTTAGACGTAGAGCCACACCAGAAAATTTAGCTAGTCTTGATGCTTGTTTAGATAGGGTTGATTGGTCAAGTGTTTGTGATACTGATGATGTTAATGTATCATTTGATAATTTTATGGAGATAATCAATAAGCATTTAGATGATTATATTCCTAAATTAAAAGATAAGTCAGTAAATTATAAAACAACACCTAAACTTCCATGGATTTCGAAATCTCTCCTCCGTTCAATTAACAGGAAAAATAGGTTGTATTATAGATTCAAAATGAAAAAAACTGAGGAATCAAAAAATAAATATACATCATATAAGAATATTTTGATTAAGGTCATACGATCTGAAAAGCGGAAATATTATACCATTCAGATAGAAAAATATAAACATGACGTGAAGAATACATGGAAGATATTAAAGCAGGCCATGAATATATCAAAAAAGAAATATAATATTACAAAAATAAGATTTGATAATAAAATTGTTGAAGATCCTGGTGATATAGCAAATATTTTTAATTCTTATTTTTCAATGATTGGAGAGAATCTGGCAAAAGAAGTACCGCAGTCCGATACGCATTTTGCAAAATTTTTAGGTCAATCTGTCAATCAGTTCTATTTTCTTAGCTCCAACTACGAAATATGAAATAATAGACATTGTTACTGCAATGAATGATAAACGAAGTGCCGGTTATGATGATATAAGTAATTTTATCATAAAGGGAATCATATTTTCTATTGCTGATCCACTTTCTCATATTTTTAATAAATCCATAATACATGGTGTTTTTCCTGATTGTATGAAAATTGCTAAGGTGTGTCCTTTATTCAAAAAAGGAGACAGTTTTGATATAAGTAATTATAGACCTATTTCTCTACTTTCATCCCTATCTAAGGTTTTGGAAAAATTGATATTTACAAGAACCATTAAATTTCTTAATTATTATAATGTTTTTACGAATTCTCAATTTGGGTTTCGTCAAAAACATAGCACCATTCATGCTCTTTTGAAGTTTATTGATAACGCCGCACATACTATAGATGACCATTCCCATCTTGTTGGTATCTTCCTGGACTTCTCCAAGGCCTTCGATACAATTAATCACGAAATTTTACTTCATAAATTGTCTCATTATGGTATACGAGGGAAGGCCTTGGAGTGGTTCAGGAGTTACCTGCAAAACCGAAAACAATATGTATCTTTGAACGAGCACAGCTCTAGTCTTGAAGTTATTAAATGTGGCGTCCCTCAGGGTAGTATATTAGGACCTTTACTTTTCATCATTTACATAAATGATTTTTGTAGATCATCTGATGTACTTTCTTTTATACTTTTTGCCGATGATACAAATATTTTTTTCTCCCACCAAAATCCAATTACTCTTGTCGATACTGTTAATTCTGAATTAAAAAAAGTGACTCAATGGATAAGAGCCAATAAGTTATCACTGAATCTTCAGAAAACTAACTATATGTTATTCAGTAAGTCTATAGAAGTTTTACGCACAGATATCATCTTTGATGACGTTCACTTAGAGCGTGTATCTCATACAAAGTTTCTCGGTATTACAGTGGACGATAAACTTTCGTGGAAGCCTCATATTATTAATATTAGTAAAATAATTTCGCGTAATATTGGTATTATTAATAGACTTAAATCTCATATCCCGTTGTCTTCTTTGCTGACGTTGTATTTTTCATTAATATTACCTTATTTAAATTATGGAATCTTAGCATGGGGTAGTGCCCATCAAACTTTATTAGATAGATTATTGTTATTACAAAAAAAAGCACTTCGTATCATTTGTGGCGTTTCTCCATGTTCCCATGCAGATCCATTATTTGTTAGATATAAGATATTAAAAATCAAAGATTTGTTTTTCTTTCAGCTGGGACAGTTTATGTTTAATTATAACACAAATGCACTTCCCAGCATTTTTGATTCAATGTTTCCACGGAATCAATCTTTTCATAATTATCCCACCAGGCGATCAAATGAGTTTCATTTACCCCTTCTGAGAACGTTATTGGCTCAAAATACATTTATATACACTGGCCCTAGATTTTGGAATTCTTTAAGTTGTGATATAAAAAATTCTTTATCTTTGAATTCGTTTAAGCGTAAGTTAAAAATTTTTTTGTTGAATTCATATTAAGATATATACGATTTATTACTTAGCTGGTCTTTACAGCCTAAGGGTTCATCGTCAATCATTGATTTCATCATTGTGTATTTTTACATTATCTTATTTGTATAAACATTGCTCGGCTGATCGAGCTGAAACACCTCAATTCCCTCTTCTGATCCCGATGTTCAGCGTGTTGGCTTTTCCTTTCATTTCCTTTTTCTTTCTCTCCTTTCTTTCCATTATTCTTTTGTGTTTTATTACTGTCATGGTATACCCTACTGTAAAGTCATGTAATGTCTTGTGTTTCTACTGTCTTGTTCTCTCCTGTCTTTGTTAAAAAAAAAAAAAGTTTAATGTATTCACAAGAATCCTTTGAGTGGTTCACAATTTACAAGCATGCTTTTCAGTGAACCTCTCAGTTCTTTCTCTTTTTTTTTTCCTCCAAACATAACTTTGTATTTTGCCGGTATGCATGTATAATTTCGTATTTGTTAACCATTATCTACCATGTAAAGTCGAATACATGCCTATGTTATATCTTCTGATACATTTCGTGTTATGTTTGACGAAAAAGAAAGAAGGAATGAAATAAATGAAATGAATGAATGAATGAATGAATTCACTACGAAACTTTTGTATCTTTGGTATTATAACGGTATTTTCTTTTGATCAAAACTATAAGCATTGCACTGTAGCACATCACTGTCTTTTTAAATCAATTGACTGCGTGAACTGTTTAAAATGTCTAGTGTCCCTATGAACATAACGCTGTAGACCGAACTTAAATCTTCCATTTACAAAATCGTAACTTGCCTTTAGATTATTTTTACGTTTTTACTTCACCTTTTGTAACCTTTTGTAACCTACCTTATCTAATATCTCTTTTCTTAAAAACAATATGATTCTAACATGTCTGAAATAAGAATATCTCATTTTTGTAACAAAATTATCGATTCTTCCTTTACGCTGAATTTGCCTTTTACATCTTTTAACTAGATTATGTTGTAGTTAAGTGGACAATTTCCATATTCAAATGTTTTCAAAACTCATTTTCATTTCTTTTTGTGATTTCCTTTAATTTCAAAATTTGCATTAATCATAATACGATTATCATTAATCTCAAAAATGTTTCTTTTCTATTCTCATATTGCCTCTTTGCTTGCATAAGCTATTGTTACATTTCCAGTAAGAGCTATTGAATTTTAAATCAGTTGGTAAATTATCAAAGCCGCAGAACTGCTGCGTTGTGCGGTGCTACAGAGCGAGGAGGCTGTTGAAAGAGAGGGTGTGTGTATGTGTGTGTGTGTGCGTGTGCGTGTGCGCGTGCGTGCGTAAGTGTGATATTATTGTTAACTATAACTTTACATCGCGTTTGATCAGATATCATTGTTTCAATATTTGTACACTGTCTTAGACTTGTGTGACGCCAGCATGGTTGTCTGAGTAACGGGTTTCAAACTCGATGGGTTGCGGACAGAGTTTCATAATATTCTGCGTGCACGGAGACACGTTATCAAATCTTTATTGACGCACTCCGGGGACTGCGTGTGGACACACGGATACTTTCGCAGTCCCTCTCGTGGGCAATTAACGACAAAGTCTGTTTACTTTGCGACAGTGAGCGGGGGAAAGCGGGAGGGGCGACAGAGATCCAGCGGATGAAAAAAACGTAGTCATGTCTCGGATGGAAATAATCCTATGGCCACTGGTAATCATGACTAAAGTAGTGAATGAGTGATGACCATAACCAATATCCTTTAGTCATTTGTCATGCTGTATTGGTACTTAGTTGACGTTGCTATCGTTATACAGCATTTCTAAATGCATAACACTAATGATAATGATGACTATAACTACAAAGGTACACGTATTGCTAATTTCAAAATGATTTAAGTTGTGTTTGGAGCGTGGTCAAACTCGGAGAGTTTGCGAAAGACGACGAATATTTTTAAATACACTACAAATACCTTGCCAGGACCTCCTTTAGTTTAGGCAGGTGGTTTTATTTGTGGTTTTTGTTTTGCAAAAGGAACAAAAATGGATCCAAGCATTGTGTCGGCATCGAAAAGAGGAAAAGTAAATTTCCACTCCTTTTATTGTCCGATAAGTCCATGAGCCATGTACATAATATATTCTTCTGCGCCGCAAAAGCTTCTGAAATACTTTATAATAATTGACAGTTCTAAAATGAAAAGGGTGTGTCTTTAGTCTTGATGCTGCAGTTAGGGATCTCCTGGATTCTAATGGTAGGTCATTCCACAGTTTGAGAGCTGCACCACAGCCGTATGACAATAATTCTTAGCGTGTTTTTGCTCTTTTTAGAAGAGCTGAATGTAATATTTAGACCCCAGAGGAAATGAGTAACGTTGATGTCACCTACGGTAGATAATCACTAGGTCGACTATAATATGGTACTTTTAAGTGAGACAGATAATTCTCATCAAACCTCACTGTGAGAAAGAGACCATTCAATAAATCAGATAGTTTCACGAATATTCAAAGAGAAACAGCAAAACAGTCGCGAAAAACAGTGTATCCTTATCTTCAACAGACCTTCAACACATGTTGAACAATCATTATGGGGCAGAGTGTAGAATCGCAGATTTAACTTTAAAATCCATAATATCAATCTCACAAAAATTAGGGATATGTAATGTAAAGTTTACTTTTACTATTACTATTACTTTTTACTGCCAATACGCGGATAAAATAAAATGTCTAGATGATAGATAGATCCAGATAAAAAGTAATATATATACCACAGGGCTCCACATTAGAGGTGGTCCGATAGCCCGGGGACACTAAAGATTGATGTCGGGCCACCAAACTTCCCAAATCGTTTGGTGGCCCGATCGGGCAGATAAAATCCAAAATTAATTGTTATAATTATATATATATATGTATATATATATATATGTATATATATATATATATATATATATATATATATATATATATATATATATATATATATGTTGTTCATCTTGGAATTTTCCACGTGTTGGATTTGAGTCCAACCCGCCTCGGGCCTTCGTCAGTAGTGTATCCTAGTATACACTACACTGACGAAGGCGGGTTGAAAATTTTGTGAATAAAAACCTTCTTGTTGGATCTGCAGATGGCGTATTTGAGACTCTTTCTTCTTATAATTATATATATATATATATATATATATATATATATATATATATATATATATATATATATATATATATATATATATATAACATGATAATAATAATATATATAATTTCTTTCCACTATACATTTCTTTTTAGGACCACCGGAATTTTATATTCAAAGATTTTACAAACAAAAAGTAGTGTCCATCCCAGATTTCGCGCACAGTGTACACATGATAGATAAGCTTTATACAGGAGAGAGACAGACAGAGACGAAGAAAGAATGGAGAGGAAAGAGAAATGATGATATCTCTTCATAGAAATGGATGATTGACATTTTGCAATCAGTTTTCAGCTGCCAAATCGAAATTCGTTATGGACTCGCACGAGATACCACTTGAGAGATATAGGATGGGAACGGGGTATCTGCGGCAGTAAACAGTTGGGGAAGACATTTGATACACTTTATGCGACCCTTAACTTCATTCAGCCTATATCGCAGGGGAAATTAGGGGCTCTGCGGTGTCCTGGAATTGGCATGACAAAATCGAAGCATGTTTCGTTCCTGTTTTTACGAACCGCCTCTGTGCACCTCTTTTCATATCCATTATTTCTAACTTTCATTCGTTTCTGTAGTGAGAACGAGTCTGTGGCGCAAAGAAAATAGCAATATAAATTAGTTTTCACTTACGTAGATTTGAGAGAGAGAGAGAGAGAGAGAGAGAGAGAGAGAAAGAAAGAGAGAGAGTAAGTGAAAGAAAAAGAGTTCAATAACATATCACATAGTAATAGTAACTTATATGCGGAGCTGGATAATTGTAATCAAATTCCTTTCCATCAATTTTAGCTGCAATTATCTTCGACGCCAATGCGATTATTCCATAGTTTAAATCAGTGTTTGCAATCCCTCACAGGTTTTATTGCTTTGTCCATGAACAGACAATGGTCAATGAAAAAAAAAACATATGTAAAGTAGTTAACGTTTTAAAGTCCTCTTTGTTGAAAGTTTGTTGATAGTATACCAGAATGAGATTTATGAGCATGTTCCTCATTTTACACGTAGTTAAGATGTTAGCTTTTTATTTTTGCTTGCGATGTGGCATAAATTCAGTCGGGCGTATTGAGATACGAAAATCCCGGGGCCCGTTTCATAAAACTTGTTATCAGTGACAACTGCCACATTTCTATGACAAATTTGCTCTCAGCCAATCAGCTGCAAGGATTTCAGTAGCTTGTCACATCTATGACAACTTGTTACTGATGACAAGTTTTATGAAACAGGACCCCGGTCATGCCGGTCAATACAATATAGTCATGTAAAGCTACATGAACTAAATCTTTATCTGACAGTATTTTAAACATTAATGATGTTCATGCAAAACTTAGGACCAATGCCTTTTAAGTTTTTGATACGGAGAGTTCTTTTTGGTCGTGACCTTGAGATATAGTAAAATGGTGAAAGGTTTCGGAAATAGTTATATACAAGAACCTGAAGAGCTTAAAGCATGGAAACATATTACGTGTTGAAAGTGTGACGAATCAGTCACCTTATGGTTACTGAAGTGCATTATAGCGCCCGCACCTGGTGAAGTATTGACGCAGTCCTTTTGGCAATATGAACAATGACGATAGAACAATGCTGCTAATAATAATTACCAGCACATAATTTAAATTGGCCTTGAAGCACAGCAGCTCAATTTGCTCAAATTTTAGCTTTTCAGCTAATTTGTTGACATTATTAGCTCGACTGGAAATCGAGGTTTCTCAAATCAAATTGTATTTCAGGCTGTCAGTTTTATCATCACTTGTGTATGTGTATCCAAAAGTGGGTGATAACAAAAGATTTGGGTGACGAATGTGGAGGGAAAATTACCAGTACTGTACAAGATTTAAAATTAGTCAACCATAACAGATGAAAACGGCACGAATTCAACAGGCGATTCAAACATAAGATGCACATTATTTCGTTATTTTAAGATGTTCTCGATTTTATCATAATTTTTTGTTTCTAGAATGAAATTTTACGTCTGTAGTTTGGACGGAAAGATTATGAAGACTTCGCGAGATGCCTTAGAATACAGATATCGTATCTTCAAAGGATGGTATAGTTTCTGCTGAGATGGGGCCTCGGGTTTCCAACTACTTTTGATGATAATTTTTTGTTGTTGAGATAATGAGAAACCTCTAATGAAATATGAAAGAGCATATAATTCTAAGAGAAATTCAAAGTTTATTTGATAAAAATATGATTTTGAATCGCTTTGTTTTACTTTCTCACTTTGGATGTCCCAGCCATTCCAAAATCGATTTTCACCAAATAAACTTTGAATTCCTCTTAGAATGGTATGCTCTATATCATTAAGTGGTGTCTTGGTATCTAACAAGAAGTTAAAAGCCCAATCCTCATCTCCACCAATACTATACCATCCCTTTAAGGTTATGATCTCTGTTAAACATGTATCATTGCTGTTATGAATAGATGCCTTTCATGCTCAATTTATTCTGGATTGAAAATTACTATTTTATCATTCATTTATTATGGTGTTTCTGTTGATATTGTTTTATAGAGAGAAAACACAAGTCAATGACTATGATGATAATTTCTTTCATCAAAAGTAGTTTGCATTTCACTTCATTACATTTATTTATCTTTCATTAAAAAAAAACCCCACACACAATCATAAACATAACATATGATTACATAAATACAAACTAATTCAAATGCATACATCTGGAAGGAATTGCTATGATAAAGATTGTACGATTTAAACTGTTTCTTAAAAGGAATGACCTAACATTGTATACACAATGTGCAAATAGTTAGGCTGTTAGAAAGGGGGGGGGGACTGCTGAAAAGCTTAGCTTGTGCATTACAGTCCCTTCAGTAAAAAGAAAACCCTACACTAACCTTTTGTGGAGAAAATCAGTGGAAACATCACCTTCCAAAATCCTGGCATAAAAGAGAGAGAGAGAGAGAGAGAGAGAGAGAGAGAGAGAGGGAGAGAGAGGGAGAGAGGGAGAGAGAGAGATCTGCCACAGATTGGTAGTTACTGCAGGTTTGATGTCGCATCTTTTCCAAGGCGATGCAGCAACACGAATCCAATGAGTTTTCCACTTCTCATTTGACTGAAATTGATCTAATAAGGGCGAGGAGAGAGCTTACGAACGACACAGATTATAATGCACCCCGACGCTTCGTCACCGCGATATAGGCAGGAAAATTCCAGCCAAAAAAAAAAAAAAAAAAAAAAAAAGGTTTTGGAGTAAATAGATCGAAGAAGGGGTGAAATGGGCGATGGATTGACGGAATTCGTATATACGCGAGTGTGTAGTTATTTATATAGAAAGTTTTGGTGTGTTCAGACAAAGAGCTGAGACATGAAAGGAATGAAGAGAAAGAGAGAAAGTGAGAGATAGAGACATAGAAATATATTGAAAGACCAAAAGAGAGAGAGAGAGATGAGAGCTGGGAGGCGAGGTTTTAGAGATATTGATAGAGAAATCAGACAGAACGTATTGTTTGGAAATTGAGTTTCGATGATTGAATAAGCACAGAAATAGAAATAGAAACAGAAATAGAAATAGAAAGACATATAAATTAATCTACGACAATGAGAGGAGGAAGAGGCTTATAAAGGTTGTAGATATAGAAGCGGAGTAAGGTGATGCATATATAAACGAGTGTATTTATGAGAGGTGGGAGAAATATAACGGAGAATTTGATATAAAATCTAGTGCAGCTTGATATAAAGGGTTGTTGATAGAGGTGGATTTAGGAATGATGGGAGATAGAAAGCAATAAGGAATTAAAAGTAACGACTGTAACCGAAGGAACAACGTGTCAAGTGTCTTCGGCGTAGCTAGCATGCTTTGCTATTAATCATTTACATAGTTTATTACTTACGTAATATATACTACGTATATCTGTATATAATCTGCATTATCATTATTGTCATACATATGTACGTCTTCGGCTGTCATATCGTATGGTGCACCTTGCGTTCATCGTTTCTTGAAGAAAAACCACCGAATAATCAATTAATGGTTACGTATTATGCCACGCTTGCTATTCTCTTCGACTCTTCAAATATACTGAAATCGATTGTTCCCTTCCGATTCCAATTATATACTCTAGCTCATGCGAGCCATCAAAATAAACTTCAAAAGTAGAAATCGCCGACGCTGATGGTACGACGCGTGTTCCTCTCAGAATTATGCGACAAAATGTTTGAAACTACACTGTATTTTCTGAGGATATATTTGCGCAGTTGTACATAAATGTTTCGGTCGATGTAGTTACACTTTAAGCGATGTTTTTTTTTTTTTTTTTTAGATGATGGTGTTAGTAATGGTAGTAGTGAAAGGCAACGAGAAAGAAGTGAGATTGTGTTTGGGAGGCGGCCGGGACACATATACCATGATGGATGGGCATTCCCTCGCGTAGTTGGTATGCCGTTTCCATGGCGACGCCGAGAAAAGGCGCGAGAGCGACGATGTGATATGGTCATCAGGCGATACTCGACCGATGAACTCTTATTGGACATGTGGACGAAGTGGTAACGATTTCCCGCCAATATAACCAAGATGATATTGAAGAGAGGATTATGTTGATGCAGTTACAGCGGCCGTCAAGAATTGTTTATTCATAGTATTTCTACCGGGGTGCCGCAAAGCACGACTTGTTTGTTGTGACTTTTCTACTTCCTTCCAGGTGACAAGCTCTGAGATCCATTCTATTTTTTTTTTTCGCCTGAGCAGAGCTTCCACTAAGCATGTTAAGAGATCCGTTTCCAAATCTTTTTCTATTTAATCTAAAGTCGTCCGGAAGAAGATAGCGTATGAAACATTAATGATATCAAATTAAAGTGGCTACTCAGTATCTTTACAGATTCTAATGTAGTCATCGTAATGTGAATAGGTGATGTGTCTACATTATATGCATACTTTTTTTTTTTGTGGTAAACATACGCCTGTCATGATTAAACGCAAAGATCCCAAAGATAGATTTCAACGCACTTCTCTATCAGTGTAGTCATAGCTCTCCGAATTGTTGTCATGTTTTCATAATAGAATAGACCTAATTCGCGATGAAAGCTACAAGTTTATGTCAGCTAAGAAAAAAAAAACCGCAATAACAAAGTCGAAACGAGTAAAAAGGGGAAAATCTTAAAAACACTCTTATCGAATCAATCGAAAATCGGAGAGCATCTGGTTGGATGTAACATCCGCCATTGAAGAAGAAGAAGAAGAAGAAGAAGAAGAAGAAGAAGAAGAGATCTATATGAGCGTAATGCTGCAGGTGTATTTCATGGCAATTTTACCTGTCGGTCAGAATTAGTCGTTAGATTTTTGATCTGTGCAGGTAACTAGGAAGGAAATTTCCCAAGTTAGTTTAAGACAAAAAGCAGCTAACAAAGAGGAAGATTCGGGAAAGTTTAGAGAGAATTAAGACGATTTGAGTGAAGGGTGGATACGATGCAGACTGAAAAGGACCATATAAAGGATGATCAACTCGCATCGGAAACATGTCAACAATGATAAGGGGACTACTACGTCATCATATACTTGAGTAAGAGTGATCTTGGAAAAAATTGGGGAGGAGGAGTGGAACCACATTACAATACACAGATAAAATCGCAGTAAATTTGCAGGATATCATACACATTATGTACTGCAATGCAAAAAAAAAAAAAAAAAAAAAGAGGTTCATTACCAAAACTGGAATAAGAAGCTCTTCCTCAATCGTGAAGTGTTTTTCTTGGCTGAAGTTCTTCCTGAGTATGTCAGGAAAAGGGGGTCGAAGAATTGTGTCATTGCTTATTTGTTATTTCAGGCAGACCCTAACTTGTAAAATATTCATAACTCTCTCGGAATGCATGCACCATACTTTCATTAGCTTTGGCAGCAGTCGAAGCTGTGCCTTCAGAGAGACTCCAACGTTTCCCACGTGGTATACAGTTTATCTTGACTCGCTTCGCTGGGGTCGTTCATCGCCTGTATCATCGATAGCTTGCTGAATAATTCAGAAGAAGCATAAAAAACGGCAAGGAGGGGGGGGGGGGGGGGGTTGGAGCACAGACGTCTTTGCGCATAGGCTTCTAACTTCGTGGTTACGAGGCATGGTACCCAAGCCACAAACACAAATCTGGACGGAAGCTGGGGGCAGTACAGGTTTTCATGCCGCTCATTTGCACCAGACATGTCACACTATGTTTTTCCCCTCTCCACCGCATTACAAGAAAGAGGTAACATTGGCACACGGGTAGTGCTCACAACATCCGTCGCTGATTCCGATGTAAGACCTTCACCTGCTAACACGCCGTATTGCTGCCAGAAAATATATGCCCCAACTTGCAAACTCGGGAAAGACTTTGATGTATCCGTATACATAGTATAATACTTTCGAATTTGTCAGTCTTGGAACCAGGTCACCTTCATCTATGAAAATTGCTTTCCCATCTAAAATCAAATCATTATATCATTGAAGGCGTTCATGATTATGAGCTGAATCTCCGCAATCCCACAGATAAGCCTCTACTTTGTTATAATATAGCCGCTTTTCTTTTCAAAGTTCTTTCTCCATATCAGTCGCTCCATGTTATTTCCTGTTCCTAAACTATCACGGTGCCATGCCACTATCATTTGAGATTGACGCTAAGAAGAAAAGACCAGAAGAGGAAAATATAGAATAGAACGATATCTCTCTCTCTATCTCGATTTTTCTTTCGTTCTGTCTTTCTTTTTTCTTTCTTTCTCTCTTAGTTTTTTTTTTTTTTTTTTGGGAGACCTGTTACAATCCCCATGTAGATTTTAAGTTATCATCCTCCCCCAAAAATATGTTTAACAAACACAAAACAACACAAGAATGATAAAAAAAAAAAAAAATCTTGCTCGGAAGAACACAGTGTCCCACAGTGTGAAATACAATGTGAAACACAGTGCAAACACATCGTGAACATACAGTGTGAAATCGAGTGTTTAAACAATGTGAACACACTGTAATTCATTAATTCACAGTGTGTCATAGAACATAACTCTCTGTGGAAAAACCACACCACTGTGGGAAATCATCTTCTCACTGTTTAATTCAAGCGTTTTCACAAATCCGACTGTGTGAATACATTGTGACACACTGTGTTCTTTCCAGCAGGGAATTGTCAGTGGTTAAAAGGTTCATTGACACCATTGTCTGCATGTATGTATATAGTATAAGTCAAATACAACGAGATTTTACAGTTGGAAATCATGCCGTAATTGGCGCACAGTTACTTAGATCGGAGGAATATAATGACAGTCAAACCTTTAAAAAATCAGGTAGTTGAAAAGCAAACAAAAAAACAACAACAACAACAACAACAAAACAAAAACAAAACCGAAACAGCGTCGACACAGTTTCCAAAACTGCGTGAAAAATGTCCTTCATGAAAAGGCCCGCCAAATCTGTAAATATGGACGAAAAGATTCCATAAGTTTCATAAGGAGAAAGAGTGAATGTATGAATATGACCTTGTTATGAGTAGTACCTTATGGGAAAGAGATGTGCTGGCCGAGTGAACTGATACAAAACGTGCTCATTTTGACTTAATCAAGCTCTTGGAAACCGAAGAGGAGTCATTTTCTTCTTCTATGGGAGGTAAGACCTTGCAAGACGGGTGTGACACTCTGTTGGATATCGTTGGCTCGGTTTGCGTGGAAAGGGACTCGAAAAACCACACAGGGACTAATGGATAATTCATCCACGCATCATCCCAGCCATACACCGGGAGAGTCAATTATCGCGTAAACAAATCTATACAATCTATGATTGTACAGAGGATAATCAAATTTGAAGTAGGGAGAGTCATGTTTACATTATCTTTTTTATTCCTCTATAAATCTACTAATATTTTATTTTTGAAAGGGAGGAGGGGGCCCTGAACAGAGCAAATCTCACAGCATCTGTTACCAGGAAATTAAGAGTCAGACAAATTGCAAGTTAGAAAGATCATAACAGGCTGTCGAAACTGCTCTGCGAAGGAATCATGAAATGAAATGGACATGTAATAGGCCTATTTGAATAAATAAGTTACAATATTTGGAAGACATGTCAATGTAGTTGTCTTCGGTTGGTAACTCTACTATAACAAAATGATTGAACATAGAGCTTGAATGGGTACTTTAGTAAACACTTGAATTGACTTCGTTCGGCTCGATGAAATTTCTCACGACTTTTATGAGTTAATACAAAACGTGACAATTAAAAGCAGTCCATCCCATTAGATTTTTAATGGATATCTCACTGTCGCCATTCAATGCTTGCCACGAGTCCATTTTGTTCGATGACATTGATTCCGGATGGGGGCATCAACTTTCATTATCTTGTATTGATTTAAATATATTTAAGTATCAGTAACGGTAAGGGAATATATAGGCCCTATGTGTTCTCGCGTACACATACGCACCCACCCACACACACACATGTGCACGCACACACACATGCATGGTACAAATGGTATTTCACAGTCACTTGTGGGACGTCTTTGTTCACAATTATGCAACAAGCAGAAGATACCCGTTGCCGGCCAAATTTATCCTATGATGCATTGGCCAGATTGGGAACTAAGGTTCAAAATGTATTGTTAATTTTGCTTTACTTTCGGTTCACTGCATATCTCTTTCGGGCCATCAAAATTTCAGATTAAGAGATTTTAGTGGCCCGAACAGGCCACCAGACAAACAAGTTAGTGTCGAGGCTGTAATAACATTATACACACAGTGCCAAAAGTATACAGACACACGCGGTAGACAGGAGGCAATTCATGGCAAGAAAATAGATGCCGTTTTCAACAATTTTGTTTTTTATTTCATTAATGTCAAAGGCAATTGTCATGTTAAGTTTTTGTTTTTGTTTGTTTTTGTAGCACATAGTCAGCTGCAGTAGCTGGTCTTCCGCGGGGTCAAGTTGGATGTGAGGAGGAACCACTTCACTGCCCTGAATGAATAAAGCGGGATGTCTTATGTGTACGAGTTATGACTCTCACGCGTGGGACTTCCTTTTCTATGTCTTATTCGAGGAACAGAGTGCTTTGCCTCTTGCCTAGGGGGGACGGAATGATTACACACAACATTGCTCAGTGAGACTCGGGAATCAAACTCGGGTCATTTTGTATTGTCACGATGATCTGTTTTCCCATGGCGTTTACGCACTCCGTTCACCGTTTGACGACATTTCCGAAAGCGCTAAGCAATATGAGCCATCGACACCTCTTCCTCCCTCAGGTGACGACTCGTGTGCATCCTCTTCTGTCTTAACCATAGCGTGTACATGAGGGGCTCAGCAGCCTTGGATGAGAAAGATGACAATGTGCACCTTCATTATTTACCAAAACAATCCCGCTTGTCAGCATTATTCAATGATTTAGAACAAAACACCGCTACAACAAAGAAGAGCCGTTTACTATCAAAAATTGTACGAATTTTCACCATGTTGCAATTCCTATGTCACGTTTGGACATCTTTGATGTGATGATGATTGCGTAGGTACCCAAGAGCTGATCGTCTTTGAAAGATGTTCATGACGGTGTGAAGACTCCGACACATCAAGATCACAAAATAATAGACTCCCACACACTCGTGTAAATGCATGCGGGTAAACATAAAGTCCTCGTTATATTTCCTCAAGACGTGTGATTATAGTTTTCCCAGGGGGAATTTAGTTCAAGATTATCTGCATGAGTGGCAGATGTGTGTGACTTGTAATTGTTATCATTATTTCAAGTCAAGGCTGCGGTGACGCTTGACGTAATAACATTGCTACGAAGCTAACAAGCTCGAGAGGATTGTAGGGATTGTAGAGCCTATAATAAGTTGTTTACAATGTGGGAATATGCGTCAGCAAAAGCGTTGCTATGCCTTATATCTGGCGGAATCTCTTTCGAAACTCAAATTGCATATTGAATTTAGTAGTTCTCTCCCCTTCGAAGCTGTTTTACCCCCCCCCCTGAAAAAAAACAACAACACACACACAAACAAACAACGAAGTCTTTCTTTGATGCTATCATACAGGACGTCTTTGATTGTGAGAATCCGGAGCTAATACGAAGAAGCACATATAGGAATATCATGACTATAGGTAGCGTTTCATGAAACTTGTCAGTCACTTACACTTGTTTTAAGCTTCCGAAATCTTTGCATCTGATTGGCTGAGAGCAAATTTGTAAGTGAATATCACTGACGAAACACTTAATGAAATGCCCCTCTGGCAAGTAGGCCTATCAGTGCACGTGACATTGTGTATGTATCCCTCGTTCCCTTCATTAATGCGACTTCTCCTCGATGGCAGAATCTTATGCACTCATGCGTTCTGGATGGCACTGGTAATGCTGGTTTGACGACAGCATTCTGGCGGGTTTTTCTTATCTTTTTTTACATCTTGCTTACTGCCAAATATAGTTACCATCGACCGATCAATATTGACGTTCATTGATTTGCCGATATTCTTGACAACACGTCCTTCTTTTTTTTTTTTTTTTGCGGAAGTCCATTCACGTTTTAAACATTATTCATGCAAAAGCTTCTTGGTTTGGCGTTAACATTGTGCATTCCACTCATATTGTACAGGGTTATCTCTTTCCGTAGTTTATCTTCCAACAACAACAACAACAACAACAACAAAATGATCCTGACCATGCCGACAGTGACTTCTCGAGTTCGATGGTCAACCTGGTCTACAGGTCATACGACTGCATAATGATCAATATAAGTGTATATATATCTGCTGTCAAGATGTTGTTTCGAAATGACATGATTATGAATCATCTGTATTAATACTGTTTTCGGTAAAAACTTATCCTTATCCTTTGGTTGTTTTCTTCCTCTGTTGTTTACCCTTATTTCTCAGAATTTCTTGCATCCCTCGGCTGTGGATTAAGTGGATCATTACCTATACATTAAGACTTGCCATCCATACTTACCGTGATGGTCGCTCCCATTCCAGTACATGAATATAATATGTATTCATATGAATATTCTATAGTGGAATATAATTATTTACACGTATGAATGTATGTATATTATGTGTGAGAGTGTATAAAAATTCTCGTGTGCGTTACACCATTTTGTCGTCTTTTTTTTTTTTGCAAGACTGTATTCTCTTATAATACACTGTAATATGATAATCTCTGCCATCTTTACTCTTGCATTTTCTCATGCCCTCTCCGCCTCTCTCTCCCGCTCCTTTGTCTCCCTAACACACACACACACACACACACACACACTCACACACACACACACACATACACACATACATACACACATACGCACAAACACACACTGGCTTTTCCATTCAATATCTTCTGCCCCCTTTTGTTTTGTCGCATGCTTTGCACTGAAATGAAAAAAAAAAAAAACTACTTTGGGCACTTCGTTTTCCACCCATCATGTCCGGAAAAAAATAGTTCGCAGTGACCTTGTCATTTTCATTTGTTTTCTTTACTCCCGACCTTTTCTCCTGAACACTCTTCTCTCTTTTATCTCAGTATATCTCAGTTTTATATTCGGATGTACACACTGTATGTTCTATTGTCTTGTAAACAAAAAGAAATAACTGTATATCATTTGTAATATTATATTCGATGCAGAAAATTCCTAATAAATTCATTCGAATTGAATTGAATTGAGAAATCTTCTAATCTTGTCACCTCGACTCCCAACCTTTTCTCTTTTTTCCGTTCTTTTTATCGCTTTGACTTCTCTCTCCCCTTTGCTTTCTCACTTTTTATTGTACTGTCAATCCTTTTTTGTTCCCTCCATGAATCCTCTTATTGTCTCTCTGTCGGTCCCTCCTTCTCTTCATCTTTCATTCATCCATTCTCTTCTTTTTCTTAACAACTAAATCTCCCCTTGATGTCCCTCCCATATTCTTCTTCTTCTTCCTCTTTCTCTCTTTCAATCTCTGTTCTCTCCATACTTGCACTCCCATTATAGTTTCACCGATGGTCTACAAACCCTTATTTCAAATCCGTTTACCCCGAAGCGAGTGCGTTTTACCGGGCATATGCTTCGAATACCGAAACATGTGCGCATTAAATCGTCTCCGTGGCCTCGAAATGGTTGATGACTCCGCGCGAGTCCTTATGCGGCGACCAGCGGTGAAACTATCGTCGATTCCGGGAACCCCATTTGATGCGTCCGATTATCACAGCTGGCATGTGGGAATACCTGAAGGTGAAAATGTGATGAAAGTGCTTTCAAGGACATTCATCTGACCTTAACATCATTGTTCGGCATGCTTGTTGCTCGGCGATAAGGCCCCCCCCCCCCCACTGCCTTTGTGTCCCTAATAAACCGATACAATTCACTGCACACGCGTACATCATTACATTTACATGACAATTGTATTCGTGTCTATGTCAGCGTTCATCGTCGCTACACAACATTAATAATTCACTCGAATTCTTTTTTGAACATTGCATTCTAAGTATTAGATCCTGTTTACAGATAGGCGCCCATATGATAATTGAATGGGTTTGTGTGTATGTGTAGGTGTGTATGTGTGTGAGTGCAACCTTGCGTTGTGTATATCTGTCTGTGCGTTGCTAATTTTACTTTGAATCTCTACTTGCATCTTTTTCCCCACGTAAAGATATTACACCTGACATCAACAGCAACACG
This sequence comes from Diadema setosum, assembly GCF_964275005.1. Lineage (NCBI taxonomy): Eukaryota > Metazoa > Echinodermata > Echinoidea > Diadematoida > Diadematidae > Diadema > Diadema setosum. Next base: position 12,699,493 of record NC_092697.1, read on the forward strand.
ACACTGAAATGATAATCGGATGTAGAATGTGATATCTAAAATCTGGAACGTGTACTGTGTTGTGCCTATAATGTTCAAACTGGCTGTGCCCCCTGTGACAGACATAGGGAGGACGGGATGTAGAATTCAACAAGTTCATATCTTCCGGAGATAACCTTAAGGTGCGTGTCGCTGTTGTTAAGTTTAACCTTGATATTCTAACTCATTACCCAGGTAAAGACGTATTATCATTTTTATAGACATAGTAATATGTCGCCCTACACGGATATACCCGTAGTATTAATAGAACATCTACCTGCTACCTATATACAAATCCAGCGCCGTGGTTTAACTAAATCCCCTTACACTTTCACTGTACAGACACTTTGCGACTATACCGCGCTGAGCGACAGAGGTCAATGGTCAACATCCCATCGACTGGGGTCCAATAGGGCGAAGGGAGATCTTAAAGGGTCCACGGGCATCAAAGACAGCAATCTGTCATTCAGTTGTACGAGAATTCAAACAGATTTCGAGTAGTGCTCGTAAAGAAGTCCTCAGGCACGTTGACACAAACATACACACGATAATGCATCTACATCGCGATATCTAGCTACTATATCCAGCTATATCCAGATATCCAGCTACTTTTATTTTCCGTTACATACGTGTATATGAATGTACCTACATAATATATATATATATATATATATATATATATATATATATATATATATATATAAATATATATACATATATATATATATATATATATATATATATACATATATATATATGTGTGTGTGTGTGTGTGTCTGTGTGTGTGTCTGTGTGTGTGTGTTTGTGTGCATGTATGTACAACATTGCTCTATAAAGTTTGTATAGATATTCTTCCTTTAAATGTTCTTCCATTAAATGTGAAAAATGCATGAGGCGCAAACAGCATCACCCTTTATTATACTTACTTCGCGAAAACATAATGATAACGTAAATTTCCTGGCAACGCATATCCTTCCCCCGTCGTCTGCTTTATTCATCAGGAAATCTTTTCCCGCCCGTTGCTGAATTCCCCGCTTCTTCTGGAGGAGTCTCGAGATAATGCTTGTGCAGCAGACCCAATCATTGCGCACCGAGTGGGTGCCCCAGCGCATCCCGTTTCGCAATTTACCGCGTTTCATTTCGCACAAATTGCGTCAAATCTACATTCCTTCGGTGCCTGGACGGCGGGCCCGCCTACGCCCGATAATCTCTTCCTTGACAGTACCGTATTTTGCAGACGACACGGCGAGAGTGCGTGCGTTCGGAAGGAGGAAATCGGTGAAAGTGGCGCCAAAATGTCCCAGATACAACTTACATAAAATAAAGCAGAATGCAATACAAAACAAACGAGTGTAGGGATGTTTTATACATCACTGCCCATCTATACGACACACACATTGTACTTATTACTACGTGAAGGTAGACACTTACCTGAACACGTTGATATGAAATGTGCCTCATATCCCCCTTTTTGGTCCTCTTCAAAAAAAAATCGTCTTTACGACGAAAATCAAGAAGACTTAATTAAGATCACATTAAAATTTTTACCTGGAGACTTTTCGTAATGTTTGTTAGATTTGAACATTTTTATAAGTAAAAAATTTCAGGTTATCTCAGGTTACGCCAGTCATTGGAAACTTGTATAAAAGCATGGGAACTTTTTAACGAATTGTAAAGCACCCGGTAAGATTGACTCGATACAATATTATGTCATTAGTAAAAACTTGACAAGACTCGTTTATAACGTATTTACAAAGATATAATTATGATCTTATAATTCGATATCGTGAAATCATTGACCGGCAATAGAGTGCAAACAATTTTTTTTTTCTTACTCCATCATCTCCCTTTCATCTAACTTTTCAATCTCTCCGATAATTTCATCAAGAGGAATTACGTCAGAGGGACTGCGCATCCAATTTGAATATCAACAGTCCCTCGAGATGGTCTGCAACGGAAAGTAACTCATTCCTCGAGTTCTTTTTTTTTCTTAAATCGTGAGTATTTTCTATGGTGTCTTACAGAAATGTTTCCTGCGTCGTGTGCAATGAAGCATTCTGAATTCTCAGAAATACCGACTGTAAATCATTATTCATAATCTAATGCTGTGCCGTTTTCAAAGTATATAAACGACAAATTTAATAATCTTGTCGATAAATAGCGACCCTTCTTTGCTCACGAGGCGAATGCTGCGAAGGTTTAAAATGAGGGCTCTCCTCAGTAAGAATGATTACCTGTCTCTTTTTATCGCGTGTAAGAGGTCAAAGTATACCAGCCATACTGATTACTCGCCCGCCGTATTCACGTCATGCAGTGACGTGCATTATACCGCCGATCGAAAATTCTGGACTTTGAGACTTTCAGACAAGACTGGACCTCGTTTCGTGACGCGGCATTGGCAATTACTGTAAACATTGGTAAAAGTTACAATATTAATGCAGCTTCTAGAGCCACGACTTCGCCAAAGCTGATTGGTCGTTGACGCCACGTCGTGTTACCATGGTAGCTGCAATAATTGTCGCAGACAATCGTCATCTATATGATTTACGTCGTGTGTCCTATGTCTACACAATTAGCGTAGCTTTTGTAACTACATGTAGTTCCAAACAAGAAACACTAAAGTGTTCCCACCCCCACCCCCCCACACACACACGTAGGCCTACATAAAAATGACGCAAACAGGTACACAACACGCTTCATTGCAATGACATGAAGACAGACACGTGATACATACATTCTATATCCTATATATACAACCATACCTACGAATATTGCATAATATGAACATAATATTGTCATCTTACATGCATTACGATTATTTGATTTGATTTGATTTGATTTGATTTCATTTGATTTATTGGTTCCTGCATTATCGTTGTATACATGCACATACACACGTTGTTGGTACCATACATAATAGTCACATAATATACATAAGTTGTTTACAAAGTAGTTTTGTGTCCACTTGCTTTACAAAGTGTAAAAAAATAACCTATGCAATAAATAATACAGAAGAGGCTACAGCTTAAGCGTAGCTTGATCTGCTTGCAGTCTTATAAATAATACATATACACGAAAAAAAAAAGGAGGGAGGGATGACTTGCCAAGAGGAAGAGATAGGAGTAGAAAAAAAGGGAGAAGGGGGAAGGAAAGGAGAGGTACGTTTGCTTTCATCAAAGGTTTACACAAAGTTGTATCACCTAGATCACTCTTCAGCAAGGCGTGACAAAATATTTTCTCACCGAAGTACGCAAGGCAATGACCGGTGAACAGTTACAGGCCATAATGGTTGCATGATTACGTAAGAGATAAGTGCGCCGATATTTCCACGTATGTCCTTGTTTAACTGAAATAATAATGATAAAAAAGATGACAACTGACCGTTATGTAGCAAAACATAAAGGCCCGAATTCACGAAGGTGGTACAATTGAAACCATTGTTTAAACCATGGACAAATTTGTATGGAGCGCCAAGTGTCGCATGGCCTATTTCGTTACGAAATCAGTCATTTCGTCGACGAAATGATCATTTCATAACGAAATGACAACATTCTGTAATGACATATATGATTCTGTACATGATGCAGATACACAATTATGCTTACTGCGTATGTCTGTGTATTACGAACACAAATTATGCAACCCACCTATTATTGGCATGGAAAAATAAACAGACATGGATTGGATGTAATCCTATAGTCGTACAGAAACACTAGAAGTAAAATGTATGCACGAACGAATAAAGACGGTGTGTGTAGTCTTAGCCCCTCCCCGCCCTTCATGCCGATCCACAGAGCTACCATCCAACACGACGACGCAATAGTCACGTGACGCGGGACATCGCACTTCGAAGCAGACCGCACCTGTCAACCACATGAAAACTGGCGCTCAGTTCATGCACTCTTACCGACGAATCTTACCATCTTGCTTGTTACGTGCATAATAATTATGTAAACCTGCAGAGGTCTTTCACATTCGAAACGTGACTCGTTATTGCTGCTGTTGAAGCGCATTTCAAGACAGCTGATTCCATGATGCCTTAGAAGATTAGAGCCCATCTAACATGGCATCAGTTTAATAGGCCTGTATACCAAGTTCCTATGGTTCGTTATGATTTCCACTGGAGGCATAAAATATTCTTTAAAGAATCTAGTAATCAAAATAAGATATGTTAAAGTAAGATCTTTGAAGCTCTCTTTATGATAGGATAGTACTACAAGTTCTACAGCTCCAGTAATGTACTGAAATCCATGCATCTAAGCCCTGATGAGAACCCAGTAATAAGTTATTGGATGCATCTGATCCAGCTGAATGCGTTTTGATACTTGTAATAAAAATTGCACGCATTATCTGTCGCTATGTCGGGCGAGTTTTGGGCACGCATTTTCCTCGTCAGAATTACCGTATTGCGATAATGGTATGCATAAAATTTGAATGTTCTATCAAACCGGAGAAAACGCGATGATACCTATAATTCCGACTTATTATTCGAAGAAGCCGTTTACTTGAAATTTTTGTCGAACTCTTGTCTGGCGTCGTCGGACTATTACGGCTGTCTGACATGAGTTTTCCTTTAATCTGAGCACGATAGCTGATTATGATGACCAATACGGTCATGATACCAGTTTATTTGTATACTGTTAATAAGAGGAAATAAAACATCATTTCAAAGGAAGCCGCATGCAGTCAACGGAAAATGACGTTCGTCTCTTTTCCCTCCAAACACAAATTGCGCTTACCTTAAAAGTTATACCCGACTTCCCAAAGGGGTAATTCGACGTTTTGCTCTAAACGCAAATACGGTCTGATGTCGGTGTAGCTTTTCTCTTAATTTGTCGGATTTCTTCGCATTTGCTTCCTCGATTTTTTTCCCGTCTCGCTTTGAGGTAGAGCGGGAGGAATCCCTTTCATCAATTCCCGGTCAAATTAAGGTCTACAGGCGGTGAGTTGGCGGCAAGTGAAAAAAGATGGATTGTTAGGATGTGGGGAGACAGACAACTAATGTTGCGCAATTGAACTCCGGATTTCGCGTAACGATGCGATTCTTTCCAATAAAAACTCCAAATGCCCTATGCAGCGAGACGTTGAGATCTCGTTACACATTTTAACGATCATTATACAGTAGAATCATTGTTAAAGGTGGTGAATCAAAATAGAATACCATAAAGAATTGATAAGCAGTTATTTGGTAAATGGAGACAGTTGAATTACCAATGCATTTCATTATGTAGACTAGCTCACTAATCGCTCTGAATAATGTTATGCGCTGCTTTGAGAAGGGTTTGGCGAATCTGAATGTGGGTTGTGTAGAATTGTCGGGAGACTTTGATTTAGGGCCAGTTGTTTTTGAGACAGATAATACTCCCCACGATGGAGGAAAGACATGAAGTATGGGGCAGTCGCGATGGGTTTCTTCACATTTATCAAAGCCTTTTGAAGGATAAAGAATTATGCATAGTTTTCGAAACGAGTAAATAAACTCTCCATTTCGAATAGACAATCCGTCATGAGAGGTTTCTTAAGCGGCTTATGTTGAAATGAAGACTTTCGAACACTTCCATCCCTTCACTCCTTCATTGCCGCCAACAGACATCCTGCAGGAAAGAAATTATAAAGAGAAATCAACATATTTTCATTTTGTAGCATAATAAAAGAGCACATTACTTGCCTCTTTGAGAAATCATGGGGAATGATGTTACTATTAACATGTTATGTCAGCAACAAGTCGAGGGAATGTCCACTGTGCAGGCTTTATGATGAAATCCCCACCCCTTAACGTTGGGACAATGGCAGTGCCAAAGCAACGAAGGCGCTCCTTTTTAACAAAATACGAGGGGACTGCATTGAGATGGAGTTACTCTCTGTTCAATAAAGCCACCTAAGAGAGAACCTCCATGAATATTCGTAATGCGACATGAGTGCTCCCATAGGACAATAATATAAGAACCACGAAACGAATTTCCTATGATATCGTTCCCAGTTACCTGGCATGCCACGGACATTGATACAATATAATATGACGAAGATAACACGTGGTAGTTTCCTTCTCACCTGCATGGGTCTGTATGGTTGCTACCCCATCCCCTCTACCACCGCTTTCTTTCTGACGTCCTACACTCTAACCCGTATTCGATGCACTCTCAAAATACTGAGTAGCTAGGCGACGAGCTACTCTAAACAGGAAAGCGATCGCCACGTTGTACAACAGCTTGGGTTATGTATACTCCTGATTTCCTTTCCTTTTATTTTACCAGCTTTTGGTTAGCGCTCGGCATGCCACACTTTCACATACGTTCCATCCGGTACCGTTCGGCAGCTATACCTACATCCACCTACATCCATTTTCCCTTTTATTTTACAGGCAGGATGCTACACTTACATCCAAAACAAAGCACACCTACATCCAAAATAAAAGCGCAATCGAACAAAAAAGAACGCTGTCTCACCCCACCCCACCAATAGCTCATCTCATCGCACCTTATCCCCGCAACCACACCATGATTGTCTGCAAATTGAGAGGCCGGTGTCACGTATTACATGTATTACCAGAATGTGGGCACTATACTCTCCCAGACGTGACGACTTCAGTCAACGGCCCAATTTCTGCCAAATCACCATCATGTTCTGTGCCGCTGTTGACCGCGAAACGAGACGCGAGCAAACGATGTGTTTATTGGGGAAAAAGCCGAAGAACAAAGTGAACAGCAAATCAAGATTGCACACGCAGCGATAATGAGGACGGACAACATCAACCGCCAAGTAGGTAAAGAGGACTAGTGACAAGGTGCCGATGTAGAGAGTACATTGTGCGCGTTAACATCACATCCATCACAAGAACTGGGAAGGTGAGGAGTGGAAAAGCCACGGCCCCAAGCCCCCCCCCCCCCCCCACTGGAAAAAACACAGTGTCCCACTGTGTGTTCATTATAGTTGACTCTGAGAAAACGCTCGAATCTAACAGTGCGAAGATGATTTCACACTGTCGTGTGGTTTTCACAGTGTGTTCACGTAGCACTGCTTTGTTTCACACTGTGAATTGATGACTCACATTGTGTTCACATTGTTAAAATACTCGAATTAAACAGTGTGAAGAGATTTCTTCACACTGTGTTCACACTGTGTTTCTCACACTGTGGGACACTGTGTTCTTTCCAACAGCCACCCCACCCCCCGAATTGGTAGAAGCAAAGTCTTTTCACATGTAGACACAAAACGCTGTTTATTTCTTGACAGTTTTTTTTTTTTCAGTGATACTTTGTTTGTTGTGTTTGTGCATTTTCCTATTTCCATAGTCGCGCTTTCAAAAAGTCCATATGGCTTCCTGACCCCAAAAAGAGACCCCCCCCCAAAAAAAAAGACAACAACAGACCAAAACAATAACAAAGGAAAAAAGACAGGAAAGGAAACGAAGAAATAGCAACATTAAATCGTGCTTACGACCTAATTACTCCCACCCTCGTCACCACAGCGAAGTCAGGCGGCAGTGAGCTTTGATCATCCGTGGGACAATCCGACGGGAAGCGAGTGGGGGAAATGCATGATATTTGTTCGTCCTAGATCTGCCTTCGGTTGTGATTAGCTTTGGAAGTTCCTTCCAACTGTACGGGATTGGCCGCATCAATCGTGTCAGTAATTAGGAATAAAGATGTATTGACCGCGTTAGATGCTATGCATTTTACATGATTGTATGTATATATAGCTGCCATGTTAAAGGGAAGGTAAACCCAAAGAGCAATGTGGATTGAGTGAAAGCAGCAACATTAGTAGAACACATCAGTAAAAGTTTGAGAAAATCGGACAATCGATGCAAAAGTTATGAATTTTTAAAGTTTTGGTGTTGGAACCGCTGGATGAGGAGACTACTAGAGGATGTGACGTATGAGTGGACAACAATACAAAGAAAATATAAAGGATATTCAACAAAAATTCACTTTTCTAGAATTATGAAAGAGCAGTGGACCAACCGCTTTCAGAAAGCAGGGGGAATAATTGCTACCCTTAACATATGTCAATATCAAGTTGATGGAATTTGTAATTTTCATGGAAAATGGATTTTTGTAGTATTTTCTTTATATTTTCTTGATATTGTAGTCCACTCATACGTCATAACCTCTAGTAGTCTCCTCATCCAGCGGTTCCAACACCAAAACTTTAAAAATTCATAACTTTTGCATCGATTGTCCGATTTTCTTCAAACTTTCACTGATGTGTTCTACTAATGTTGCTGCTTTCACTCAATCCACATTGTTCTTGGGGTTTATCTTCCCTTTAACTGATGACAGACATGCAAAATTGGTGCAATTAGTGCAACACGATCTGCGTATCTAAATAAATGTTCGTCGTCATGCCATTAAAATTTGAACATATACACGCTTGCATGATATATCTATTTATCAATATCATTTATTCCTAACATCTAATGCCAAAGCGGACTTGTAATAAGTCTATGAAATACCAACATGATACGTCTTGGTGATAACAACGGTAAAGTATGCAAAAAATATATACATATACATTCATAACATCCTTAAAGGTAAAGATTCCTAGTTAATTTGACACCAGGTATGACGAAAATCAAGATCCATTCTTAGGCCTGCGGGGAGATCATGCAGGTATCTTTGTAATCTTACGGTAGGAATACTTTCTCTACTCATTTTGTGCATGATAGCGTTTCCCGAACTTGACGTGAATAATCCCTCAGAAGAAAAACGCACACACACACACACACACACAAAAAACCACACACAAGACACAGACGCATACATAGATTGCGTACGTACATACATACGTACATACATACGTACATACATACGTACATACATACATACATACACATGCTCAAACTGTACAAACATGACAAAGTAGGGATCTTTAAGTCAAAATATCGTCCCGAAGGCTAATGAGAGAAGTGTTGTATCGGTTGACACGGATGTTATCTTTAAAAGTGTTTAATGAGAGATGTATTACGTGCTAGTTTGAATCCCCGCAGCTATATCCCGTGTGAAGATTGATCTTCGTCGGGAAAGGCACCGCGCGAATATCGTTTATCCCGTTCTAACGTTTAACGATAATGAGCTACTTGATTTACTCGCTGGATTCTCTCGTTTCCTGCCCTTTTCCCGCCCGTTTATTTAGCCATGTTTTATGTTCCCCTTTCCCCTCCCTTCCTCCCTTTTTTTTTTTTTATTCTTCTTCGCTTTTTTTTTTTTTTTTTTTTTTTTTACTGCTATTCGGATTTTCTCCCTCAACCTCTCTAAACGAGAATAAAAGTCTACACTATATGCAGCTCCCAAGCCAGCCCCTGCCAAATGGCGGGAAATAAACGTCACTCTTTGAGTGGAATAACCTTGTGATATATGAGTAATATATATCAGTACGGCTTAAAGTTGGTGAAGAGGTGTGATCTTGCTTTTAGATTGCCACCTTTCCTTGAAAAAAAAAAGTCATTGCTGCATTCTGATTTACTCTAGCTGTTGTCTGACTGCTCAATGGACGGTGTGTGTATTCTACGGCTCAGGATTTGATGTTTGACCGTGCCTCTTTAAAATCGTTCCATGACAAATCAGATCCCATTCGGTCCCATTAGAATCATAATGGTATACATATTCCATATGATATAAGGCTTGGTAGCAGCGGGAGAGTTAAAGGTATACCTGCAATAAATTATGGGTTGCTGATCCTATAGTACAATTTGTCACAAAGTCTGCACATATAGATATTGTCCTTCCTTTCCATTTCAAAGCAGACACACACACACACACACACGCACACACACGCACACACACACGCGCACACACACACACACACACACACGCACGCACGCACGCATATTTTGTACACAGGTGCACACACGTCGCCATCTAACGCCCACAATGCTCTATATTCCCTCTTCCCTCCCAATGTAGTGCGTAAAAGCTGGTGGTACGTAATAGTGCGTCAATATCTTGGCGCCATAAGTCGTTAATACTCAGTGTTTTGCCTTTCAGGGGAAAACACATATCGAGAGGACGTAGTTGCGAAGAATTTCTTTCCTATCATCCTGTCTACTTGCTTTCAGAACTGAGGGCACATAATATTTTGCTGAAGCTGTAACCCGTCAGTTTTTCTGATCTATTAAACTGCTTTAAGATTCGTTCGGCAATTTGGTACACGATTGTATGTATTGCTTGCGTTGACACAACAATATTATTTTGATGTATCTACGGTGATGGTCTACACAGAAGTAAGGCACGCAATCAAATCAAATCAAATCAAATCGAATCAAATCAAATCAAATTAAATCAAATCAAATCAAATCAAATCAAATCAAATCAAATCAAATCAAATCAAATCAAATCAAATCAAATCAAATCAAATCAAATCAAGATTAAAATGTTTGCAATTCCACACGTACTGACAGAACTGGCTTTCGGTGAGCCAACATGATGACCATTAATTAATTGATCGCGGATGCATGTAAGGTGATAGTCTTCACAGAAGGAAGACACGCAATCAAGTGAAGTGAAGTCAAATCATATCGAATCAAATCAAGATTAAACTTTTAGCAATCCCGCACGTGTCACTAATGTACCGATAGAATTGCATGCTTCTGGTGAGCTAACATGATGATCATTAATATGATAGCAGATGTTTTCTGTTGTTCAAGAAAAGAAAGGAAAGGCCAATCAACCGTATAGCCAGATGACAACGGAAAGACGTACGCTGTATTGTGTATAAAGTTCATAGCTAACTGTCCTATACGGGAAGAGCGGACATTTCCCAAGAGAGCTGCCTGTGTGTCAAACCTGTAGAAGGGATTTTCAACCCTCCCTTTATTGCGACAGTGATAAAAATATATATTTTTGCTTGTGTGACGAATGCAAAAGATTGAAGAAAAAAGTCTGACTGCAATACATCAAACTGAATCCATCTCAGTCAGACATTTTTTCCCTCACCTAGTTGACTTTGGTATGGGTGTCGCGCGAATATTGAGATGGGAGCAAAGTCCGTGTTTGAGGTTTGGATCTCTCCGGTATATATTGGGTTATCTACCATTTTTGTTTGGAGGAGAAAAAAGAAAGAAATACCAAACATTATTTTTGATTAATGTATCGAGGAAGCAGAAATAGGACTTGAAACAAAATGATGGGAGGAGGGAATGGACAAGACAAGGAGAATTATGAGAGGGAATTTTCGGAGATGAACAGGTGAAAATAATTGAGAAATGGATATAGAGAGAGGAAATAAACGGATAGAAAAATAGACAAATAGAGCGAGAGGAGGGGGAGAGAAGAAGAGAGTGATTGAAATATATTGATTTCAGCAAGCCAAGGCAAATGTACAATCTAAATGGTACCGTTACAATGTATTGAAATAGCAATCTTCATGTGCCAATCACCAGGGTACCGTACATGACTGAGCGAATTCTCTCAGCCGTTAGATACGGATATCAGCAACTGGAGCACCTAAAACCAATCGCCCATAGCACCCCATAGAAGAGATTGATAATCAGTGTAATGTAGAAAGTGATGTCTATATGTTTTTGTCGAAAAAATGAAATAAAAATAATTGAATTGAATTGAATTGAATTGAATTGAATTGAATTGAATTGAATTAAATTGAATTGAATTGAATTGAATTGAAATGAATTGAATTGAATTGAATTGAATTGAATATGTAACAATACTAAAAAGGAAATTTAAAAGGAAACATTTATTCTTTCAAGTTTAGTGATATACAGGTATGCCACGCTTTGCATATGTTGTGCTTGAACAAGTACACATTATCTTTGTACTGTTTTTATATAAAAATTATGTTGTACAGGAAAGAAGTGATCATCATCCAATTTCAAAACGTGGTTGCGACCAACATCACAATTTTATAAAAGAAAAAGCAAACGAAACTTAAAGACCTTATTCTGGGAGCGAATTTGATATTATCCCATATCATGTTCTAAACTAATTACTCTTCATCCCCCACTATAGCAGTCTTTAAATCAAGATGCAAAACACATTTATTATCATTGCTAAGCATATCAAAAGCTTTAGAAGAGCAGAAGAATATTTTGCACATAATCATACAGGCTTTGCGATTCATAATTTGATATTATCATTAGCGTAATTAATATTGATATCATCTTATCATCATTATCATCATCATTATCATTATCATCATCAGTGTTATGATAATCATTATTATCATCATCATTATTAGTCGTAGTATTATTATCATTAATATCCGGGAACATATTAAACGTAGAGCGGCGCTTTAATATAATGACTCTTGTAAACCTCCTCTTTCTTTCATATGACAGATTGAGTCATTTTCTATAGACATGTGGTTGACCTTGAAACGTGTGAAAGATATGGTATTCATGTGACTATATAGCTATCATCTTCAACGAGCTTGTATCTGGTCGGAATGTCAAATGAGGTAATTGGACGTCAACCGGAGCAAACCTTCGGCGAAACATCTTGAGAGAATATTGTGAAAGCAGCATCGTTTATGTTTTGTTTTGGTGTGCTTGCTTTGGATTCTTTTTTTTTTTTCGCGGGGCGGGCGCGGGTGGGGGGGGGGGGGGGTTAATCATTGCATACAACTCAGGGTCATCAAACTCACAGGGTGAGGGTTAAGGTATTGCTAGCACGCCGCAAGCACTACTCGTTTGCAGTCCGCTCATGCAGACGACGTTTCCGTGCCCAAAGACATTTCAGTCTTTTTTCTCTGTCTCTTTTTTTTTTGTTTCAAACGAAACGTGACTACAAATGACTTGAGTTTGCCAACAACCAATGCTTCATTGACGATGCGGCACACGGCCGTTTCGCTACAAGTCATGAATACTGAAGCGAGGTGTCTCTGCCCACGGTTCCCACCGCTAAAGCTCGGAAAACTACAACCCCCACCACCCCCGTGACTGCCAACGAATATTTCATTCCCTGACGCGCCGAAATGCCACCAAATGGAAAGCGATTGCTCCAAATCCATCCCCACGGTATTTTTCCAAAATCCCGCACTTCATCATTTATTTGCTAAAAGCAAAATTCCTCAGTGCATTCCACCGATCATGCCATGGAGGCCCCTTGCAGTTGCTACTTCGTCGTTCCTTTCTAAAATGGCGGAATAGATGAGAGTGTACTCATATATAACAACATGCTTCTGCTGTTTCTCTGTTGTCTAAAGTGATATGGATAACAGCTACAGGAAAAGAAAACAAAAATGTTTGTTTTTTATTTGTTTTTGTGTCTACCCATGTACGCATGTCTGAAATGCCGAATAAATAGTAGTAGTAATAATAATGATACTGATGATAAAAAGAAATCAATGGTAATGCTAGAGAGAGAAAGAGCATGAATGAGGACGATGGCAATGTTACAAATCTCAATTATTTTTTAATTTAGGAAAGTATCCACATTTTTCTTTAATGTTAGACATGATGGACATGTTAGAGAAAGGAGGTGCTGTGGTGCGGTGGAAAAGACACCAGTTTCTGAGATCCCGAGTTCAAATCCTTTCGACTGCGTCTATCACTCTGATTCAAGATGTCCTCTTGGACCAAAATGCAAAAAAAAAATAAAAAAATAAAAAAGTGAATGTCTGGCACGTTGGCTTAATGATCAGAGTAGGGCGCTCTATAATAGCAATACTACCAGTCAAAAGGAGACTCCAAGGTTAGAAAATATCACATGCTTGATATCATCGTTATCTTCATTATCGTATTTATTATCATCATCATCATCATCATTATCATTACTATTATAAAATCATCATCCTCATTATTCTTACCAGATGTAACTATCACTATGGTATGATTAGTATCATCATTTCATCATTTAGATAAAAAGAAACAATCCTTTAAACACAAGCAACTAAATATTGATTACATAAACCATTGTAGGGGCAGATCTCCGAGGAAAACTTAACGTGGCAGTAATGTATATCTAAATTTGGAGGTTGATGTGTCAAAGTGAACAGTTCTTTCATAGTATCAATAATATTCTTAAGAAAGAAAATATGATGATTGGCGATGTGCTCTGCACTACGAAATATTCAATAGCATCCGTTCCGTCAGGTAATTTATCTTGGGGACCTATTCTATCACCATGAAATCTATATAGTTGTCATAAGTATACAACGATTTTTATCGGTTAAGTTTCGATCATAAACATGATCAACTTTCAAAATCTTAATTAAATCGCAATCGGTTGCGTGTCTATTATGTTTTATGTACCGGGTATATTGTTTTGGGGCAGAGGTAGAGCTTCAATGTATTTTTCCAGAATGTTCATCGATATAAACGAAACGATTTTGTGAAGGTCAGACAGCAACAAATTTAGTTTCATCTAATGCAATTTTAGCTCATTTCATAATAAAACAGCCTTCATGATTCGCAAAGTCAGGTCATTTCGCGCGTGCCAATTTTAAACGAAATAGACTTCGACACCTTGCGCGCGATGGCGAAATATCGCATGCGCGCTCGCAGAGCATATTTTGCGGGTTTGCGGTGAAATGCTGCGCAAGCGTGTTCCTCTATATAGGAGAGCTGGAAAAGGTTATTCGACCTGTAACTGATTGCCTCCAAAGGTAACGGTTGAAAGGACTCCCTAAAGGTGCTGGTGCGTCGTTAACGAATAATCGATAATACCAACATTCATTGGACAGCGGAACGACTATGCTTGATTTCTGCGCCAAGGTGGGGACAGACAAGTTGAGTGTACTATACAGCAGCTGCTTGCTAAAGCTCAAATTCCTTCTTATAAATCTTTTTTTTTTAATGGTTTTATCTATTTTCTTTTTAAGGGGTTATCTATTCTTTTTCAAAGATAAAATAATCGTAATCACATTGAAGCCTAAAAATTCTAGACTACAAAAACATATTATTGGTATTTCTTTGACTTTTTCAGAAATCATACACTTTTTAATCAAATTGTGAAAGACATATTTTGAGATGAATATTGAAGCCAAGACAAAACTGATAGCCTGATTTTTTTTTTTGATAGTTTATTTACGTCTGTAGAGAAGTACATAAATTGCAGGGGTATTTCAGTCATTTCTCTTTGTTCGACGAAAAATTGTGCCCATATGTACGGCGCTATAATTACAAAGAACTAATAATCCAAAAGTTAATTTTAGATATTAAGTTGTTAAAACATTTGATGGTAAGCGAAAAGGGAGAATCCCGTATTACTGCAAAACAAATTTAACTGAAAACAGACTTGACGCGTCTTGCAATACACACTCAGACGGATACATTGCGTATTATGCGTATATACAGGATTGGGTATAACGAAAGAAGAGATTATGGATACCAGTAGGTAGGAATATAGATAGATAGATAGATAGATAGATAGATAGATAGATAGATAGATAGGTAGATAGATAGATAGATATAGATAGATAAGATAGACAGCAGAATAGATAGATGGATAGATAGATAGACAGCTTGATAGATTGACGGATAGATAGACTGATTGATTGATAGACGGGTAGATAGATAGATGAATAGATAGATATATAGGTAGGTAGAAGGGTAGATAGACAGATAGCTGGTTAGATAGACGGATAGATAGATAGATAAATACTGGATAGATAGACGGGTAAATATATAGATAGGTAGATGGACAAGTATATAGATAACTATACAGAGAGACAGATTGATAGATATACAGTTAGATAGATAGATGGTAGACGGAAAGATAGATAGACGAGCAGATAGGTGGGTGGACATGAGAGATGAATGTATACGCCGTGAGTGAGACACCAGTAAACGTGAACACCAGCACATTCTCATTTAAAGCGCTCACGTCTGATCATGCAACGGGAGAAGGAAATGGTGATTTAGGTCTGCCGCCCTCCTTGTCATTAATATAATGAATGACCCGTGAAAAAATAATACCTCCCTGTGGTGGCATCAAGGAGTAATTGCACCAAGCACCCAGCAAACAAACAACAACGACTGAAACGAGAAAAGATAGGAAGATAGAGCGAGAGAAGGGTGACGAAGATATAACTATTACATGCACACATGGATCAAAGTGGATAGTGAGAGAAAGATAGAAAAGAGAGGAGAGAAAGATTTGAAGAGGTGTTAAATATATATACTACCAAAAAGAGAATGCATATATATATATATATATATATATATATATATATATATATATATATATATATATATAATTCTCTTTTTTTGGTAGTGGAATTCTTGGACAAACTGAGTTTTTCGAATATAGAATTTTATTATGTCTTGATGAGCATAATATTCAGGCAATGTATATATGCCTATGTAAAGACTTTATTCATAAACCGGTTGATTTTCTCTCAATATCTGTCATCCGCGATCCTTATCTAACCTTGTCATGACAAGGGAGAATCAAAGAAACTTTGATGAACTGTTTGCTCTTACATCTCCATGGCAACGGGACATTAATGACATGTTTACAAAGTTCTTACTTGTTACGATGACATAATTCTTTTATACTTGCCCAGGTCCATTACGTAACAAGATGTCTGCGATTCCTATCATCAATTACGTGTTTCAGGAGCTGTTGACGCCATTGCTATAGTGCAACTGTTTTGTTTCATGCACTGTGTTCTCCCGCCACACTATACAGCTATAGCTATAAATTACATTGAACATGCACATAATAGGCACTTGCACGCAAATGCACTCAAACACAATAGTTACACTCACACGGAAATACATTCAGGCCTTTTTAAAGAACTTTTGGAGGAAAGCGCTCTCAAAAATCTTTGCAGGTTTTATGAGAAGTGTGTGTATGTGTGTGTGTGTGTGCCGCGCGGGTGTGTGTATGTGTGTATGTTTTGTTTATGAGTATGTAGGTCTTTTTTTTTCAATCTTGTTTTCCCTTCTCTCTGTCCCTGTCTCTGTGACTGTCTGTCTGTCTATCTGAAATATGCCTGTTTGTCCTTTTCTGGGTTTTTTTTTTCCGTTTTTTTCCGTTTTTTTTTCCCCGTTTTTTTTGTTTTTTTACTGAGTCTATTTCCCTACATGTCTTCCCTGTTAGACGAATGCGCAAAATGCGTCAAAAATGTCACATTCTTCAGAAGGGACAAGCTTACAGCCAGTGATAAAATGCATTAATCTAACACACCGTATTCCCAGTGCCCAAGAGACCTTATCTACAGATGGCATTTCGACATTCATGACCACTCGTCAATTTCCTCATCCAAACTTCAACCAGAGGGGGGGGGGGGGGGGGGGGGGGGGGGGGGATGATAAAAAAATATATATATATCTTCACAGTAATAATTAGATTCGTTTGACATTATATATACGTGTGAGGCAAAAATGATTCTTTATGTGGTTATCGCTTATCTTAAATTTGTGTGTTCGACGGAGTGATAGATGCAGTAATTATATTCTCCTGTAATACCAATAATGGAATGGTAGGATTGGAGTAATGATAAATGTTGGTATCATACATTCTAGACTATTATTATTGTAATTGTTATTGTTATTATTATTATTATTATTATTATTATTATTATTATTATTATTATTATTATTATTATCATTATTATTATTGTTGTTGTTATTATTATTATTATTATTATTATTATTATTATTATTATTATTATTATTATTAGTGTTATAATTATTGTTGTTGTTATCAGTGGTAGTGGTAGTAACAGTAATGTCATTCTTATATTTTGCCGAATGCTTCACTCTTTTTTTGTATAATTACATAGAAATGGCATGATTTATGATATACTGCGGTTTTATTCGAAATAACAATATAAAGTGTTATGTATAGTTACATCGTTCAAATATCACTCGTTTCCTGCCATCCTCGTCGAGCTGTTGCTTAAAGATTAAGAAGATTTTCTACATTTTGCCTCAAATCGCTGAGTCACAAGTATAAATATACAAAAAAAAAATAGAAACGAAATCTTGCACTTTGAAGTATGAATGTGATATATACCGTGTTGATGTCGTTTTTGATTAAGAATTGTATTCCATTGCAGTTTTATGTAATGTATTTTGCTGTACATTTCCTTTGAATTATGCTCCATATCAAATTTCAAGATGCAGTCATAAAGTCTTTTGCTAGTAAACGATAAACCATTTATGCCGGATGTTTGTATGTGGAGGTCTTTTTTACGGTCATCACCTGACTATACAACTTTTAGGATACAAGGATAAAGGGTACTTTATTGTCTATTAAAATGATAAGAGAAATTCACCCTCCACTGACATAACAAACAAACGAAACAAAAACAAACAAGCAAACAAAAAACAAGGCTTTAACGGATTATTATAACGCGTGCATTGAAATTCCAACTTACAGGAGCATGGGAAAGGATAATGACTATACTATGGTGATTTTATGAAAAAAAAAGAGAAAAAAAAAAGAAGCAAAATGCCATCGTGCAGAGATCTTCCATACAGTGTTTGATATCGTCCCAAAAAAAATGCGACAATCACTCTAACATCACAAGGCTGTATCTTTTCATTAAGCTGAGAGTTCACGGGGTATAGCTTTGCATATTTATCACTTTATTGTGCACTCACTTTCCAGGGATGAAGTGGTGATGTTAATGATGCTGTTGATGATTAGAGTGATGAAAAGGATAATGATGATAATTGCTAATTGCTGCTATCATCATGAAGGAATGAGCCTGACGTTTTCGGTTTTTCTTTTTCCTTTGCGCTTCGTTTTTTCATCTGACTTGATGAAGAAGGACGAGGTCACTTATGCAAAGAAAAAGAGAGAAAAACAGAATATATGCATGCGCAAAAGTGCCGAGTTTTTTTCTCCTCCACGATGCTGCCTAGATTAAATCAACCAAGTAAACTAAGGGTAATTCGCGTGTAATAACTGACCGAGAAATTTGCCTAAACCCTTATTGCCTGACCGCCCGACCTCGGCTAGCTGAAAGAGATTTTGCCGACACAACGAGATTTTAGCTATTACGACGTCCTCCAATATAATATACTGAGCGTCAGCAGGAAACCTGTCTCCACACGACATTTTATATTCCTCTTTTTAACTTCAAGTGACAACACAGGGATGTAAACATTGTGTAATAAACCGTCAGTTTCACGGGCTTTGCTGGCATAACTTATTCTGATAATACCTTTTCCTGAAGGGGAGCCATTATCATTTGATAAAGAGGGAGGAGTATGCAGTATAGCACTTATTTCGGGCAATATTTCTTATGTTCTCCGACAGCATTGGTAACCATGTTTCAGAACATCATTCTTTTTATCTCGCCTTGAATCAATCAGACAATACCAAAAAACCAAAAAAAAAAAGCCAACAAGAAAAAACAAAGAACAAAAAAGAAGAAAAAATAGCAAAGATGTTAGGCACTAATAACATAGCAATGAATCATACTCACAGTATAGATTCTCACCGTCTCTTTTTGAGAAGGAATTTCTGTCTGCTCCAATATGATGGTTTATTCGAGAAAGAATACTAGATCTATCTATCTATATATATATATACATATTTATATAGCTATTGACATTGTTTATCTTTATTCGAATATTTTCTCAGGCCATTATCTTTACTCATCGTGTAATCATACTGAAACTTCAATCTCTCTTGATAAGACGGGAGAGGGGGGGGGGGAATTGAGCTCGATACTGCGTGTCTTTTGTTGTGATCTCGTATTTCTGTTTCCATAAAAAAAAAATGCCTGTATTCCATATTGGGAATGACAATAATCTTGTGGAAATAAAGCCCCCCCCCCCCCCGCCCGACAAAGCTGCTGATATTGCATTTTCGAGAGAAAAGCTTTCAAGTGGTTTCGCAGTCTCTTTGCTTCGGCGTGGAATGGATCCCTCTCATGGGGTCAACGAACGACTCATCATTTTAATCAAAACGCCCGACATACATTGATATGAAATAAAACCATGAAACCATAAGTTGGTAGTGTGTCAAAGAATCGAAATGCGTTCACCTTGCATTAGAGGAAAAAAAAAGACCGACAGACAAGCATTGATAATAAATCGATCCTGTCTGGCTGGCACCAAGGACAAATGAAGCATAATAAATTGTTTACTACCGGTTTTATCACATGTCTATGTATAGCAGGAAAATTTTCACGATATAGGCAAAACATGAAAACAGGTGCAAGTAACATGCATGTTATACGATACTTGCATCCTTGTTTTATATTAGTCTTTTTCCAAGTAATCATAGAATTACTCGCCACACACATACTAAGGTGCCCCAATATATAAAGGTAAAACGTCACATAATATATGCCACCATAATATCGTTGTGTAAAATACTTTCTTATGAACGTAGAATTCAATTTTGCAGCTGATTATATAGTTTGCCAAGAATGTTATATCTGTACATCACACCAAGCTTTACAAAGCTGCAAGGGGTATACCAGTAATTACCATGTTACCAAGCGGAGTACGTGGTGGTGTATTAATAGCCAAAGTCAATAGATTGATAAGATACATAGGATATTATTGTCGCCCCTGTACTGTAAACCGCATACAGGTCGCACTATGTGGCGCCAACTATGTGATGACGTCAGCTCCATGTCATCGCGGATTGCGGCCTCGCTTGCGTGCCCGCCAAAAAGACATGACCGTCTGCTGAAGCGATAAATGACTCCATTGTTTCCACGTCGTTTGCCTTCCCTCATCTTGACCCAAAGTAAGGTCATAAGGGCAACTCCCATTCTTTTTTTATTATATATTCGTCGCACCAATTCTAGAGGGCTTATATGCCTGAGTTCTTCACAGGGACAGGTGAATTCACCTGTTTGATATTCACTCAACAAATTAAGTCACAAGAGCGACCTTCACTTCTTATAGACGAACGAAAACCTATCTACACACACACACACACACACACACACACACACACACATACACACACATACACACACACACACACATATATATATATATA
Source organism: Diadema setosum (assembly GCF_964275005.1). NCBI lineage: Eukaryota > Metazoa > Echinodermata > Echinoidea > Diadematoida > Diadematidae > Diadema > Diadema setosum. The sequence continues at coordinate 12,720,384 of NC_092697.1, forward strand.
TATATATATATATATATATATATATATAAAGCAATTATATATTCAAATTCTTGCACATTTACTACATTTATTACATTTACAAAGTTTAGCAATTCATTTCTATCAAGCTAAACATTTGAACAAGTTCATGGATACAAAATCTGTAAACATGATAAAAAATGCTAATAAAAGACAACACAGGACCATGCTCACACAATTTAACAGGCAAACACACACACAAGAGCATTGAAGGACATATGTTTCCATCGCATTCACGCAGACATTCACTGGTAAAATTATCTTTGCTACTTGTTTAAGGAAAATCTGATTTGCACTTTTCTCTGCTAAACGTGATGAAAAATTAAAATGATGCGGCAGTTTACACATGCTATATCATTAGGTTGAAATAAGGATGTGGCGAAAGGACATTGTGTCATTGCATACTTAGTTAGGCTAGTTGTGACGAGGGTGTTTCTTTAATTGGTAAATGTGGCACGCAGGAAAATGGCTGTCAAGGCAATTGTCGTTTGAAGAACTCGGCCATGGACTTATTTCTGAACGTCACGTTTTCTTCTGGCGCGCTTTTGGAAATGGCGCACGCTACTTGAGATCAATCGACACATTCATGACGTGAATTTCGTGTTCAGGAAATTCTGGCTCTTTTGTTAGTGTTGTTTCGTCTCATGTTAGCCTCTTTTTTATTAGTGGGAAATGAGCAAAAAATGGGATTTTATACTTTTTTTTTCAATATTTGCTTCTGAGATATCCTTAGTTAATTTTCTTTCTTTTTTTAAGGACGTAACTGCACTGCGGCAACTATTTGTACCTCCTTTGTACTGATAACATGTTTAAAAGATGTGAGCAGGGGTCTCTTAAATTTAGCTCTCTTTCAAAGGTCAAGAATAAGCAGCATCGTTGATTTGAGATTGAAGTCATGATGAAAAAAAAAAAGACACGGATGATATTTCTTTCTGTAGAGAATGCAAAGAATTCTCTTTTTTTTTCTGTTGTGCTGTGTAAGGTTTTGTCTTGGGTCACTCTCCGACGATGCCATGCAAGCACCGTCAAAATAGTAGTATTAGGACCTATATAATGATGTCCTGTGTGTATAGGCCAATACAAATGATAAATGGTCAGTGTTTTCTGCAGATTCAGTTGCTAACAGTTGACAAATAGTATACACAATGTACAGTTAGAATGTAGAATATTACAGGACCCGCGAAATTTCTTCTTTAAATAGTTTTTTTAGTTTTTTTTTGTGTGTGTGTAGGCCTATGTGTGTAGAACAGGGGGCGGGGTCTTCGGACCAATGGAAGAGCAAGGGTCAATTGTATTTTTCTCCCCCTCGACCCCACCAACTCCAACTCCAACCCCAGCTCCACCTCAAGCTCCGACGGGAAGAATCACCAGGCGGGACGCTCGGGGAGTCCTGAGTTTTGTTGTCATTTTTTTGATTATTTTTCGATGTTTCTTCTCCTTTTTTTTTATAGTCAAAAGCGTGTCTCTCTGTGTGTGTTGGGTGGGGGGGGGGGGGGTGGGGGGTGGGGTGGGGGGGTACGTGGCACCACACCCCCCGTACCCGCGGTTCCGTTCCCCTTAGTACTGTAGTAACCTGCGTTTACCAAACGTCGCAGTGTGGACGCAGCGCTAATCATAATACGGCGGGAGTAAGAACAGTGCTTAGATTCTACGTGAGCACCAAGTCAATGTATGCCACGTGCGTACTGTATGCAGCGGGCCTTGCATCTTGATAAGGGATATATAACCCCAAGACAGTTACACATAACGCCCT